>NW_024582056.1:11566934-11913761 GCF_017639235.1 Corvus kubaryi
GCAGGAGGCCAGAGAGAGCTGTGTGGGAGCCTGACTGATGTCCCTGCCCCCTCAGGAGGAACAGGCCAACACCAACCTGGCCAAGTTCCGCAAGGTGCAGCACGAGCTGGACGAGGCAGAGGAGCGTGCTGACATCGCCGAGTCCCAGGTCAACAAGCTGCGGGCCAAGAGCCGCGACATTGGAGCCAAGGTGGGACTTTCCCCTCCCCACAGGTGCCTCATGGCTGTCCCACAACAGCCCCACGCTCACACTTCCTTTTTCTCCTTCTCCATCAGAAGGGACTCAACGAAGAGTGAAGCTCTGGATCCCCAAGTATCCTACCTGAACTTGCAGCTGTCCCACCTAGACTCCAAGTGCCCAACTCCCCCTAGCCCCCCAAGCTTCATCAGCCAATAAAAAGCATTGAGCAGCACCAGTTTGTGTGGGGCTGGGTTTGTGTGGGGAGGGTGGGGTTACCCCATTGTATGGTATTTTATACAGATGGAGCCCATACAAGCTTCTAGTAAATCTGAAATTTATGAAGAAGAAATTTATGGGATGTGGAAAAACGGACAGGCCATGTGGGAGGATTATAGAAGCATTGTCAGAGTATGCAGGGATGCAGCGAGTCCAAGTCCACTTGGAATTGAGTATGGCAAGGGATACCTAGGACAGCAAGAAGGGCTCCTACAGGTACATCAGCAGCAAAAGGAAGATTAGGGAAAATATGGGGCCACTGTTGAATCAGATGAGAGATGGTAAATGTCATGGAATAAAGGGTGGATTTTGTCCTGGTTTCAGCTGGGATGGAGTTTCCCAGTAGCGGCAAGGTCCGGGAGGGCGGTCACAGCGGGAGGGCGTCCTCTCCTCTTCGGGCGGGAGGCGTCCCGGCACGGCTCCCGCTGCTTCCCGAGCCGGGCGCCCGCCGGGAGCAGCGGGAGTCGCCCCCACCCCGCTCTGCGCCCCTTCTGCTGCCGCCGGTGGCAACCAGCGCGCCGAGCTCCAAATCCTGCAGAAGAAAGGAAAGATAGAGCGAGGGAGGGAAGGAAGTACCGTGGGCCGGGCTGTCCGGCTCCGCCCGCGGCTCTCCTTCGGGCCCCGTCCCGCCTCCTTCCCGGGGATTGCAGGTCAGCGGTCGGGGCATCGCCCTTCGGTCTCTGAGCTGCGGCCGCAGC
This sequence comes from Corvus kubaryi, assembly GCF_017639235.1. Classification (NCBI taxonomy): domain Eukaryota; kingdom Metazoa; phylum Chordata; class Aves; order Passeriformes; family Corvidae; genus Corvus; species Corvus kubaryi. Next base: position 11,568,090 of record NW_024582056.1, read on the forward strand.
GGCAGCGGGGACCCCGGGCATCGTCAGCGGGAGAGAGCCAGGGGAGGGACCCGCCCGGGAGGCGGCAGCGGGCGCCAGCTGGTGCCTCTGCGCCCCTGACCCCAGGGACAGGCAGCGCTTTGGGTTGTTTCTTGGGGTTGAGTTTGGGCACAGCCAGCGCGTGTGTGTGTGCCAGGACCTCCCCAGCGAGCTGCCTGGAAGTGGTGCCCTGACACCGACGGAAAGGCATCAGCTGCAGCTGGAGTCGCTCCGGTAAGTGCCTGAGCATCTTCTATGGCACAGTGCCCTGGACTGGCTTTTTCTTACTTATCTGCCGTCCATTTTCCCATTTTGAAGGATTTGTTTATATTTTCTTTTGCTCACTAGAAGTTGAGAAAGTAATATATGGAGAGGTAGGGTGTTTGGTGTTGTTTTTTATTATTTTTTTTTATTTGGGGATCGGTTTAGGTTGTTTTACTGATGCCTTTTCTTGGTCTTAAAATCAAGAGTCATACACGGTTAGAAGGGGAAAAGGGATTTTACCTTGGTATTTATTTTAAGGATCCTTAGGTGCACACGTCCAGGTCATATGCATCGAGATGCACCCTGCTGAGTATCCCCAAAGATCGGGTATAACATTATAGGTTTTACTAATTAGCATATCTATCAAAGATTCCCCAATGAGAGGCTTGAATGAGCCCCCCTCCCCAAGGAGCCTTCCCCTGGATGGTTATACCTTAGTTTACAGAATGTGTTCTGGAGAGGACCTTGGGGTCTGGGGCACACTGATCCCTAACTACGAAGCTTCTAAAATGTTTGGTCTCCTAGCTGAACAAACAAGTCCAAGAATGTAGGCAAAAAGCACTAAGAATACAGAAGTTGTAAAAAGGTATAACAGGGGTATAAAAGAAAAGGCAAAAAATCTTCATGGCATCATTTCAAATAAAGACTTGCCCATAGACAGCTACGCTCTTTGCTTTTAGGTAGTGCATGCTAAGGAAAGGAAACCAAAGGCTGAAGTGTTTTCTGCTGTCTCATGTGCCTCTCACTGCTTTTGATGTGTCCTTGGAAATAGTTTTATGAATGAAGAGGCATGATCCTCTGTATGAGAACACTTTACGGGAAAACTTGAATGCTGTCTCAAAACTGAAACAAAAGTGTTTTGCATATGATTCTGTGGGAATTGCTTGTGCTACATCCCAGAGTGAGCAAGCCTGGTCTTTTGTCTCCAGAATGAAATGTAGCGCCTCATTCATGTTCCAGGTGGGCTCAATTTGTTAAGTTGCCTGAAAAAGGGATGCTAGTAGTTAACTTTTACCATAAATATTTTTTTTCCTGTTATTTCAGGACAGCAATACCCCATGCTGCTGAAACAACCAGAGAAGAGCCCAGTTCCCCCAACATCCCAGATTCTGGGTCTCAGTGACATTTTAAAAGCTCCCCATGAAGTGCCACTGTCTGGGTGCCGCAGAAGGTGGCTCAAAGAGACTGATTCAGCCTATGTGAGGCTGGCAAAGCAAGGAGACCAACCTGGTGAGGAGCATTTGTCTTGCTTCTTTGGTTTTCCTTTGTTTTCTTTGGCTTTGCTTGACTGTGGTGTGAAGTGCTTGTAGATGCTACAGAGGAATCCTCTGGACTTTTGAAATTAACCCGTGGGAAAAAAGAAGAGATGAGAATGTGATGTAAGAGGTCACCTTTTCAAGACATCCTTGCAGTCTATTGTGTGTAGGTACCCTTTAGCAAAATGTGTGGTCTTGCCCTGTGTTTCATCAAAGCAGCTGATGACCATCTGGCTGCATTTGAGTTAGGTCTCTATAGTTTATGCTTGGGCTATTTAAGTAGCAGTCTGGTGAAAATAATTTCACAAAAAAACTCATCACAAAAACTTGGTAAATGTTTATAAAGTAGTACTTTGTGATGACACTCAACTTGTTACAGCGCTGTACATATTCTGTTCTTGTACCAGGGGGATGTGCGGTTTTCTTATTTCCTTTATCAAAGAGGGCAGCCTGAGGAACTTGAGCAGATGGCTTGCATGCACGCTTAGAGCAGAGCAACAAATCCAGAAATATGAATTAACCAAGCAGTGGAAACATGTCAAAGCATTTAGAGCAAGACAAGCAAGGTCCAAGTGGAACAGAATGCTGCAAGCTTCGTACTCTCTTCATGCTCTCTTTGTACTTCAGTAATGCTCTTTACTGAAGAAAGCAAGCATTTCTTCCTGACAAAACAGCAATCTGAAAACAAAGGTAGTGCTTTCACAACTAGGTAAGAAGTCAGAAGAGTACTGACTCTTGTCTTTTCTCTCCAGACCTACTGAAGCACTACACTCGTGTGGTGACGAAGTGCCCTCCAGCAGCATATGCTGCACCTGACTGGTACTCACACTGTGCCAATCCCGCAGCGATTGAGGAGCCACGGTAAGACTGCTGAGGCCCAGCACATCTTGGCCTCTCTCTTCACCTATTAACATTTCAGAATGCTTCTGTACTAAAGTGCAGGATTTGTATACCTTGTACAAACACACGTTAAATCTTTGCCTACAGGAGCTGTGTTTCCTCTCTACCAGATTATATGGTTCACAGAGAGTTTAAGGATGACGACCATCATGGTAACAGTTACGAGGCAAGAAGAGGGCCTTTTGAAATTGATACAAAAAGTGTTTGGCAGCAGGATGCTGAGGACAAAGAAAACACAAAGAAAAAGAAGGTAGGATGGAGAGGCACCCTGTGACTATGCTCTGTTTGTAGAGCTTGTGAACACATCTCTGTCTGGGCCTGTTGCTTCTTACAGGAGGGAAGCTGTAATCCATGTGAGTTTCTGTATTCCAGAATCAATTTTTATACTGCAGTTAGAGAACAAGAAGAAAGCCATGTTTTCTTAAGTACTGCAGGTGTAGCATAAGAACCGGAAATGCTGTTTCCCATCACATTATATGGTAGATATACTTAAGTGTAAATAAAAAGCAGTAGTTAGTTTCCATCTTCTTATGCTTTATTTCCCCAGCAATTCATTCTTGGTGAAGAGACATCTTGTTTAGTAATCTTGGATGAGGAAGAAAGAAGATAAGAACAGAAGACTATTCTGAAAAAGACATTTAATTTAATTTAAAATGCAAGTGACCTCCCAAAAACACTGTGCTAGCTGTCTTTGAATGAGAGATATATCCAAGACAAAGTAAGTATAGCACAAGCTATGCCCAAAATGAACTTTTCTGTACTGACATTGGTGTTTCATCTTGGAAAACTCTGCTATCCACCCTCTTTTATCCTCCCTGCCCCTGCCCAATTTAGATGCTGAAGCCTTATGTTTTTAAAATATTCTTTGTAATCTCAGTTGCCACGTATACCATAAGCCTTTGGGGTATACCTGGAAAGGCATTTGATGTACTTGAGCACTAGTACCTCCCTGCTTGAACAGAAGGGCAGATGTTGGACATTTTAGGAAAAAAGTCCTCAGCCTTTGCTGAGATGAGTAACTAGAGCAACTTCAGAATGATGTCTTGTCTAAATGGGAGCACCTCATTACTGAATAGGCTCTGGAATGTTTACTTGATCTGGGGCAACAGGCAAACAAGCAACAGGTGTTTAAACTGTAATTTGTCTGATGCTTGTAGGTGAAGCTTTTTTTTTAAATCATAGATTTAAGGCACTGAAAAGAAAAACTTGACTTGCTGCAGTGCCACTTAAAGGAATTGAACTAGGACATAGAGGAAGTACTGTTCCTCACTCCCTTACTTAAGAATCAATTATGTTCAATGCTCTAAGAGTCAAACTTAACTTTGGTAACAGTAATTCAAGTCCACGTGCTGACTTGTAAAGTGAGACTGAGGTCCATTTCACTTTTGAGTCGCTTCATTCAGTCACATATCTGAAAGTTTCCATGTGCTTTATTTATCACTAAATACAAAGTGAATATATGCTACATATTTAGCTCAGATTGCAAATATGCCGAGGCCCTCATATATAATTGACACTATTCTCCTGGAAGTTGAAGTTAAGTTGTGTCTAAGGTTCTAAATCTACCAAGTCTTTTTCTATAAGATTAGGTGCCTGAGACGGCAGATTCTGCTAGGTTTAGCTCTACCTCCATACCACCATCTCTCATTTGGCTGTGCTTCACAGTATCTTTGTTGTATGCTGAAAAGCATATCACGTATCTTGAAATGTCACTTGGTGCTTCTTTCCCAGCTACTTCTTGTATATCCTCTTTTGGGAAATTTCTGTCCCATGCTCTAAGAGTACTTTCCCAAAGAGTCTTCCAGGTGAAACAATAGAACTAGTCCTACCAAAAAGTCTCAATTTTAGTTTTTCACTGTACATCTTGTATGTTGAAAGGTAAGAATAATGTATTCCAAAACACCACAGGCAAATTTCTAAGGAATATTCAATTTATTTATTTGACTACATGATGATACTGCAGCAGCAAACTACCTCAAGTATTTCTGGTAGTATGAGACTGAATGTATTGAAAATATTTTTCAGTCCGGTGTGACTAAGTAGTTATTCAGAAGAGAGATGCATGATGCAATTGTGGAGCTAAATCCCAAAGTGCGCCCTTAGGAGCAAATGCAAAACCATTAACCTCTAAGGGTACCTCTTCTGCTTAGTTTGGAAAACATTGTTCCCAAGTGGGCCCTTGCTCTGGAGGTTTAAGCTTTTGTGCTGCTTTGTTCTGAAGTATTAAAATTGCCACTGTTTCTTGTGGTTATTGTTGCGTAGAGGAGGACTGGAGATCTGGGGGACCATTGCATGGTTCTCCATGCCTCAGGATGGATCCTGTAGTTCCTCCCTAATGCCTTAATCACAGCAATAAGTCTTATTCTTCTGGGAATTTAGAAGATCAGCAAAGAGTGTTAGTGCATGAAGGATTTAGCTTTTGTGCTCATGGCAAAGTGATGGACTTCTGGCCCAGGGAGAAGCAGCCCATGGGAATCTCACAAGCCTTAATAAGATGAAGTCCGAGGTCCTGCACCTGTGTTGGGACAAGCCCTGTTATCAACACAGACTGGGGATGAACAGATTGAGAGCAGCCCTCCAGAGAGGGACTTGGGGGTGCTGGTGGAGGAGAAGCTGGACATGACCCAGCCATGTGCACTCACAGCCCAGAAAGCCAAACGTGTCCTGGGCTGCATCCAAAGCAGCGTGGGCAGCAGGGTGAGGGAGGGGGTTCTGCCCCTCTGCTCTGCTCTGGTGAGACCCCACCTGCAGTGCTGCATCCAGCTCTGGGGTCCCAGCACAGGGAGGACAGGGACCTGTTGGAGAAGTCCAGAGGAGGGACACCAAGATGATCAGAGGGATGGAGCACCTCTTCTGTGAGTAAAGGCTGAGAGAATTGGGATTGTTCAGCCTGGAGAAGAGAAGGCTTTGGGGGTGACCTAACTGTGACATTCCAGTACCCAAGGGACCCTGCAAGAAAGATGGAGAGAGACTGTTTAAAAGGGCATGTAGTGACAGGACAAGGGGAATGTATTCAAACTGAGAGTAGGTTTAGATTAGATATTAGGAAAAAAAATATTTACTGTGAGAGTGGTGAGGCACTGGAACAGGTTGCCCATGGAAATTGTGGATGTCCCATCCCTGGAAGTGTTCAAGGCCAGGCTGGATGGGGCTTTGAGCAACCTGGTCTAGTGGAAGGTATCCCTGCCCATGGCAGGGTAGTTGGAACTAGATGATCTTTTAGGACCCTTCAACCCAAACCATTCTGTGATTCTGTGATCCTTTTGCCTGTGCATCTTGTGGCCCAACTGGGTTGGGTTGAAAAAGCTGTAACTTTAAGAAGAAGGGAGGCCTGTATGGGTGAAAGGTCAGTTGGAGATGTCATCAGGGTTTGCATCAGCATTTGGCAATATCCCTGCAGCACCAGTAAGATTACTTCTTCATCTCCAAAGTCCTCTCTTTCAGACACTTGCCTGAAGTGTCTGTGTATATGTACTTAGGTATGTATGTGCTGTTGCAAAAGGATTTCTCATCTGAGGTCAGGATGAGAGAGATTTGAAATGTAATCTAGAATTTTGTCCTTGATCACACAGGAGCCAGGATTTCATCTGGAGGCTTTTATCTTTCCATGCTGGCTGCAGATACCCATTTTTCTTCATATACCAGCCAGACACAATATATGTTCTATTTCACGTTTCTTGAATACAAGATTAATAAATGTGTATTTATAGTAAATGTAATTTCTAGAGTATGTTGTTGCCATCTCTTCACAAAGGGAGAAAACCTTTGAACATGCCATGTGTAGTTTGTTTTATCTGAGAAAACTGATGGCTGCTGTTGCAGTGGGGATCCTGCAACACGCATATATCAAACCAGGAGTCCCGTGGAAAGGAAATATATATGGACAGACAGATTCTTGCTAGATGTTTCAGAGATGTTTATTTCTCCAGCCGCATGGCCGGGGCTCTGCCCAGGAACTGTTCCAGTCACGGGACCAAGGGTCCTTCTGCCCGCGCAGGGAACACAAACCAACCAATGGGAACGAGGCTGAGCAGGGGCAGGGAAACCCCGTGTCTGTGCCCTCAGGGCCCCTCTCCCAGGGCTACACGGCGGGGGAGGGACCCCAACACCTCACCCGTTTTATTTTAATAAAAGGAGAATGAAAACAACTGGATAAACATAACAAGAACAGTTTCAAGACAAAACAAGCCACCCTCCTGAGTCTTTAAATGTCCAAACAGATTCTGTGGAACATCTTAGGGCTGACAGAAGGGAGACAGAACTCTCTGAGCATGCTTTGTGGGGAAACTGAGGCAGGAGAGGGTTTAACTTCTTCCCTTCCCCTTTTCATCCCCCACTCGGCATTGGAAAGGGATTTTTGGGGAAACAATTGGCAAAATCATGGTTTTGTGAGGGAAACCATGGGTGAAAAAACGGATTGGGAATACACTGGGGGTAATAGGACATAGGGTAAAAGGGAAAGGTGGGATTAGGAAAGGGAGACTGTAGGGGGGACTTACAATAGAGATACTGTCTAACATGACTACGATTTTTTGCATATATACTGCCTTTTACAGGAACACCATCAGGCCCAGTGACCTGCGATGCTTCTAACCCTTTTCTACCTCGTATAATTTTGAATTCTACCACCTCTCCATCTCCCAAGCTTGGGATGCATTTTTCAGGGTTATTCTTTTTAATAGCAGTTCTATGCACGAATATGTCTTGCTGGTTGTCACACCTTGTTATAAAACCATAATTTTGCTTAACATTATACCATTTTACTATCCCTAAGATCTTAGGTACTACGATCTTTTCCTTTTTCCGAGTGGCTGCTGTTTTCTGTCTCGCTGCGTCTTTGCTCTCTCCTTTGGTCGCTCCCATGTTGGAATTGTCGGGGCTGCTGGTGCCTGCGCGCTCTTCCCGGGGTCGCGTTCGGGGCTGCGTGGGCTGGGCCAGGCCGCGCCACTCAGTTCTCCGTGCGTCGCCTCCTCTGGTCGCAGCTTCGCTGCCGCTGCCGGGCGCTGCACCCACATCTCGGCCGGGCCCCCGAGCGACGACTCCCCCGTGCCCTGCTCCAGCACGCATTTCGGCTGGGCGCGACTCCGCTCCACCGCCGCTGCCCACACGCCGCCCCTCTCGGTCGGGCGTTCCCGGGGCTCGCTCCACCACACGCTGCGCGGGGCCGGGCGGGCACCGCCGGGTCCCGCCGCTCCCGCCGCGCCTCGCTCCGCCACCGACACTGCGGCTCGCGTGGCTGGCTGCTAAATAGAGGCTTGTCAAAGGGAAAAAGCCCCCTCAGCTGTAATCATTGGAGTGTAGTGGCACAAGAGTCTGCTTTTAATTCTGAATTTGCCCAGGAAAGTAACAAATAGCACTTGAATGGATTGCAGGTGCCCTCCAAAACCAAATTCTGATCTGTTCCCTTGCTACTCTTGTCATCAATTAGTTTACTTGAATAGTAGGGAACGTTTTGGTCCCTGCAGTTTATGCTAGCCTCTCATTTAATGCCAAGAAAGACATTTGAAACAATGCTCTTGCTCATAGCCTTCAAGACTTTTCTCTTTGCCTTTCCTTTCCCCTTTCTTTTTATTGACTTTATTTTGGAGAGTTTGACCCTTTTTCTGTTTCTAGTCAAAATCTCCCTAGCTTCTGCTCTCCCCTTGCCCTTTAATTAACTCTTTAATTACTAGACATCCTTTCCTGGTGCTTTTTTCAGTGCCTAGAGGAAAGTCTCATCTCTTTCAAGCTGAAATCCATGTATCCTGACTATCAAATTGAGCTGTGTTTCTGTATTGCCCTGCGTGCCATCCTGCCTTCAGCATGTGACAAATGTCACCTTTTGTCAGTTGAAACTGCAGGTAATTGTGTCCTGGGTCTGAAACTTCCATTGCATGTCAGGTCTGAAGTGGTCCAGTCTAGAATGGAAGACAGCGCTATCATTTTTGCACAATAGGATGGCACTTTTGAAATGTAAAGCACAAATACACTGCTTCAGCAAATAGTGTGAACAAATTTGAAAAGCAGTTCTAAGCAGCTAATGTGGTTTTTAACCTCCAGGTTGGACAAAGACCCTCCTTTTCATCTCACACACCTGCCTCTGCATGCCCTTGCTAGTATCATCTCTTCTTCTTTGACACATGTCCCAGTCTGACTCCACTGAAGTCTGTAGGGGTTTTGGCACTGACTTTACACATGTGTTTGTATTAACATCCTGCCTCAGAATCAGTACAACTGCCTGTCCTAAGCTTCGCTTTCTTCCAGATAATGAGAAAATTTGCATTCTCCGAACATTCAGATGTGCTTTTTTTTAGTGGCTTCTTAATTAGTTCATTGATTAGATGTATTCAAAGGCCATCATACTTTGTTTGCTCTTTCCTTACTCAGTGTGCACAGGCTCCTTGGTGTATTTACATTTCGGAATCTTCTCCTTATAGGGTTGTCAAGGGAGTTTTGTAGTGTCTGAAATCCAAGTGTGACTGCTGTTGATGCATCTAATTTTTGCACTTCACAGTTTTTTGCTCTGTTAATTGTACTGCTGTAGTTATGTCCACATAGGTGGAAAGTATTTTTGCCCTTAATGTACTTTTACAGAGCAATACATTTCACTTTTAGTTACCCTGTCCTGATTCTTTTTCTAAATAACCTGCAACTAATAATCTCTTATAAACTCTAACCTCCATGGGGCACTCTCTTATGTTGCATGTTTAAAAAAGAAAATGGTCAAGTAACATGTAGGTTCTAATTAAAAGGATATATTAGTACAACACTAAAAATTTGTCAATAAGCTTTGAAAATTTTGTGCTATGTTCAGGACTTCCCCCTTGTCCCCTTTTCTTCGTGCAATGAAGGAAGCTGTAAGTAGTCTTTAAAGATGTTTTGTTTTTTTAACTCGTAATTTCTTAACAACTCTTAGTGAAAAATATCTGGGAGTTGTTGAGGATATTTAATTTCATGCTTGTTGACCCTTTAGTAGCTGTTGATTTTGATCAAAGTTAAAATAAAGAGCTTTTATATGTGTTGCTCATGTTTTTCCGCTACTTTTTGGTTTTCCCACTTTCAGTTCTGGAGCGTGTGATGTCATTTCCCTGGTTTTCTAGGTGGCATCTTTCAGTCCTTTAGTCAACACTGAGTTTCTTTACCTGTCATAGGACAGGAAAGATGGTAAAAGTAAAATATATTTTTCTGCTATAAGCTTCCCCCAATATATATGTATTTGTTTGAATTTTAAACCTCTAATTAATTTACACACAATGGTTTTCTTATAATACAGGATGTTTTATTCTTTTTATTAAAAAACAAAACCCAAACAAACTAAAAAAGAAGTGGCAATTAAACCATAAGTTAAGATTTCAAGTCCTCCTGACTTTAGTAAGACTGGTCTGTTTTCATATTCTGCATACAGAGAAATGGACCGAGATGAGAGGTTGTAATGGGTAAGTTTCAATTTGAAGCTTAATTTTGGGTAGAAGTGTACTGTGAGGGAAAGACTTGTGTGGAGCACATTGTGGAGAGAGCAAACAGCTAATCTCATGTGGAATAACCAAGGGGCTGCTTTATCTTTTGTTATTCCTCTATAATCCATTACTATTACTTATGGAAATAATGTAGGTAAGACATTGAAATTTGAACACATTTAGGCGTTTAATATCACCCTCACTTTTGAAGGCTATGCTATCACATAATCTTCTTGGTTATTTTTTTCATAACTCCTTTTTTTTAAGCTTTCTCTAACACAGGTAAAGCTCCCACCTATAAGCCCTAAATATCCAAGCAGAATGCCAACTGTTCCTACAAACAAGGAATTTAGTGGAGCAAATAAGATTTCCTTCCCACCTGTGTAAGTAGTACACTTAGGAAAACCATTAAACATCTAAGCCTGCAACTATTCGTGCGTACATGTAAAATTGCTCCTTGTGAAATTGCAGGAATTAGTGGATATGTGTATGGAGATTGTAGATCTTTATTGCTGCTAAACTTGCTATCATGTGTCATGCTAAAATAGTTTTAAAAGCATCTAAAGCAACTAAAATAATGGTACTTTAATTCGTATAAGAAAGTTATTTAATATAATTTTGCATTAGGAAAACTAAGCATCGAGTTGCATGTCTTCACGTAGCAGACTTATGGTATTCTAAATTGTCTGGGTTTTTTCTTATTGCCAGTGAACAGGTGAAAATGATAATCTACATTGTTAGTTCTGTAGATGTAGGTTACAGAGACACAAGTAGGACTGACCCATTAAGGAAAGATGTAAACTGTAGCCTGTGTAAGGTCAGACACAGTAAAAGTACTGTAATGAACACCTGGAAGAGGTGTTTTAAGCAAATTTTTATGTCATGTCGGATGTGATGTAATCACATCATCAGCTGTGTGCACAGCTGAATTGTTTCTGAATACTTTGTCTTAGAAATTTATTGCTCAGTCATCAGTAATCCCAGTATGTTTTAGAACTATGTTAATGCTGCCAAAAAAGTAAGTACACTGTCAAATGAATTAAAGAGAAAATTTGTGACAAAATTTCACTTTTGTGCACCACAGAATGAGTACTCTCAGCCTTTTTTACTTGCATATTCTTTGTGGGATTTCCCTTTTGCGCTTTTTGTCTTTAAGACCAGAACTGTGTAAGTATTATATTATTATATTATTATATTATTATATTATTATATTATTCTTTCCAATGAAAGAGACGGCTCTTCTCATGTAAATGTACACGATACTAAATAAGGCATAGTTGTCTGCTTTTGTTTGTTTGTTTGTTTTTGGTTTTTCTTCTTAGATGATTGCATGTAGAATATCTGTTTTCTTATTTATAAATAAATTATAAGGCTATAAATGGTTATATTTGAAAATTAATGTTATAATTAGAAATAAATTATATTATAAAATAATAAAATTTTATTAAAAATAAAATGTTACCCTCAGTCCCCAGTTTTGTTTACTTTTGCTTTTGTTTTCCTTTAATATATTTGTATTTACAGGCCTGCTCAGAGAAAAAGTGAAGCAGTAAACTTTAGCAAATTAATAAGCAATGGCTATGGGACTGACTGGTTTTGGCAGTGTACTGGATGGGAAAGAAAGACTGAAGAAACACCAGAAGTTAGTGAGCACTCCAAAGGTAATGTTATTGAAAGATTTTTTTTTTTTTAAATGAGCTGGGCTCTCAAGGTAACAGCAGAGGGCAGCCTCAATATTTGTGTGGCTCTCGGAATATGGTGAGACACACTGAATTGTTGTGCTTAGTTTACAGTACCCTATGACCAGCTAAAGAAAGGAGTGCTCCTGTTTGTAGGCAGCGAAGGCAGGCACTTTCATGGATTTTTTTCATCTCTACAATTGCAGTAGGCTCTGTTCCAATCCAGGCGCTTCTGTGTTCTGATCCAGGGGCTTCTCTGTGATGTGTTTCTGTAAAATGCTGCAGAGACACAGCCATCCTGCCTAAATTTAAGCAGCCTGTAAAATATTTGTTGCCTTTTTGTTATGAATATTCCTTTGCTGTCACACTTTGCCCTTAATATTTTTCTGAAAACTTCCATCACAAGTGTCACTGATACTTGTCTTTAAGAAATAGACCACTATTCATAGAAATTTGTCAAAATAAATATATGCACATTGTTGAGGGCAGTGGAACTGCAACAGTTTAAGAGAAAAAAGTTATCCAATGTTCACCTATGCTTTCAAACCTTACTTTGTCATGCACAATAGCAATAGCTAGGAAAGACATCACTTGAAAACACTTTAATATAATGGTTAAAGGGTGGGAAAATTCCCCTTACTTCTGTCAAAGACCTTTTGCTTTGGTAACTGTGGTGGCTATATCAGTTTTCTATAGTAATCTTTGGAAATGCTATTGGATCTCCCATTGCATGCACCAGACTTTTTTTTATTTGTATCAGGGAATCCTTTTGTATACACTGGGAATTGTCATGATTCCCTTGACCTTGATATATTAATGTATGAAAATCTTAGAGGCCAGACATTTTAATTTATCTGACGCTTCACCTCTGTCTGAATTCATCTTTGTGTCTTCCATTAATGTATCTACAGTAATTTTTTTTTTTTTTTGGTGTGCAAAACCTCTTCTTCCAGGTGATTATCAGAAGCAAACAGAGAACTAGAGGTTGTGGGGTTTTATTCAGAAGAAAAAATGCCATAAAACTGGGGCATGAAGCCAGATCTTGGTCTGGATCTGAAAAAGAATGCGTAACCTTAGAAGCCACTCTTGAAGCTAACTTAAGTATCCAAGCTCTGACCATGCAGAGGATGCTGCTTTGCGACGCTCAGTGACCCAACAATTCAACCATGTAGTCTAAAAGTGCTCCTCCTCAGCATGAAAGGAAACCTTGAATATTCTTCTTTTCAGATTCTATTTAAATTTCTTGTGTGCTGACATTTTTATTTCCCATTACTGTGAGTAAAATTAAAGGATTTGGGATTTCAAAATCCCAATTTCATTAATTTGGTGATAGTTGATTTCTTTAATGTGTGTGCCTCTAATGAGACATTTGAGATATTCAGAAAACCTGAAGATTTTTCAGAGTAATCATGAAATTGGTTTGGTTATACCACTTAGGCAATAGAGAAAACAAGTAAAGGTGCAGCGTAAAGGCTGCTGAAAAGTCAGTGTGCTGCACAGATTGATTTATAGATACATCTAATTCTTGACTTGCTTTTCTTTTTCAAATTTTCCCATAACATGACAGCTGCTTTGCTTCTATTGCCTTTGTTTGCAATCATAGCTATTCTGATTGAGATTGGTTCTGTATCTCAGTGTAAAAGGAGATTGCTTTTAATGCTCTTAACAATGTGTTTTCATTCAGATGTGTACCTTCATTCAGTTTTGACCTTGTCCTTTTCATTCTTCCAGGTGATTGTGGAAGGTAGTGTTTTTACTTTTTTCCCACTTGTATAATTTTGTCTGTTCATCCAAAGCAATTGGCAGCATGAGCACCTTGCAGCTCCCTTTTGAGACGGAGCTTTCTCTGTTCTCACTTGCACAGAATAAGTCCTAGACACATCAGGCAGGAGATACAACCCATTCCATATGTAAATCTATAATCCCTTTGTTTTGGGATATAGATTTGTATCATACTGCAAATTTCTTAGGTAGCTTTTTATCTTTTTAATTCAAAATTAAAAGTACTGGAATTTATATGCATTTTGACATGAGGGAGAAACCAAAAATTTTAGCTGACCTTTTTATTCTTATGGTTGAAGTTATTCTGTAAGCTTTAATCTTTTTTTTTCTATTGCAGATTCAGAAGGATCTGAAACACCACCTGGAAGCAGTGAGTTAAAGCCACCATTTCAGAGATCTAATAAGTAACTTGAAAGATGGTTGGGGAAACTAAAGCCTTGTATTGCTTATATAGTCCACTATTTACATGTTGGCTAGATTATTTTTGTAATTTAACTCAGCCCTGATTGAGAAGTTTGTGAGATGGATGAACTTCACTGGGCTTGATTACAGAAAATTTTAAAGAACAGGCAACAGCTGTCAGTGCTTAGTCCTAGATTTTCCTTAATATAATAAACAAAATAAAGCAAAACTGAGGTTTTCTCCTGCACAAGACTCATGCTGCTTTGCTGTTCTCAAACAGGGTTACCATATTGCTGCTGACTTGGCTAGACACAGGCATGCTATCAATGTGTCCAAATCAGCAAGTTTCTTCAGTTAAGTACAGCTGTACTCATGAGCTGTGCCACAAAGAAAGGTGGAGGGGAACTGTGTGGTATGGGATGAAATGTAAATAGTAAGAATTGAACTGGTGTGGATACTTGCAGTAAAAAACTCAAGCCTTCACTGAAAAGACTGCTTCTTTATGCCAAAAGCTCATTTATTTAGACCAGATATTCAGCTTTCTATGACACTTCTCGTGCTATGCCTACTGCACAAGAGCTAGTTGATCAGTCATAGTGTTCAACCACATAATTAAAGACCTGGTGGTATTTCCTGTTATAGTCTTGTTGTATAGAAGCTGAATTGTTGGTTAAACAGCTACATGGGCTCAGGTATCTATTGTGTCCACACTTTCAGCTGTTAAATAAAAAAATTATCTATCCTGAATTCTTGACCGCAACAAAAATTTAATATGCCAGATTACTGTGTTTATTCATACCAGCAAAAGTTTGTACTTTGAAATAGCAATGTATGGAAGTTGTACTTTAATATTTTGAAAAAGTTAACATACACTGATATTTCAACAGTTGCTATTTTATCTACTTGGTTTAAGATATATCTGTGAAATCTTATTAATAATTGAATATTGATTATAAAGTCCACTAGAAAGTGGATGCAATTTCATTACTATGTTTTTTGCTGATACTATGAAAAGTGAACTGGTAATTTTAGAATTTCCTCTTCAGATTGCATTCAATGCATTTTACACCTTTGAATCCAAGTCCTTAAAATTCTAAAATTTGTTACTAAATGTAGATTTCTTTGAACAGAATGTTTAGAGGATTCGGTTTAATACTGCTCTTCTTTAGAACTTTGATGTAAAAATTGATTAGAAATAGGTAAACCATTACTAATCTGAACCCTCACAATTTTCAGCAAACATTTGCAGAAATTTTGCTATTGATGTTGTTAGACTCAGCACCTGAGTCCATCTTTTCTGTCCTTTCTTTTGAACAATTCAACTAAGTTGTATTTAAAAAAAAAAAATGCTAAAACATATGCAAATGCTTAAATGTACAGTTATTGGCTAGTCAGAAATTTTTTCTAAGTATAAAAAAGCTTACATCAAGCTGTAACTGTAGGAGTGAGATTACTTACCTTGTATCTGTCTTCACTTACAATTTGTGTTGTGGATTATGTCCAGATACATTGAAACCATTCATTTTGCTGTGAAGGCAGAGCTTTTGGGGAAAACCAGTTTTCTAGGCTAGCGCATCAGGGGATGCCAGAGTTGGAGCTTGTAGCATTAAAACCTGACCAGCTGTGGTGAGTTGACTTTGACTGGACACCAGGTGCCCGCCAAGCCTCTCTATCACTCCCCAGAAGGACAGGGAAGAGAAAATAAGGTAGAAAACAACTCATGGGAGTGACTCCAGTGAAGGGCAACCAAGCTGGTGAACGAACGTTCTAGAGAGCAACCCCTTTGAGGGGTGGCTGAGGGAGCTGGAGTTGTTTAGCCTGCAGAAAAGGAGGCTCAGGGGTGACCTTATCACTCTCTAC
The DNA here is from genome assembly GCF_017639235.1 of Corvus kubaryi. NCBI lineage: Eukaryota > Metazoa > Chordata > Aves > Passeriformes > Corvidae > Corvus > Corvus kubaryi. Next base: position 11,583,687 of record NW_024582056.1, read on the forward strand.
AACTGTCTGAAACAAGGGTGTAGCCAGGTGGGGGTTGGTCTCTTCTCCCAGCCAACCAGCGACAGAATGAGAGGAAACAGCCTTAAGCTGTGCCAGGGGAGATTCAAGTTGGACATCAGGAAGAATTTCTTCACTGAAAGGGTAGTTAAGCACTGGAATTGGCTTTCCAGGGAAGTAGTGGAGTCACCATCCTTGGAAACATTCAAGAAACAACCTGTACATGACAGCGCTATGGTTTAGTTGACAAGGTGGTGTTCAGTTGAAGGTTGGACTTGATGATCTTGGTGGTCTTTTCCAACCTAAATGATTGCCATTAATGTGTAGTCAGCTTTCCTTAGTCAAGCCAAGGAGATGTTTGATCTGCACTGTTGGTCAACTGAGTCTGAATGGATCACAGTTTGAACACTGTGAGTTAGAATATTAACAGGCTGAGATTTCTCTTCACAAGAGCAGGGGGGTGATCCTGGAATCTGTTTGTGCATTCAGAATAACAGAGCTGCAGCAGACACATAACTTGCCTGTTCCCCAAGGGACATGGAGTCAAAGTGGTGTAACAAATCAAAAAGCTCCAGCTGAACCCAAGGATGGAAGTGTGCTGCTTCAATTCACCTTATCCCAGTAATCACGTTGTTCTATTTACTTCTGAGTCAATGCAGTCATGCAGCTGGCAGTTTTCAAAGTCATCAGCAGTTCCATGTAAAAGCAGTGGAAGCTTCTGGTTTTCCATTTCTGTTTTTCAGAGAAATGCCAAAGTCAAAAGCTGGGTGCTTATTACAAAATCTAGCCTTATTGTTTTAAATGCTGAAACATTAGTTTCATTGTCTTGTGGTCTATTTCTGCCCTGAATGCCTTTAAGTAGTGAGATGATTTTTTTTTTCTGAATACTGATTGCTTTGCAAGCCCAAAGATAAAACAAAAGTGCAGTTACATTTTATGAATTGCATCCAAGTATACTGAGTATGTGAATGTTTCTAAAAGAGAATTCTGGATAAAGATTTAACAATAACTTGGCGGTTTAGTGACCAAAGGATAATTTTCCTTTTATATACAAGCATTTCACTGTAGTGAAGTCTAATATATACCTAATATATGTCTAATATATAATTCTAACCACTTCTATCTTTTTGGACTGGACTAAAATATAAACATGGTTTCTTCTCTGAAGATAATTTTTCAGGATGTAGTTACATATTATGCTGTAGTCTGGGAGAAAAAAGCTAGAAATAGAAATATAGAAGTTCAGCCTTAGCACATTTTCTCCTTCTATTAATAGTTGTAATGATACAAAACATCCAGAATAACTGAAGAATCAAAATGCAAGTGGGTAAAACAGCTGCACTGAATTATTTGACCAATTGACTGTAAAAATGTTTTATGGTAAGCAGAAGGGAGAATATGTTTGCTTATGACAGACAGCCTTATTCTCCATAGCTCAAATTTTCAGCCATGCAATAGAAAAACCTGAAAATGGACACCAATTGCATATTGTTATAGCCCCAGTATGTAGCTGTGCATTTTTCACCCTTCTAAACAACATTAGTATCCTTCCCACTGAAATACAAAATGGAAAGAAAACCCAAACGCTACAAAACCGGGAAGCTAAAAGGACATTTAAATTTTGCTAGTGATAACTGAGAGCAAAGGTTACTACCAATTATTAGATACATAGAAATGCATAATTTATTGAACATTTCAGACAAGGTTACAATAGTAACCTTATTATTTACAAAAAAGCAATTTACACTGATTATTCTCTTAACATATAGCTGAATAGAAAACCTCCTGAAAGCCCAAGCAGACTTTTCAGTGGACCCTGAGATGAAGGAGTAGGTAATACTCCTGTTTAAAGGAAAACTTTCTTCCACAGAATTAAACACTCTTCCAAGGTGCTTGTTCAATACTATAGCTTGGAAGTCTTGACAAATATTTAAGGAACAGGAAAATGGAAGATGGATTAGGAGGCTGTCTTTCTGTTTCACCCATTGGAAATCTAAACATGCTGAACAGGTGACATTTTTCTGAGTTTGTTGAGCAATTCCTCTTGCATGTCGTTCACACCTAGAAATGCATCGGTGCAAGGGATTTCTCTCTCTTATATTCCCATACAAAGTCCTTTGGTGTGAGACAGGATATGAATGAATGTTAGTCTAAATGCCCAATGAATGATTTTGTAATAAATACGTCTCAGTAATGCCTTGTGCCTAATGTGTTTACTGTCCTGAAGCACAGAAAGTTCTCTACCAAGAAGGTTTTAGTTGCTTTGTCTCCCAAGTATTCCCTACTATGACAAACTACAGTGTGGTTTTGGTGCGAAAAATTATTTTTAAAAGAATATTGCAGGATTGTGGGTTTGATGTTTTCAGTTACTGTATGAAAGATGTTAAATTTACTCTTCCAGTAGCCGAAGCCATCTCTGCTCTTTTCTCGCACCGTGTTTGCCGTGCCCAAATGCCCATAAGAGCGGCCACACGGTGTGCGCGCACCGACACACACAAGGGCAGACATAGGCACCGACCCGACTCCGCCCTCCTCGGCGTGCCGACACCTGCGTGTGTATCTGTATCTGTATATCTGTATCTGTATCTCCACGATAAGGTCCTCCCGAGCGCCCGTGCCCTGGCAGCAGCTGTCCCGCCGAGCGCCCGGAGCCCCGCGCTTTCCGCAGGCCCGGCTGCGTGGCTGCCGCTCCCCACGGGCACCGGCATCCCTGCCACAGCCGCGCCCTGTGCCCGCCCCGGAGCGCGGCGCTTCCCGCAGCCTCCCCGGCGCGCAGGGGGTTAACCGGGCCCGGGGCGGGGCGGTGCCGCGGCTGGCGGGAGGCGGCTCTGCCGGGAGCCCGGCAGCCCGCCCGGGAGCAGCGAGCGGCTTTCCTGGATTCCCAGCGGCGGATCCTGCTGACCCCGGTGAGAACCGTGCCCTGCCCATCGCCCCGGCAGCCCGCGGTCCGCTCCCGGCAGGATGGTGGGGTGCCCGCCGTGTCTCCCACCCCCGGTCGCCGGGACCCCGGGCGTGGGAGTGGGCAGGGAAAGGGTGGTGGCGGGGGCAGGCGTCGGTCCGGTCGAGCGCTCGTTTCGGCGGTGCCGCGGCGTCTGGGCGGACGGGGCCGCTTGCTCTGTCTGCGGGGTCGGGGGAGCGCTCCGGCAGCAGCGAGGAGACCAGCAGGATAGTATCAATTTTACAGAGACTTCAGCTTTTCCTGATGACGGATGAACACCGAACAAGAGCTTTTCTCTGCAGAGACCATTGACTGTGAGCTTTCTTCAAAAATGACGGATGGCTGGGGGAAATGAGAGGTGGCAATTATAGTGGATTCTGCATGGTTTCAAAGCACCAGTCTGGGTTTAGATGAGATACTAGGAAGAAATTCTTCACTATGAGGATGCTGAGACACTGAAACAGGTTGCCCAGAGAAGTGTGGATGCCCTATCCCTGGCAGTGTTAAAGGACAGGCTGGATGGAGCTTTGAGCAACCTAGTCTAGTGGAAGGTGTTCCTGCCCATGGCAGAGGGCTTGGAACGAGGTGATCTTTCATGTCCCTTCAAACCCAAACCATTTTATGATGTGCACACACATTAAAATAGGCCGCACCCTTTCTTGATCTGAGTCCTGCCAGGTGCACATTATTGTTGAGCATCAGTTTTAACTTTGGCTGAGGAAGACTGCAGAAACCTTTGACGTGTCTGTAAAAATTTCCATTTAGTTAGTGTGACAGTTTTGTGGTTTTACATTAACTGGTTGTTTGACAGCTACTACCTGACTGCTGTCAGGGTCTGCCATGGGAAAGCTGCCTTCTGCTTGCTCCTTCCTTCAATTCCTGCCAAGACACCTCCAGCTGGGTGCTCTTGGAGGGGGTATGCTGGACCTTTAGACTGTCAGAACTTTGTTCTCAGGTTTTTGAAGTATATCATCTGTGATTACTTTAGGGGATCACAGAACCAAAACCACTTAAAAATCATGTGGGTGCTTAATACTGTGAACAAGAGCTGTATGAATATCCTTGGTTTATTTGCAGCCATTTTTCTTCTTGCCATATAAAAATCACTTTGCTATTTCTCCTTAACTTCCAACTCCTCTTTACCAGGACTCGTGGCCGTGTAGGGAGAAATGCATTTTTCCTGTAATGTACGTGATATAATGGCGATACCCAGTAGTAGCTGACTGTACTTCATACCACCATAAGGAAGTGTAGTTGATTATAAATGCAACTTTTATACATCATCTCCTTGAGCATAGATGGTTGAATATGTTTAGTGTATCTAGTACATGTGAAGTTTGGGTCTATTTAATAAAGGTTAATGTTTTAAATGAAGAAAACTAACTGTCCTTATAAATTTTATTAAATTTCCAGTATTCAGTGGCTTTTAACAGGCAGACCTCTTGTTTATTTTGTTTGGTTCTTCACTTCCTTAGAAATTTACATATGATGTAATTCTGTTGCAGGACCAATTTCTTTCTGTTTCCTTGTAGTGTAATCCTGTCTCTGTTACAATGTCTGTGCTGTCAGGCCCTTCTTAATGGAGGGTAGAGAAAAACTTTGTGATTCAATACTTCCCATAAGGGCATTCCCAGAAAGTACCAACATCATCATGTAGCCTTAGTCACTTCTGAAAATAATAACAAATTAATCATACTATAATTATAATTCTGTCTTCGGACAGCATGAAAGCCTCAGTGATACATTTGCCTATTTAGATGTAAAGAAGAATGCAGAAAGGAGAAGGTTTTACATATAGGTTAGGGTAATGGATCAGAAAAAAAAGTATTCAGGATAGATGATAAACTGGAGAGCTGTGGCTTTTTGAGGTCATGTTTTAGTTTTGTGTTCCTTGTTTTATACTGGAGAAAGAAGAAGTGCTCTTAAGGTCAGTAGGAGGAGTTTAATGAAGAGGATATTATGAGTAAGATGCTTCCTGGACTCGAGTTTCAGGAGTCTGACAGCTTGAACTGAGCTTTGGAGACCTTCTAGAGCCAAAGGTGGAAGGGGGCTGAAGCTGGTTTGGCAGTCGCTGTTGGTGTGGGAGGTAGGGAAGAAAGAGGGTGAGTTAGTTAGCAATGAGACTTGCCTCTCTGTGGTGCATGGACCTGCTGCTGTTCATACCACAGAACAGAGGTACTGGTGAGGTGGGGGTTGAAAGGGATTGATTTAGGCTTGAGGGCTTTGAAAGTGGTGATGCTCAGCCATAAAAATTGTATATGCTCCTTTTGCTCCTTTTGCTCCAGTTGTAAAAGCTCTAGTGTGGCTGGATTATTTGGGGAATTGAATATTCATGATAGTTATCATCAATACAGAAGGTTTCTCTCTCTCTTAATGCTTCCAGCTTTACAGGTGGGACTATTCTGATGAACTTATTTATTTTTTTAAATGTAATTCTAGGTATAAAACATACATGGCTCCTGGTTCCTCGAACGAGAAGAAAACTGATGATGGACAGGCTTCAAAGTAAGATTGAGAAATGAATTATTTTGTCTAAGTTAACACCTAAACTTCCTCCCCAAACTCATTACATGCTCATTTAGTTTAAGATAAGGTTTATGATAATGCCAAGTATCCAACAGCAGCTCTTTTGACAAATGGATGCTTTATTGCTTTACTGCACCTATACAGAGGACTTCACTGGTTAGCCATTTTAACTTCTCTCAACAGTGAATTTTTCGGAGCAGGGTAGTAATTTTATTTATTAATTTATTTTAATCCAATGAGCTGCTGAAATGTTGACTTTGGTTGCTGCTTCAAGAGTTCAAACAAATATTTCAATGTGTTTCTCTAATCCTTGCTTTAAGTTTATTTTACTAAAACCTGCTACTTGCCTGTTTATTCTTAAGAGTCATGTTTTACTTAGACCCTCAGAAGTTGTAGATGCTTTACAACAGCTTTAGGGAAATAAATTTTTTGCTCCTGAGCTTTGCATGCCAAAGATTTTTATCAAGCAAACTTTGCCTCTACTGTAAATCCATGGCATTGGTCCTATGTACACATAACGATATGCTAGTTTTTATTGCTCATGTTACTCTGGGGTCCAAGTCTACAATCAGATGTGCAGATAAGCTGAGGAAGCTGATAACAGCCCCTCACTGTGTTGAGGTGGTGGGTTGGAGAGCGCTGTTGGTGGGGTGTGGGATGAGAAGGGTGGAATATAGCCATTGATGAGGAAGGAGGCTGTGTTTTGGCCAGGCATGAGGACAGGGGTGTTGGCACATACCACATGAATTTCCTTGCACTTTTAATAGAGGCCTCGCCTTTTCACGATTTATTTCCTGGAGAGAAGCTTTTGTTGCCAGTGTTCTCATAAAGGAGGAAATAAATTTTTTTGCTCACCTGAGTATAGATGGTAATATGATGTCAAATCATATTCTGTCCTATTTGTATGTAACAACCACTCCAGTGGACATCAGCACAGCCAGATATTGGGACTGCATTTGTGAATGACCCAGTGAATAAATGTAGAGAGTCCCACAAAACTGAACAGATAAAATTCAGGGGAGGCAGCCTGGAAATTCTGCTAATATGAGCTGGTAAACTTCTAGGTTTTCTACACCTTTCTGATGGGCCATAAACCTGCTCTTTAGCTCTCCCAGAGTCAAACAGGTCTCTTGGAAGGAAGAGCAAAGGAGCCAAAGCCTTTGGTTCCACCTCAGGCAGGATTTGTATAAAGAGAGGCAAATGGGGCCCATGGGAGACGGAAGGGAATTCCTACTGAAGGGATGAATGGACTGGCTGCCTGGGTGGGCAGCTCCTTCATTTGCTGAGGGTGATTGTCTGCAGTGGCCAAGGACAGATAGGGTGGGTTGGGATGACACCTTTTTCCTTGGCTGTGCATGTGTTACTGGATAATTAATGATGTTAGAGAGAGACCATCAAGAACAGAAGCAATTGCTATACTCAGAATATTTGGGTTGTAACTATTTGCTTTGTGAGGAACAATTCAGTGACCTCAGCATGGGCATCTTGGCCACTGTAGGCTTCCTTCATCCTGCACAGGACTGGCAGATAAGGTGTATGGGAAAGCTCTCCCTTTTTGGAGAGGGATTGGAAGGCAGATGAGATAAGCTAAACCATCTAAAATAGTGCTAAACACCTCTGTTGAGGCTTCAGAGTTGTTCCTGAATTGTCCTAATGATTTTTTGCATAAAGTCCAGGTGAACTCTTTTGTTTGTCTCCTCTGACAAAGCAGTTTGAATTTGCTGAGCCATACTGTGCCTGCAGTGATTCTCCATTAAGCTATTAAGTCATCTTGTGTCTGGAAGCTATTTGCTGCTTGATTCCATCTCTCAGAAATTACTTTGAAGTACTGGCTGGTGTTCTGCTTAAGCTTGTGCTTATTGACTAGTCTTTCATACTGGTTTCAACTGAACTTAAGACATCAAGCACAGAAGGCAGACGTTTTATGAATCATTCAGCTTGGTTAGTGAGTCCACTATTGAATTTTCCATGAAGGTGATCCCACAGGCCAAGTAGTTGAGGTTTCCCTCCTTGCCCTGTCATTTCCCATCTCTTCAGACAGATTAATTTTTGTTTTTCTTTTAAGAGGTATCATTTCTTTACAAGAAGCACTTAGGAAGAAATGAATTCTTTTTACCGCTTCGTCTCTTTTCTCTTTTTCTTGAATTTTTTTCCACTTCAGTGGTTTTCTCCTTCCTTCAGATTTCCACTTTCCCCTTTCCTATTTCAGATCCTCTGTATCCTTGTTATCAGTTTTATGCCATAGGGTTTTTTTTCTCCTATCCATATGACAAAGTAAGACAAATTGCCACAATCTAGTTTGTGCTTGTCTATAAAGCCCAAATAATCTCATCCTTCTTGGGTGGCTGATGGAGTTTCAGTCAAAAAGGAGGTCAAGTTTGCTTTTCAGCTTTGCTATGGATTGCCTTTGTAGTAAGGTGGTCTACTGAATATTCCATGGACCTGCTGCCGTTGTTGTGCTCACCATAAAGACCCACTCTGGTTCACAGCTTTAACACAGTTTAAGATAAAGGTTGCACTGTTGCAAGTGCATCCGAACATCCAGGCTTTTCTTCAGCAATTTCATCCTGTGCAATGAATGGAATGTGAAATGTCATATGTGATACTTTATAAGACATAAAGCAGTTATGAAATTTAGGATTTCTTTAATACAATGCACAAGGAAGTAAAATAAGGTAGTGTAGGCATTTGTACATGCGGCATTCCTCAACTTCTGACTGCTTGACTTTGAAGAATTGTTATCTGTTCAGTGTAGGGGTTTGTATATATTCTATATGTTTCACAATGCTGCTGTCTTGGCAGAGAGAATTTCATTCATCTCTGCAACCCTCACCTGGAGAAAATGAAAGAGGACATCCTGTATCATTTTGCTCTTGGGACTGGTACCCATGATTTTCCAGCATTGTTTGGGGATGTAAAGGTAAGATGCTTTGCTTTGTTCAGCAAGCCTGAGCTTTTCTGCAGAAGGTGAAAGTGTAGCTGTCTTCAGAATAAGACTAGATGTGTCAGCCTACTGGCGACTGAGGAGTGCATGCAAAGGGGGAAGAATTTCGTGGGTTCTTGTCACTTTTAGTATCCAGCAAAGCTGGGGATAATTGTTTTTGACTGTCCCTTTTCATCCAGTGAAAAGGTAGATGCTGTAGTATTCAGATAGAACTTCTGTTTGTTGGGTCTTCATGTCAATATTTGTCTTTCATTCGTTTAAACAGGATGAAGGCGTTTGAGTGCTATATAGGCAGCTGGAGTTTTTTCCCATAATTCTTTTTCATGGCATTTTAGAATGATTATGAGGAGCACCATAGCTGGGAATAAATTTCTGCTAACTGAAGGCATTTGCATACTCATGTTGTTCTTTGAATGTTCTTTGACACACGGAATCATGCAATTGATTTTGTTTTGCTGACCACTGTCCACCCCAGTTTGTGTGTGTTGGAGGAAGTCCTTCCCGGATGAAGGCTTTTATCGCGTACATTGCGGAGGAGCTGGGGCTCGGAGGCGCTGGCTGTGACTATCCCAACATCTGTGCAGGCACTGACCGCTATGCGATGTACAAAGTGGGGCCCGTTTTGTCCGTCAGTGTGAGTACTTCCCCTTGTCTGACACGAGACGCAGTTCAGTTTTGATGCTGTTCAAAGTAGAAGGTTTGAATGCATGTTTCTTTTAAATGCTTCACAGAGAGGATCAGGCTGCTCAAAATAGTGCAGCCAGCTAATTAAGGATTCCTTTTTAGCCCTTTTTTGTAAGAGGGAAAATCTCCAATGCCTTTGCTCCTTCTTGCATCCTTTTTCCTCAGTGTACCACTGAGGTGTTGCAGGAATGGCCTTACAGATTTTTTGAGCAGTTACTGTTGCCTCATCCCTGTTCTGTACCCTGAATAATTGGGAACAAAAGTCATGTGGCACATGTGGGGTGTTGGAAAAAATGTCTGTATCATTCCCAGAGCCATGTATCTGCAATGGCACTGTCAAATGTGCTTAAGAGTAGCATTCCATGGGACTGGTGCTGCCAACTCATGTATGCATTTTAAAGAAATTCTTAGCTTTAATTTGTAGATAGAATTACATGCTTCAATTGCAATTGCAAAACTGCAGCATTATTTTGTACCCTTTGTTGTGAGCTGTAATTATCATAATATTGTGCAAGCTAATGTGGACTTCTATTTGCTGAACATCAAGGCTAAACCACGATGTCTGTGTTTTGAAAAAAATTAGCTTAACTATTTGTTAGCACTTCAGGTTAGTGAAAAGTCAGAGTGGGGTTTTTCTTGTATTTAGGAATTGCTCCATGATGAAGTGCATTAATCAGCTGTTGGGAAAGGACACTCTTTATACTTTTGAGAATGTAAGTGTTCTGTAATTCATGATTTTTAGAAATATTGTATTTCATTCACAGTCTGCCAAAACCAGTGGAAGTCTACTTGTAGGCCTTTTCAGTATCTTTCTGTAGGCCCAGAGGTTGGGCTTTTGTGGGAGTGAGTTAGGTGGCATTTGGGAAAACAGTATCAGGAAGGAGATAATGCCCAGCTCCTCCTTCCATATGTATTTTGTGTTGTCTGTGTGAATGTGGAATATTAATTTATGCTTTCTTTTCAGCATGGTATGGGCATTCCTTCTATTTCTATCATGTTGCATGAGCTGATCAAACTGTTGTATCATGCCAAGTGTTCCGACATAACCATCATTCGTATTGGCACCTCTGGTGGAATAGGTATTTCCCCTCTTGATTTCTTTCTTTCTTTCTGTAAGCCAAAGTATCTTTGCAGGAGAGTAAAGCATCTCTCTGCATGTAAGAGATTAACGGTCAGACCAGTGTTCCACAGGAGATGCATAATTTTTCTTCTGTAATTTTGAAAGTAAAGGCAACCTCTGCTTTTGCATGGGGAAAATGCACTTAAAGATCTGACAATATGAGAAGAAGGACATTCCTGTCCTGTATAGAAAATATAAGAAAGAAGTGAGAAAGGAAAAATTTCATTCTTTCAGAAATTATTTGTAATAATAAATGGAAGCAGCTAGACATGGACAAAAAATTTCTCTTGGTGGATTCGGAGGCAAAATTGCCACCTCTAAAAGAAGCAGGTTGGGTCAAGATGTGTGTTTTATGTATCTGGAAACCAATTGTTAACTACATTGTGAAGCTACATCTATTTCCTTTTGCTGCAGGTCTGGAGCCAGGCTCAGTGGTTATAACTAGGCAGTCTGTAGATGCCACCTTCAAACCTCAGTTGGAACAGGTTGTCCTGGGAAAGACAGTAATCCGCAGCACTAACCTGGATGAACAGCTGGCTAAGGAACTGATGCAGTGCAGTAAAGAAATCGGTCAGTTCAATACAGTCATTGGAAACACCATGTGCACTTTGGATTTCTATGAAGGTAAGACTGGCGGTAGACTAACTGAAGAGTATTGGTAAGCAGCAATAGGGAAATATTGATTAATATATTAACATTAAGAGATGTCATTCCGTACTCTGGCTTGTCTCACCAATCAAAACCTATTTTTCATCTACATAAAATCAAGAATTGTTCTTAGCAGTTTGCTGTATCAAACTTTTAATTTTGTGGAGATTTTCCCCCAGCTTTAACAGATCCTCTGAAATACATATAGTCTACTATACACTTCCCATGTACCAGTCAGGTATATTTGTCACAAAATTTATGTGATTTACTGAAGCATCCTAGGGGATTAGAGGAGTGAGAATTATTTGTGACTGGTTTAGGGTTGGGTTTCTTTGCACTGGTTAAGTACCTAAAGTAAATATTTTCTAAAAGAAGGGTTGGAACTTGTTTCATTTTTGAGCAAAGCAGTGATCAGACAGCCGAAGATACTATTTTGCTGAGTTGTGTCAGTGCTGCCATGTAGGAGGCGCAAACTTGCAAGGTCTATTTTGGATAAATTACAGACATTTAGGTGCTTTTCTCCCAAATCTAGATGTTCATTCAGAAACATCTTTCAAACCTTGTGAGTACAGAGTGTAAGTGGCACCTGATCCCACTTTGTCTGTTGCTGAGTAGGTGACAAATGATCTCTATCATAGTGCTCCAGCTTGCACAGGAGCAAGCTGCAGTTCATGTGTCTCAGGCACCATCCACAGGTGCAAGCAATACTAAAAAAAAGTGTAAGGGATGTTTTAAACTCATACAGCAAAAGCTGAGAACAGGATCAAGGGCATCAATTTACAAGTAAATCTCCCAAACCCAAGAAGATACTGAGTAAAATACAGTGTAATTTAACTCTACTGCACATAAGCTGCTGCTGTCTTGTCTGTAGGTGTTATTCTTGAATAACTTGAATTAAAATTTTCTCAAAAATTTACAATAATGTTAGCTAGTTAGCTTAAGAGACTCTTCATCTCTTACCTTAGAAGCTCTGTGAGTAATAAAATGTTCATCCTTTTAAGGCAGAAACAGGAAAGCACTTTCAACCCTGGTAGTTTTTTTAGACAGTGATTAAACATATTAAAAATGAAGCACTTCCATACAACTTAAAGTTTCTTGTGGAATTTTGATGCTTGCTGTACATGTGGGAATCTACTATGTACATTTTTCTGTCTATGAATTTGAGAATTGAAGTTGAAGAAGACCAATTAAATTGCCATGTTTCACATTATGAGAAATACAAGTAATATGTAGAAGCTCTAGCAGTAGCTAAGAATCACTTTTTCCTATTTGTCTTGTGCACAGAAATAAAGAGTAGTAGTAAAAGCTGAACACTGCATGGAGGAAACTGTAATAACTGGGTGTTTTCAAAACTGAATTTGCTCTGTGACGCCATCACTCTGAAATCTTCCACAAAATTACTTTCTAGGACAGGGCAGGTTGGATGGTGCAATCTGCTTATATGATGAAGAAGAAAAACTGCAATATTTGAAGAATGCTTATGATTCTGGTGTCAGAAACATCGAGATGGAGTCTTCTGTATTTGCTGCTATGTGTAATCTCAGTGGTGTCAAAGGTAAAGTAGTCGCTTTACCCAAGCTATAGGAAATTTTCTGTATTGCAGGGGGTTTGTGGCTAAAAACTACAGCTGAATGTTAACATACCTTCTGCATATATATATATATGTAATATTTCTGCTTATAACTTTGTTGCTGCAATTGTTTGATTTGCGTCACAGCTTATCAAACTTCCTTATGTAGTTTTTACACAATTTACTTCTGTCATTTCCTATTCCAGTCCATGGCAACCATGTAAATCATTAAAGTACCTAATTACCCTATGGCATTAATTTGTTTTCTCCAGTTAGCTTTTGAAGTTTATAGAAAGCAACTGCTTAGTTTAAGAAATCAGGTGATTCTCAGATAATTATACATAAAACTATGCTCAGTTTCTATACTTTCACATCAAATGGAACATATAATTATTTTCTGTAGACTTAAGACTATGATTCTTAAACAGTTGAGGATTTTTAGTAGCACCATGAATAAACCATTCCAAATCATAAAATGAGTTTTAATTTTTTTTTACACAAGCTACGTAAAAAAGAGAAGTTACAAATAATGTAATACAGTGTCTTTCTTCTTACCATATTAACTGTCTTCTCTCACTTTCCTTAGCAAGGAATAAACTGATGTTTCTCAAATTCCTTTAAGCTCAAGGTGGACAAAATGAAGACATATAAGCAAAAAGGCCAATGGTTGTATCAAACATCCTCAGCTCTTACTGACTTGAAAGGGATTAAAAACCCAACCAGTACTATCCCTGAGCAAGTCAGGAGGCCTTTTGCTGTCTCTGCTTTATATGTCTGTAATGCATATTTACTGTTTGTGCTCTGCAAATTGTCACTAGCAGAAAGCCCAGACAGAGCAGAGTGATAAGGTTGAGTGACAGACCTAAGTTTGAGTGAAAGGATGGATTTTGCCTTTGGGGATCTGAGTACTGAAAGGCAGCAGATGAACCTGAGATGATCCTTGAGGTCCTCATGTGCTTACAGTGTTCTTCCCTGTCCATGAATGTGGAGGCAGCTTATCTACTGCTTCCTGAGGGATGGCACCTACAGCACAGGCACTCAGTGGAGGCCTGTGACTACGTCTTCTAGAACAGTGTGTAGGGACACTTCCTACCAGTCAGGTCCTGGCTACTTGTGACATATGCTTCCTATCAAGGAAAACATAAGAATCACGATATAACCATAAGTATCTGCAGCTGCCTGAGAGCTCTGGCTTTATTAATGTAGCAATCAGTTCTCTTAAACTATTTCTACCTTGTATCATCCACAGCATGCTTGTCCCCTAGCATCTTATGATACCGCACACCCTTTTTTGGGATTTGTTTTCTCTTGTTCAAATGTTTATGCTTTTGGACTGTAAATGCAAGAGTGTCATTCCTAACTCATGCTGTCTCTTAATTTCTAGCTGCCGTAGTGTGTGTCACTCTTCTGAATCGGCTTGAAGGGGATCAGATCACCAGCTCACATGATATCCTTGTGGAGTACCAGCAGAGGCCACAGAAGTTAGTAGGATATTTCATTAAGAAAAGTCTTGGGAAAGTGTGAAATATCCATCTTTGTTTTAGAGAAGGAGAAGGCCTTTGTACAGATCCAGTCATCAGTATGACTGCTGTGCATTACGGGTCTTTTGCCTCAGAATATCTCACAGCATTCCGTGTCAGTGGAAGTTAATAATTTATGTCACTGTTCTTTGGGAACTGAATGTGCTGAATGGACGTCAGTTAAGTTTTGCTTAGTTATGCATTGCTGGATATAAAACTCACATTTCTGTAAATTGGAAATGGGACCTGTTGTAAAGGACAAGCCTGTGATAATACATGAAAAAGCTTTGTTTATCCCTGCTGTAAAAGAAAAACTAGAGAGAAAATCAAACTTTATTGCCAAGTATGTGCATACCAGCAAATTAACTTAAAACTGCTAATCATTTTCTTGTTGTTATAAAAACATTGTGTAATTTATAATTGTCTTTGTTGCTTCACTTGCGAAGAAAACGTAAAGTGAATGCAGTTTATTTTTTTTCAGACTTTGACAAATAAACAATACTATTTTCATATATTAAAATTTCATGAAATTGCAAAGTGTGGGACTGAATTTTCTAAGCATTAAGGACTTGACACTGAGCTGTTGAATATCTGTACTGCCTAGATATTGATCCAACAATATTTTAACTAAAGAATTTAATCAATACCCAGGAAATATTTATGCATTAAATAATTTTGCATTGAAGTACTAGCAATCTTTTGCTGAAGCAAGGCTCCTGCTTATGAGCAGGAACTGAAGGCATTCAGGAGAAGCACAGCATGTTCACAGGCCTGTATTATGGTAGCCCTTTTTTTCCCCCGTTCCTTTTACTTTGTTTCTTTTTTTTTAAATTGGTATTCATCTCCATTCTCAGCATGTAACACTCACTGTTGCAATGGTTCCCAGTTCTTCTGAAGAACTGGAAAATACCTTTTCATGGTACATGCCATCAAAACCTCTTCTGCAATTGCAGGTTTTTTCACTAATATTGGCCTAAGTGTTTGGGGTTTTTTAAAATCATACTTATTACTGCTTTGCTGCTGTGGTTCAAATGTAAATATGTGGTCAGTTAAAAAAAATGTGTTTATCTCTTTTCTTTTTTTTTCCTTTCCTTCTTTCTACTGCAGTGGGGGAGGGTCCAGTCCTAGCAGGGGTCACGGGTCAAAAAGCTCTGAATAAGCTCTCAGAACAGCTGTCGCTGACCCAGCAAAATGAGATTTTCTTTGTGAGGATTGTAGTCTGCAATGCTGCTAACAAACACAAGTGTTAGAACTATAAGAGAGTGATGTTAGTAGTAGGCACATTCACCAAGTGGCAGAGACTGGAAGCAATGCGATGAAAACGTTAAACAAGGAAGGGTGACTCATGAACAGAAAACTGTAATGACAATCAGTCTCCTTAAATTTGATGAATTTTTCAGTTGGAAAACATATTAGTAGCTTTTAGAAATTTACTACTTAGTCTTCTTTTAATTTTAAACCCACAATTTCTCATTTATGCTCAGGATATACAGTGAATGTAAGTTTTCAGAGAAAACCTTTTTTTCCCTAAGCTTAAGGGAAGGAGGGAGGTGGGAACGGCTCCACGTTTTGCTTAAACTGTTTCTCCCTTATTAAAAAAAACCAAAAAACAACAACAACAAAAAAATTCAGTGTTTAACTATGCCTGGATCTTGCCTAGGCATTGCATGAAGTCTGTGAGGTCCTTTGGGAAACAAGCAACAAAACACATCTTCAAGGTCCTGTTCTTGAAACAGTAACAAGGAGACAAAAACGAGATCACTTCAGTGAGTACTGCACTCTGTGGTGAAGGAAAGCTTATACCAAACTGACCAGTATGGTTTTGGAGGAGACAGTCCGCTGTTGTCTAAGAAATACTTAATAAGAAGTAGATGAAGAGAAGAAAATATGGTTTACCTAGAAAACAAACACCTAATGTGACTCTGAAGTTCTGGGGAAGCATATTACATATTACTACTACAGGACTTCTGTTGTCCTGGGGGTATGAATCTAAAATGATGTGATTTGTCTTTTTAAACGAAGGACAGCAAGAATCTGGAAACTTGTTAAAAAGAATTTCTTAAATTATTTTAGCAATGTGTGCTCTCAACTGAAACTACAAAGCTTTTGTATTTACAGTCATAAAATGTAGGCACTTCTATTTTGAGCACTAATGTGAAAACTCTTACATGCTAGATGCTAAAATATAAATGGTCTTTTGGCCTGGCTGAGCTGGAGCTGAGGGTCATGCATTCATGGTGTGAGGCAACTATTGTATTAAATCAATAGCCAAGACCCTGGCAGAAGCCCCTGAAAGATGAGCCATTCACCTTTTACCAGTATGTCCTTCCTCCTTCCCACTGTTCCTTAGGACACTGTACATTTCTTTCTGCTAAAATATTTTAATTCTGTTCTTCCCACCAGATGGGGTAAAGGGGTGTATGAAAGCTTAAAATGAAAGTTCAAAGGATACCAAGTATCCTCCTGCTTCTGCTGTTCCCCATCCTCTGATGCTGTATTCCTAATGCAAGAGGCAGCTCTACAGACACATCTGACATGCAATAAAGTACCTTTCCTAACTTCAGAGGAAACTTGCCAGAATGTTACCCTGATAAGAACAATTGTATTTTCCCTTATGACTGCAACTGGACAGGGAGATAAAGAAATGAGTCACTTGTGTGTATCCGGCCGGGAGGTTACCTTCCTGTAGGTTTTACAGAGAGTTATACAATATTCACAGGTTTTATATGCAAGTCCATTGTTCAATATTAGTCATTCACATTCTTTCTGTAGAAAATGAATCAAGATTTGGAGTGGTGATGTTTTTAGAAAACATATATGGTATTATATATATGTTCAATATTACATAGTGCTGTGTCTCCTGGTAGACTGACAAATCCTGCAAACTCCAGAAACCCATTTCAAATTAAGGGCCTGCTATGGTTCTCTGTGCCATCCTATTCCTTGCAAAACACTATACAATAAATTTAATCCAGGGATCAGAAGGGATAAAAGAAAAGAAGGAAGGTAGAAGATATGAATAGAGTGGAAGCAGGAAGGGAGAGAAAAAAATGGTTTCTGCCAATGGTGTTCTGGCCTATTCCTACCATTTTGTTAAAGAAATGGTTGAGATCACAATGGAGACAGGCTATAATGCAATGGTTTTACATTTGCAAGAGACTTAAAAAGTGCAGTATCTCAGATAGTGATTTGAAGGAGTGGATTTTTATTTTTGGCATCTTGATACATTTCAGAGAAGGATTTTCTTTAATGGGAGGTGTGAGAAATCTTGAAAAGGAACATTTTGGAATGACCCATGTCCAGAAGTGGTTACACAAATGGTTTTATCTGTCCTTTAAAAACCAAGTGAAATAGTTTGATAATTTCAGTATTTCTTGAAAATATATACATGTAATAAGCAACAGTTTCTTTTTTAACATTCTTCTTTGTAAAGGATTTTCAGTGCATTGTGTAACAGAACTGGATTTTTTCAAGTCTGGATTTCAATATATACCCCTAAATAAAATGTTTATATGGTTGAATCAGGGATGTTTTTAATTTCTATTGACAAGACAGGTGAAAGAAACCAAAGCAGCAAATGGTTTTGGGGATTGGATCTGCATGCAACAACTGATTACAAGAAGGCACAATCCTGTGATTTGATGTCGCTATTATGGTTTGCTACAAGATGTTGAGGTTTGCTTTCCCTGAAAGTTTCTCAGTCTTTCAGTGGCTAAGAGTCATGTTTTATCTTTCTAAAATACCATTTAATATTATACTCCAGGGTGTGGATTAAATTACAAGTCCAAAAAGTCTTCTGCTGAAGAGAAAGGAGGTCACTGAACAGAGCAACATTAAATCTGAAACTCTGAGGTACAATAATAGAAGAAAGAATAATGCTGAAAGGTACAGTGCTTTTGCTTGGGCTACAAACAAAATGAAGCAGCAGCAAAAGACAGACAAGAGCTGGTTTTACACGACACATGAGTCTGATTCCAGATGCTTCTTATTGGCGCTGAGTTTGTAACTGTGAGAAAATTTTCAATTTACTATCAGCCTGTCATTTTGCAAGGGTAAACTTCCTAGAGCTCCCCAGAAGCTCAAACAAACTACCAGCCTCCTTGGGAGATTGGGTCTGTTTTGTTGGTTTAACACACAGCTCCATTTTAATCAGCCCTATTATTTGACCTTGCCCACAACTAGTATTTTTCATCAGGCCCTAACTTTGCACACAGGAAGTGTCTCCCAGGAAAGATGCTACTAACTGATGTCATCCTGCAGGCACTTCGTCTGAACACACGTCTGGCCCTTGTAAATATTTACAAGTAGTACTCCTATGAATGTTAAAAGGAAAACCTTGTGATCACTCAATAAAGCTTGTGAAAGAAGTGCTGGGTGGTGATAGGAAAATAGGCTGGTTTGCCAGATTCCCAGCCATATTCTCACATGATTTGACTGCATTCCTGTCTATACCAAATAGTATTTTTGGCTCCCAGGCTCTAACCTATTTAACATATAAAATTATGTTTCTTTGAAAGTGCTTGCCAGCGTACTTAATTACATTGTATTAAAGCTGTAGGCTAGACGTGGCGTGTTGATGGTATGATATAAAGCAGTCAAGTTTTAAAACCAGAGCTGGATGCTGGCAGCAGGATGCCTTTCCAGCCCCAGTGATTTTGTACATTATAAAAGTAAAGTTTTAACTTAAAACTGTGGCAAAGCCTCCTAAAGCTAAGCAGAAGCAGAAAAGGGCAGGTCACTCTGTCTTTTCCTTACTCAAAGACCCAATTCTGAGCCTCTTTTTTTGCCATTCCAGAAGAAGTGAGTGGAGCACATGATGGAATCCACGGCTTTCTAATTTGCCCTGCAATACTCAAGATGTTGGTGTTGACTACAGCCGCTTTGTCTAGGAGCCCTGAAAGCATTCAGTTAATATATTTATTACCTGTTGTTTATATGAAATGTTTTATACATATACAACATGAATGTTTTATATGAAATAATTATGTAGTTAATATAGATATTTAAGGCTGGTACTTGCACAGGATACTGCTTGATGCTGTCCTGATGAAACCTAGGGATTCAAAAGAGCTTCCAGGATGGCAGCAATATAACTGATACGTCTTTCTAAAAATATTCAGCACTCCTTTGATTTTCCCACTTCTGTGCTTCATTTTCATATTATCTTTTCTGCCAAGGGTTTGGTTTGGGGATGGGGGTGATGGTTTGATTTAATAATTCTCCTATTTCTGTAACATTCAAAATAATACTATCAATCTCATAAAATCTGTATCTTCTAAAATTACTTCTAGAAGTAATTTCCCAGAATGTCACTGCAGCGATTGTTCTTAGTGGAATGTTCATGGGATATCTCTTAGTTTCCTAAATTTCATTCTAGAAAAAAACAGGTCTGCTACTGGAGGACAGCAAACTAGGCAAGAATGAATTTCTATGGGAATATATAATGAAGTAAGAGGACAAATGAAGTCATCAATAACTTGATGGTAAAAGGTGTTTGTCTATTGAGTGTCTTATATAGTAAAATGGGGAGTCTGTAGTTAATTACTACTGGACACTAATTGCATACAAAATAGTTAGTTCCTGTTACCATGAAAATCTGTTCAGCATTAAAAAATAGAAGCCACATTTGTGAAAATGTAATTATATAGAGCGTAATAAATTAAACACATCACAGTTGGATGAGCAGAGATTTTGCAGAAAAACTTGTTCAAAATAATTTGGCAAATGGCTCATGCAAGCTGCTTTAGCTCATACACTTACAGACAGGAACTGTCTTCCATATCAGTTGCTTTGATAAGTAATTGCTTGTAATTCATTCTGCTGAGTAATTTATAATTTCCTACAAATCACATTCTATAGATTCTGCTCCCTGGCATTCCAGGATGGCTGTGCGATCCCACACATATTAACAATTAACAGTATTTCAATTTCAGTTTCTGAAAAAATTTTTTTAAAAATGCATACTTCCACTGTGCACAGAATCTGCATCACTGCTGTCTCAGAATGTCACCTTTGATCCTAGTGAGAAAAATGACTGTCCATACTCTGAAGTAGCAAGGATTTTATCACTGCTTGACTAAAAGCAGAAGTGCCATCCAAGCGTGAAGTGGAGCTCCTTGGTGAGGTATTAGTTAATCCTGCCTCAGAGGTACATATGTGCTTAACATCATTCAGGTAAACATTAAACTATTTAGTTTTTTAGTATGTCCTGAGGACTTCCACATTTCTATTTGAACTAAATGATTACTTCAGTAATTTTTCAGTCTCAGAGCAGAGACTATAAAAGTAAATCCTACCATATGTGAGAAATAAAGGTGTTTAGCTAGATGTATTCTGCCATGACTTCATCTGTGTTTTCTGCTTTTTGGGAGGTGATTTTGACCAATATGTAAAATCTATGAATTATTAATTCATGACACTTAGTCTGTTTTTTTCTCTATTCCTTGAACCCATGGAAAAGGTAAAAATTAAAACAGAAATTTGCACTGTTTCAAATAGAGACATTTTAACAGACTAATTGGTCAGTTTCCCAGGAAGTGGAGTAACTAAGTTTACAACATCCTCTGAAGGGCAAAACTGCTTCTGGGTGATGCAAATCCAAAGCCTGGGAAAGTGAAGCTAAGGCACTCAACACTAGCTGATCCTCATCCCATGGAAACTGGCACAACTAATTTGACCTACAGATGTGCAGTTGTTCACTGCAGAAGAAGCAGATTTATTAACTTTTGAAATTGCTGCCTTGGCTTAAATCTGATGGAAGTTGGATTCCTCTTTGATGACTTCTGTATCCAAAAAGTTTTTATATTTTGGGGGATTTTACTCTTCATGGGGAAAAAAAGCTATGAATATTAGGACGTGTCTTCCATTCAGTAGGAATACATTTGCAGAAAGTGCAATGATGGAATTTACTCAGCAATAATAAGAAATAAAGAATATTTGTTCAAGCATCATGCTGTCCTACGTGTGTGTGTGAATCATGAGTCAGATTCTAGGTGGTTTGAATTACCTTACATAAAGACTGATTATGTGTCTCTATTGACCATAGAGAGAACTTCTGGGGATCAGATTCTTAGGCAATTCATTTGTGAAACATCATTCACTGTGCTCACAGTGGCACTCCTGGTTGGTAGGGTGGTCATCCTCTGCCACCACCAGACTCCTGCTGGGTCTCCCAGTGGTTCTGCTACTACAGGTCTGCACAGGCTCCCCTTCTGCAGAAGGAATTGCTCTCCCACCTCTTTGCTGAAGGAAGTGCTGCTGTAAGACTGATTTTCATCCCAGGCGGCATGTGGCAATTAATTATAGTTTTACATAGTTTTACATAGTTTTCTATTGTTGGAGTATTCCACCTCTGTGTAGGTAAAGGAGAATGAAATGTCAAACATACACCCTCCATAAGAGAAAATTCAACAGTCATATGATGATGCAATAGGACCACTACAGTGCCAGATGTGTACTTATAAGGATCTTCTAGAAGCATACTGACATTTTTAGGGCTATGTGGTAAAACAGTGTTATTTTCCTATTTATTTTCCTACTATTCTTTACTTTTTTTTTTTTTTCAAAAATATAAGCATCTGCAAACAAACTGACATAAACACTGGAGTGACAGAAAGTCATAAAACTTTGGAAAAAGACGAATGTGTGAATGTGTGTAACATATTCTTCCCTCCCTCCCCCTTGTTTGCATTCATTTTTTATTCCAGAAAAATAGAAACAAGTGCAAGTGCAGAATGTATGCTGTGGAGTAAAGCAGCCTGAAGGCATTTACATAAACCCATCCCCTTACTGTTCATTGCACTGAGGAGAAAAACAGAAAGATGAGATTCCTCAACGACAGCAAAACAAGAGGCAGAAACATAATCTCATCTTTTCTCAGGAAGCAGGCAAATCTCTTGCACTATTCTCTAGTGCTGGAATTAATCAGCTTCTGAATAATATGTTTGGACTGCTTGGTGAGATGATTCTGAGTTAGAAAGTCCCTAAGAAGTCACTCTGCAAGTGGACGAAGGAGAGAAAAGAAGATATGGGGCACGCTGTACACCAATTCAAGGCTCTGTTTTGGAAAAATTGGGTCTGCCGTGTGAGGCAACCGGTGAGTGGAAATGATTAAAAAAGGAATAATTTAAATTTTTTAGTATCTGTTGGAAAGAGTGTGTCTATTGATTTCCCTTTTCACTGCAGATTGTTAAGGACAGGCTGGCTGCAAGTGGTTCTTGTTTTGCCTTTGGTCGCCGAATTTCTGAAAACACAAGTAGAGAACAATGTGTTGTTTTAATTCTAGAACAGCTGAATGCAGCAATGCTCCCCAATTTGCAAATGAAACAGAAATCTCATAAAAGTTTTGAACAACCAGAGCTTATCTTTTAATTAACATTAGATACTACCAGTGCTGGTAGCAGTGGCAAGGGGGAAGATAAATTTTCTTCACATTACAGGTGCTTATAGGTAATGTAAGAAAGCTTGCAGGACTGTGATCAAAGTCTAGATACCAGGAATGTATTGTGTATTAAAACTGTATAAACTTCTAAATTTCCTTTCTTATCTGCTCTCCAAAGCCTAATTTAACCTTTCAAATTCTAGTATGCAAAACAATGTGGCAGCTACTTCAACAGAAGTCAAAATTAAAATGATGAAAATTAAATATGAGATGTCATTCACCTTTACTGTGATTGAAACAATTTTTTAGGATAAAAGGAAATGAATTTTCTCAAGTGAGAGAACATTTTTGTGGAAAAAAAAAGTCACTCCAATTAATAGTTTCACACAGATTTCACTTGTCTGTAATGATGTGGGGATTTGCAGTGAAGCATGCTGGCTTCTTTGGATAGGATTATTTCAGTTAAATAAACACACAGCTTTCAGTTTCAGAAATAGTTAGCCTCAATAAAATTGTGACTTAGAGAGGAATTTCTTCTCCAAATTACTGAAAGTGATGTTTTTTAATACAAAATATATTTCTGGGGGAAGGATGCTGTTGGTCATATTCTTCTCCATGCCTGAACATTTCTGTATGTTCAATCAGTGTGCATCAAGTGGCTTCTCAGTGTCTCCTGTTTTCCTGCATGTGGATCTATTTCTCCTTTTGTTCTGTGTAGTGTTCCCTCATATATTTCTGAAGGACAAAATTCATGTAAGTTTTAGGTTTGCCTAAATGGTAGATTTCTCGAATAGAGAACTCACTGAGACACAGACTTCTCCAAACCAGGAATTACAAGGGTGATCCAAAGCAAACTTAACTCTGTTTGTTGAGAGGC
This sequence comes from Corvus kubaryi, assembly GCF_017639235.1. Lineage (NCBI taxonomy): Eukaryota > Metazoa > Chordata > Aves > Passeriformes > Corvidae > Corvus > Corvus kubaryi. The sequence continues at coordinate 11,606,891 of NW_024582056.1, forward strand.
AGAAGCTGCCCTGGGGAACTTGCAAAACCTCCTTGCGTGCTGTTGTGCAAACACTGAGCTGTGAAGGTGCTCCATCTGCAGTTACTGGAGGAGATATCCAGGTGGGTCATCCACCTATGCAGAGGTGGTCAGACCCCTGTGAATCTGGAGAAGTACCTCCTGAAAGATCTGATGTGCTTCAGCTCTGTTTTATATCACGTAGATCTGTCTGTATAAGACAATTTTCTCGTCATGGTTATTTGTCAGCAGTTAGGGCTGGAAGACAAGTGAGGGCTGTTGAACTAACAGAGTGTCATGAGTGCCGTGTGGCATTAGCTGATATTACACAGTGAAGGGTGAAGGGGCTGTGACAGATGTAAGAGTTCTGTAAGGAACAGGTCTTTTGACTGAAATTCAGATTGGCATCAGCACCTTTTATCATCATGGTTCAAAGGCAAAACAGGTTCTTTTGTACGTTTGGAGTGTTGTTGGAGTTTGAAATTGCAGTAGTGCCAAAGACACATTCCCATTTCTGTTTTCAGAAGCTTTTACTTCAGAACTACAGATTCTAGAAGCGCGGGAGATACACACTACCACGCAAATTTTCCATTGCTGCATTTCTTAACTATTGTTTAAATAACGTTTATTGCCATCCAAATTTGTTGCTAGGTAAAGGATGAAATGTGATTCCCAAATCCTTATGCCTTAAGTTTTGAGGACAATTGAAATTAAAATCAGCTGGGTCCTAAATCTCTGTTACCAAAACTCACCATTCCTCCCAGGTGCATCTCCCCAGAATGTCATGAGCTCACAGGTTCCAGTTCCCCTCAGTGCCTGGGCAAAGCAGCTGTGCAAGAACTGCAATCCTGCAATCTTGCAAATGCTCTTTCTTTGCACCTTCTGTGGGCACTTTTCCTATTTGAACACAAGTAAGCCCTATACAGCAGCATTACTTTCCCATGTTTACCACAAATAACTTACTCATTAAGATCAGTTTTGCATGCTTAATGTCTGCAGCATGCTGGTGGTTCATTGAGTCCTCCAACCCGTTGTTGCCTCTGCAGCTGCCTTCTCAGTTCTTCTTCTTATCCCAAATTCGTGCCAGCAGGAGCAGCAGTCTTTGTCCAAGCTGTACCCTCCTCCCATGGACTGTGCCAGAGGTGGCAGGGCTGTGTTTGACCCTCGCTGCAGGCTGGCTTCCTGGCTCAGCCTTAGCCCTGGCTTGCCTGGAGATCCAGGCTCCCAGCAGAGCCTGTTGCCTTGCTGGGGCACTGCCAGTCAGGCTTTTCCTGACAAGGGCTCTGCTGCCCTGGCATCCTGTCAGGCTTCCCACCCTTCACGGGGCAGCTGGCTGGTGCTGTGCCCTGGCTGCCAGCTGGGCTTGCCCTGAGCCCTGAGGTGGCACCAGGGAGTCCAGCCTGCAGATGTCCAGGGCCTTCCCCTATAATCCCCCCAAGCCCCGGTCTCCCACCGCTCCCCTGAACTTCTTGTGGGACCTTCCCCCAGCCACTGACCGTGGGTGGAGGTGTGTGCCCCCAGGGACAGCCGGACCCTTTCCAGCCCCTCCTGGGCAGGCTGGTGACATCCCCTCCAAGTCTGTTCTGCAGTGCCCCTTCCCTCAGGTGCTGTGCCTGGCTCCATTCCCCGCAGACAGCCCACAGATACTCTTCAGCAATGGCTCTGCTCCACAGCAAGACCCTCCATCTGACCCCAGAGGGGAGAAATGGGGATGAATATGCCAAGGAGGGGAGGATGCTGCCAGGGCCCTGGGCCTCTGCTAAGTTTAATGGCTCTGAGCAGCCTCGCTGGGGCCCAAGGCCCAGCCAAAATGGGGCTTCTGTGCCCTCCGCTCCTGCCTGGGAGAAGTCAGAGGGATACCTCTCTTCAGCTCAGCCCTTGTGCTTGGCCACTGTTTGGCTTGGCCTGCTGTGACACTGACTGAGGATCTGGACTCTGGCTTGAGGCTGGCTGTGATAGCAGGGCCTGTCCTGTTCCCCTTCTAGGGTGCCTGGGATGGGTCCCCCACCCTGCTGGGTGACACTGTTATGCACAGATCCCTGCACCCTGGGGAGTAGCCGGCCCTTGCTGATCCCTGAAAGATCGAAAGCACCATCCTCACTTTTATTAGGTTGGCTCCTGTACGGTTTTGAGTGTGATCAGTTTAGATAAATGGTGATTTCCCTAAATTTCAGGAAACCTTTAGTTCCTTGTCTCATGTTCAGCACAGATGTCCTTCTTCACATGGAAGACTCTGCCACTGGATTTTGTTTTTAAGCATTATGTTATGGTTCTTAGGCATTTTTCTGACATGCCCAATCTCTTCTGTGATGGGATTTGGTTCAGCTCTGGCAGTTCAGAAAGAAAATCCCCAGCATGCTCCAGAGAAGTTAACAGCCTCTAATGGAAGACCTCCAGCATGGCTGTCATTTCTACTGTGTGCCCTATTCACACTTTCCTAATGCTGTTACCAGTGAATCTAGAAGTCTTTTGAAACTTGGCTGAATGGCAGCTTCTTCCTTTCTGCTGCTGTAAACTGAGACAATTGCTTTTCTTTGTGTTTTTTTCTTTCTTCCAATCTGTTTGGGAGTTTGTGCCTTCTCTGCAGAGGTGTGAACATGCACTGTGTATGTGCAATTTGCTCAGAGAAGGCACGCTCAGAATCTGAGTCCTGCAGCACATCACCTTGTGTGCCTTGTCATTGTGGCCCTGGAAATGGGAGCACTAGATGATATCCCATTTGGCCTGTTAGCTTGGTCTCATTTGGTCTTCTCTCCTGGAGATGATGAAGATGGCTTTTGGAGAGCATTGACTGCAGATGACAGAAAGGGTGTAATGGCAGCAGCTGGGGATCCAGGGAAGGACAAGGAGGTATGCCACCACGAAGGGCTCAGGGGAGCATGAGGAATTGCAGCAAGGTGCAGAATGCTGCTGGCTTCTTAGGAGGCTCAGGTATGGGAGAATTGAAGGTCATTGTCATCACCTCACCACTGTCTTGACCTGAGGAAAGTATTTACAAACACTATAAATTTAAATGAAAACTACTTTTCTGTTCTGAGATGTACTTCACAAAGTTATAAGGATTTCAAATAGAAGTGTCAGTAGTTAATTTGTTTAAATGATCTTGTTTTTCCTTAAGTAGTTGTAGAGAGGATATTTAATGTTTTTATTTTAAATTGAAAGACATATGAATTTTTATGATTTGTTCCCAAGCCCCATGCTCTATAGACTGATGATGTTTTTGATTTCCTTTTTCAGGTCCTCTCTCTCACTGAAATACTGTGGCCATGTGTACTTTTCCTGATTCTAGCGGCCATCCGCTTCCAGGAGCCCCCAAAATACAAGGAAAACTGTATGTTTTGTTTCATCTGTGTTCTATTTTGATTGCCTCTGCTTGTAGAAGTATTTAGCAAACACTAAAAGTATCCTAGAAGGGGATAAATGTAGTAGAGTCAAAGGAAAGAGTCCTACAGTGGGGTTAAATCTTGTCCAACTATAGATGTGTGCAAGCTGTATTTAAGTGGAAAAGAGATACAAAGTTTAAGATTTGATTTTCAAGACAAGTCATACATCAACTTTGGAGTAAGGCAGATTACTTGGGTTTTAGTTGTATTTATTGCTTTCTATTGAGTAACGGTGTTTAGATGACTGGCTGAGAGGTAGATATTTACGATTAGACAAAGTGAATCTTTTTGCTTTTGTCTTGTCCAACTATAACTTCATTTAGAAAATAATTATTTATGATATTTTAATCTATTCATTTTTTTATTCCGTTATTCACCAATGTCAGTAAATGGGGATACACCAGCTTTAGCTGCATTAAAAAAAATCAGTTTGCTAAAAGAATTGTAGGCCTGTAGAGTGAAATATCTGGAGAGAATCTAACCTGCACTATATACATTTCCTTTATGGAGAGATATGGATAATTCCAGAGATATGGAAAAGTGGCTGTTTAGACAGTCTTGATTGATGTATGTTCAGACATTGCTGAATACCAGTTCCTTCATCTTAGGAAAGCCTGTGAGAAAAGAGGAAATACTACTTTGTGAAGGAGTCTGTATTCTAATCCAAGTCACATGATATTGGGCAGAGAGGCTGGCAAGCACCTGATACTGTAATAATGTCACTACCAGGAAAATCAGCTTTCCAAAGATTACTCTCAAATGTCATCTGTACCTTGTCACAGAGGTTACTCATTTTCTGTGGTGACTGAGTTTTTCTTAAATGAGACACCTGACATTGATACAACTTTATTGCTTGCAGGTGACAAAGAGGCTTTTTGGGACAAGGGAACACAGTTTGCAAATGCAATATCACTGGTCTGATTTCTGCTGCTGCTTGGTTTTAGGTTACTTAGAAGCTCGTGATTTACCAAGTCGGGGCCTTTATCCTTTCATGCGGAGCCTTTTCTGTAATGTTGGCTCGAGATGCAGGAATGCCAGTTACACAACACGGAGACACAGCCGCTTTAGGTAAGTTATGAGAGTTTGACAGGGCTGTCACCATCACAGTTCATTTTTTTCTACAGCAAAGGGTTTTACTGCCCTTGTAGACAGGGAAAATAGGAACATTGTTATTCTGTGCTAAACGTTTCCTTCAATGTTCTTATGAATTAGTCATACCTCTTTTTTGCTTTTGCTTTTTTGATAATTTTTGTTTGTATTTCTTGGGCATTTCATGCTGTTACTGGATACTGAACACGCTTTGGGGGTAAAACTTTAGAGGTACCTTGTCATATTCTTGCGCTTTCTCTGCTGACATGTGAGCACATACTTTTATCCTTCACTAGAAAGTCTTTTATTACATGAAAGGGAAGCTGAGCAGCAAAATTATATTCTATGTTGATTTAGACTTCGAATAGTTTGGGAGCATACACAGTGGGAGAAGTGAACCCAGGAAAGCAAAACAAGAATAACTTTCATGTAAGACCCACAAAGAGCCAACAAGGAACAGCAGAAGTTCTGTAATAAAGAACTTGGAAGAAGTTATCCATAAGTAGTCCTTGTCACAGGATCCTAGAATGCAGGAAGAAAAAATATTGATTTGAATCTGGAATTTTTCTTTAAGAAGTGAAGTAATTTCATCTACTTCAAAAATGTTGAAAAGCATTGCGATGCAAAGACACTCGTGCAAACCAGCTGAAGGGTATAGTCATAAACAACCTTTCGAAATATATAACAATAAAGTCAGATTAGGGTGAGCTAATCAGAATGTGTACGCTTATATCTGTATGTTTATTCTTAGAAAATTGATAATATCTACCAAAAGATCTTAGAGGGCTGAGCCAGGTGTGTCAGAGCATCAAATAGTTATGGTTTATTATCGTAGAGGTTTATAGGTAGCAATAAGTGCAGCATACAGCAAATTGGAAAGCTTCAGTATCACAGTAATAGGCCATAATACTTATGTATTGATCTAGATGGTCTGCTCCAGTTATTTGTACATGTAGAGAACTGTTAATTGAATATAAGACCATGCAAAATAAAGCTTGTTTATGGGCAAACACTTTCTACATAAAGCAAGAATTTGTTAGTAGAATTGAAGTCTTAACAATTTAAGCCACTATTAGTCAAGATGTATTATTACACAAAATACTTACAGACAAAAATACTGGTATTAAAATTCTCCTCCTCCTCCCACTACTCCTTCTCCTCCTCCTCCTCCTCCTCCCACTAACACAGTTAGAATTGTTACATGACCACAGAGTTCCTAGGTTTTTCCCTGGGGTTATGCTCACCTTTCCACTGCTGCTCTGGGTCATGTCAGTAGCTGCAGATGGGTGGTGATGTGATTGTTATGGCAAGCCAGGATCCACAGTCCTTTACCTGGAGGAATGTGGTGTTGATGGCTTCTTTTTTCACTCAAGGGTGCATTGGGGTCACTTATGATTGCTAGTGTGCTTTTCTACTTTGCTTGTTTTCCACTGGTCTGCATCTCTGCAATACGTTCAAATTTACGTAGTACACCTGAATGTATATCCTATCTTTTACTCATTAGTTACCTGTTATTTTTTCTTATACTTGGAAATTGGCTTTGTCCAGCTATAGGTCTGAATTTTACCTGAGCAGTGGTGACCTGTTTATAGCCATAGGGTCCTTGGTGCCAGCCTGTGCCCACCTCTTACCATTCCAGATGCTCCAGTATCATACTCCAGTATAGTTCCTCTGTGTCCCCACCTCTCAAGGCCTCTGCTGTTACACTGGGCCTGTGTTCTTCTGCACTGCTTTGTTAATCATAAATATCTCATTTTGCACTGAATAGTCACTTGCTACTTCTATCTGTATAAAACTGATGGCATTATACAATGACAAGTGAAGATACAGCAAATAGCCCTAGACACCTCGCTAAGAGAAAAAAAAGTTAAAGCTAACCCAAGTCAAAACAAAAACAAGACAAGTTCAGGCAAAGCAAAGGTGGCAAGCGCCTGTGTCTTTCAAACCCAGTACAAAGCCTGTACCCTGTTACTTGCAGTAGCAATATTATATTACTGGGTTATAGAGTTGCAGTAACTATTGGCCTATACTTCCCTATAAGTATAGCTTTTTCTTTACATCTCTAGTTCAGATGCCATCTAAATGTGTTAAATCTCTAGAATCTATGAACTATATCGACTGCTCTGCATGATTATTTACACTGTTTGGACTGAACTACCCAAATTATATTCCAGCTCAAAAGAAAATGAGGAAAGAATTTCCTGGAGGCAGTCTTAGACCTACTTAAGAATCGTGGAAATTATTCAGTATTTATTGAAATTATTATTTCAATTTTTCAACTGAAAAATAAAATGCATGCATGTATCCATATTTATACACTCAGTAGGCTACACTGAGTAGTATATAGCCTAGGTAAGGAAAAAGGCTAAAAAGGTAGGATGAAGTTCATTCTGAGGTCAGTCTGTTCCACCAGGTCCATCAGTATAAATTAAATCAACCTCAGGGCTGCTCTGACTTATGCTGGCTGCCAACAGCCTTAGGAATATAGACTGTCAGTTTGATCAGTCAAACATAACTGAATCCAGTCTCTGTTGACTGGAGACATGGGGTGGCATAGGAACAGTAATACCAATCATCTTTCCTTGAAGGATTTACATCAAACCATAAGTCTGATAAAGGAATATTTTTTTATGTCAGTAATGCTGTGTTTATTAAGGGTGAGCCAGAGACTGCATAGTTTGCATGGACACGTAACCATTTGTTTTCACAGTGTGGATCACTTTGGTGCTATCAGTTTGAAATGTAGTTGTCTTTGGGAGAAAGTAGTTCTGTGACTACTGTTGGAACAACCTCCATGGAAGTCACAGACCACCAATAACTATTTGTCAGTGAGAAGCCCCCACCATGAGGGGGGCTGAGCCCAGGGTGAAATTATCCTAGTACAGGTCATGCCCTCGCAGGTGTGCCCCTGTCCCTTCAGGCAACAGCCTGTGACATGGTGAGAAGATGATTCAGGTGAAGCCTACAATCACATTAACTCTGATTTGCAGCAAGTCCTGCCTCCTTCTCTGATGCCTCAGAAAGCATCCAGTTTGCAAGAGCTCTTTGGCTTTGCTCCTTGCTCCTTCTTTCAGCCACTGCAAAAGGTGTTGGCTGGAAGCTCACTGATATGATTCCCTAGCCTGAGATACCCAGCGGTATCTCAGAGCAGAGGAATAAGGAAGTATTCAGGAGCCCCCATGGCAGAGGACATTTCCCCCTCCTCTTTCCAGAATGTTCCACTCCCCACCTCATCTTAGTGGAGCACAGCATAAAATTGAGAGCTTGCAAATAAGATAAAAACCACACAGCCCGGGGTCCTATGGCCTTACACCCACATATTTCCATGCGTTTGCACGGAAACATAATGATTTCCCAATACTCTGGGTTCCACGGCAAATCTTGCAGAACATGGTGGGATTTGCCCTTGCAGTCTAGGCTCCTAGATCTATGTTTGTTAGACTTCTCAATACCTAAAAGAAAATTAAGCTATTCTCGGACTTAGAACCACAAAGATCATGAAAGCAAGGCTCTAAAAGGTTATTTCTAAGCACATTAGCTTATTTCCCTTTCTTTAGCTACAAGTAGTAGCAGCCTGAGCAGCCTCCCCAGTAGATGTGGTAGAAGCCCAGGTCTGTCTCTGGTACTTCTGGTGGGTGGGCCACCATACCCACGTGGTAGCTCAGTCTCCTTTCGCACCTGACTGGGCTCCTGGCCTCACCCTGCCTTGTTGGGGCTGTCTCTGGAGCTTGTAACACACCCCTGTGTCTGCTTGCTGGCTGGGGGGCAGTGTCCCATTGTTAATGGCGTGGACTCTTCCAGGGTTGCCTCAGCTCCTAGCTTGGCCCCCTTCTGGAGCAGCCTTGCTCACGGCCAGCCCCTTTCTTCTTAGTGTTCTGAACCTTTTCTGCCTCTGTGGTTTTCCAGTGGACGAGCATCAGAAGAGCTCACATACAAGAGCAGATGTGGGAGAACAGAATCAAGGAAGGTCTAAGCATCAGCAATAGTCTTTGTGTAAGAATTGCTTAAAGGGTCAGATTTTTCTTTAATGAGGTATATCTTCAAATGATAAATAGTTCTGCAAGATAGATGACTGCAACAACTTACTGCAGTGTTACTCTTGTGACCTTGCTTATAGATTGCCAGAGAGTTGGGGAGAAAAGGAAATTTAAACATGGCTTTTTGCCATTTGTAGGCAATTAAGAAGAATTTTTTTTTTTTTTTTGTTCTTTGTATGTTTTGGTCCATTGCATTTTAGGAAGGTTATCATTGTATCAACATGGAAGAGAAAGATCTTTCTGTGAGAGACACGAAGTATGTTGTTGTCCAACATGTGTATTGGTATTGATGTCTCCAGGATGTGCTGATATGGTGCAGAATGGAAGCCAGGTGGGGCTTTGCAATTTTAGAGAGAAATTAATAATGTGGTGACAGGGGTGAGGTTGAGACGAGTTTGCTGAGAGGCTTATGAAAATCATCAATGGCATTTCTAAATGGCATTTCACATCATAGCCGGGTTCTTAGATGAACTCAGAAATGTTCTTATTGTCGTCCTGAGTAACTGAGTAAATTGGACAGAATTAATGTTTCTGAGTCATGGCTTTAGGAATTGACAATTGCTTTTACATGCTCAAAGAGATGCAGAGTCTTTTTGCTCTTTTGCAGCATTTTGTCATGGTCAAAGCTTGTACCAATGTATGCCTTTAGTTTGATTTCTGTTCTCATGAAATTTGTGGAAATGTACCATTAAGAGAAGAGCTACCATGGACGATACTGAAATTTTATATATACACTCCCCAACCCTTTCTTCTAACACCCCAACTCTAATTATATATGTCCTTTTCTAAAAATTACTGGCTTCCTCCTTTTGTCCTTTTTATTATCCATATCTTCTCCTCTTTATTGTTCCTAGCAACTGCTGCTAGGAATTTCCTTGGAATGGCTGCTGAGCTTCCTTTACACATAAACACACAAGTGAGTTAATGTCTCCTTCTGCTCCAGAAAGCATACAGTGAAGGCCCTTTGGGAGAGCAGCAGTACAACAATTAAGTATTTTTCGTGGCACAGTGTCTGAAAATTGTTTGCCTTGACTGTGTCTGCAGCTGGTATTGAAGTGTAGTTTCTTATCTTTCTGGCAAGATGGGGACATCTTCCTGCAATTTTGTGCAACCTGTGCTGAATTAAGAGATCAGTAGTAACTTGTAGCACTCTTATTAGGAGATAAATGTCCTCTATGTTGAAAATATATAAAATCCTTTAGTCTTAGCTGAGATATTCAGCAAATAAGATCTCTGTAATAATATGTTTCATGAAACTGAGCCTGATAACCAATATCACGCCTGTTGCCATTTCCCCTTCCAAAAGAGGCTGTGCTCAGCTCCAAGAATAATCAGAGGAAGGACTGGGGCAATGACGGCAAAAGAGGGTCACAAAGGCTGCTGGCTGACATGGCTGCTGCCCTGGAAATCCCCATAAAGCTAATAGCTCACACGAATCACAGCCAGCACGTCCAAATAGCTGCTCTTGTCCTGCTGAGAGGCTTGACTTTGGGAAAGTGGCATTTGTGTGGGTTTTTCAAGTTGCACATGTGCCTTCTTTTCTGTTCTAGCTGAGCCTTATGCCTGGGATTTGCTCCTTTTGCCATATCCTAAATATCTATGCCCCCTAGAGTTTCTTAGCTGCCTCTCCACTTTCACCATCAACTTGCTTTTCCCTGCACTTTGCCCTATAGCTCTTCAGAGCCTCCATGCTCCAAGTGCTGCCTGCTGTTTTCTTAAATGTTTCTAGTCTGTGTATCTTCCCAGTCCCATTTCCCCTGCCCCGTGTACTCTGTGGGACCTCAAAGGGCAGTAGCTTGCATCCCTAGCCCTCCAGCCTGGGAACAATGGAAGGACAGCCCCGCTGAACGTGCTGTCCATTCAGCCTGTGTAATCTGGTGTGCTTCTGCTATGCATCAAACAGGTGGCTAAAGCACATCAAATTAGATGCCAAGAGGATACTTTTTTGTTATTTCCCTGCTGTTTATTAACCCAAGCTTTGCAGATCCAAGGTGCAGCAGAGTTAGTGATGGGGATAGAGTGGAAGGAATTACTGATTCCTTCTCTCTCTGCTCTCTGTGTTCCCTGGTGCTGGCAGGGAGGGCAGGCAGCCCTAGCAGCCCCTGGAGACACCGTTGAGTCCTGCTGTGTGCTCCTATGTGAGTAAGGTGGCCTTTTTTCACAGAGCATTGTTGTTTGCAAAGTTTCTAAAACCAGGATGTTTGTAGATGGGGATACAAGGCTTGGGTATAGTTTGGAGGGAAAAAACATAGGTTGAAATACTGCTCTTATGCTTCACTCTGAATACTTATTATTATTTTAAGTGACCTTGTTAGGAGAGTTTAGATGTCAATTTTAAGTTCAGCAAGTATTGGAAAAAAACCCCAACAAAACCCAACACCACCACTCCCTCCAAACCCCACAGAAAACCCCCAAGACAACCAAAACCTGTGGAAAATCTCATGGAAACTGAGCTAGAGCTTTGTTTTTTTTAAAGTTCTGTCTGTGACTGCTGTTTTTCTGGTGAAGTGCTGGCCTCTTGTTCATGCTAAAAAAGCAGTGGGCTGGGAAGATTTCAGGATGTAGAGAGTGTTTCAGCTCTTTGCCAAACACTAGTGTTCTCAGCTGTCTGAAATTTTGGTCAGTGGGAGTGTTAGTAATATTGCAAATTATGTGGTAGTTTTCAAAAGCAATAGCTAAAGTGCAAATTCTAATCATCCTAAAAGCCACCTTCTGAGCAACAGAAACCTGCTTTTTAAAACTTCTTTTAAAAGGGAAAAATACATGTTGAGGAATTGTTCTGCCTTTAGCCCACTGAAGTTTGAGCATGGTAAAATAGTTTTCCAAAATCCTACTGGCTGTCGGACAAGTTGAGATCAAAATAAGCTGTTCTGAAACCATTAAGAATTTTATTGTTTTAACATTAATTTTTTTTTCCCTTAATCTAAAGTTGCAGACAGCTCTGTGGGTGTCTGAACAAATGAGGATCAGGGAGGGAGGGAAAGTGAAATGAGAGAATGAGAAAGTGGTGGCTGATAGTTTTCTTTGGTTTGTGAATTGATCTCATTAGGCTTTTATTTCAATAAATAAAAATTGTGCTGAAAGCAAGTATTGGCATATAAGCTTGATGGAAAAGGAATGTAATTCTTTATTATATTTTTGTAAGTGGGATAGGACGAGAGACATTGGGCAGAACAGATACACATGAAATTCCACCTGAATATGGGGAAGAACTTCTTTCCTGTGCAGGTGACCAAACACTGGAACAGGTTGCCCAGAGAAGTTGTGGAGTCTCCCTGACTGGAGATCCTCAGAAACTATCTGGACACAATCCTGTGCCATGCGCTGTGGGATGACCCTGCTTGAGCAGGGAGGTTGGACCAGATGACTGCTGTGGTGCCTTCCAACCTGACCCATTCTGTGATTCTGTGACAGTTTCTAATGGAAGAAACCAATGTTTTTGCTAGACAGGATTTAGCTCTTAGGATCATTTGAAACTCCTATAAGATAAAACAGAATTCAACTGCCTAGTAACGTGCTAAACATAATTATTCCCTTGTTTATGGTGTTTCAGGAGAGTCTAAGTAATTTTGTCCTATAAAGAAGCATTTAAATGACTCTGACTTCTGGTTTCATTTAAATTATCATTAGAAAGTTGTGCTATTGATATATATATATATATCACCAGATAGCAGTGTGACAGAGTTAACAGAGATAACATTTACCAGGGCTATGTCTGCAAGCTAAAATCAAGAAAAAGCCATTACTAAGAATGAAATACTGTTTTTATAAGTTGCTGTATGTATTTGAAAAAACAAACTGTTACCTTAGACGCAATAGGAAAGCTTGAACTTTCTCACCAAAGAACTGTCACCTGGACACATGATAAACCAAGAGAGAAAAGTTGAGTGTGTTCAGAAATATTAAAGACCTTTTTGCATGTGTCTGTCCTTCGCTGCTGCCAGAATTGGGTGACTGGAGTAGGTGGCTTCAGCAATTTTTCATTGCCATCTTTCCTGAGGTTTTGAGACTCAGTGCTGTAACTTCCACGCTAAGGAATTGAACTAACTAGAAATTGTATAAATACATAATTTTAAAAGAACTCCTCAGAATACTGCTGTGAGTATATACACATTTTTCCACTACTTGATTTCAGTGTATTACCTCGCCTGTCCCTCTTCTGTCAAAAAATAGTGCAAGCCCCCAAAGTGGTCCAGAGAGAGCCACTGGACATGATCTAGACTTCATGGAAGAGATAGAACAACTTGCAAAGGAATTTATTGATACTACAGAGAAAGCCATGGCCCTAGAAAAGCTATGGGAGGAGAGCTCAAGGTTCTCAGGTAAGCTGCAATCTTTCTAAAAATTAATTTCTTTGCCTATTGGGTAGTGATAGCCATCAAACAGAAGAATAGTTTGATCTCAAAAATAAAATCAGGCAACTAAAATTTTAATTGATCTGAAAAAAAGCCACTTTTATAATTACTAACACAATGGCCATCAAAATTATCAGAAAAAAGTTATCTTTCTTACTCTGTTCCCTTGTATTCTTGAGAGTTAAGAAAACACTGAGAGGAAAGCTTAAAAGATGAGGAGTATAATCAAGAGTACAAGGTTACTTGGTATATCATGCATTCAAAAGTAGGTTATGAGGCTTTAGCTCTCCCTCTCCATGTTTTTCTGTTGTACTAAAGAGTATAGGAATGGAAAACAACAACAGTAGCTCACACCTGGTGACCTTTGGTGACCTTCAATCTTGCACAGAAAGAGTGCAACTGGAAATAGCAGGGTCTGAGTCTCCTGTTCATTTCCACCCACATTGCACAGCCTTGTTTCTGTAGCAGGGGGGCATTGAAGACCTCCCACTACCCTGCGTTTCTGGCTGAGTTTTCAAGCAGAAAGATTTAGGTGAAATGATAGTTTTTGTGGCTGTCTGGCAGGCTAGGACATTCATCTAGTGTTGATATGATGATTTTGCCTCACTAAAAACTGAACAACATGCAATGTCTTTTAAATTGTTTTTGTGATTACAGCAAAAGTGTTGGGAAGAAGAAGAAATCAAATAGATCACTATCTTTGGGATATTAGTTGCTTCATGTGCCTTTACTTTTCTAGAAACATCCTTTGTGCACTGCTTGGTCTTGCTTATAATATTGATTCTTCTAAAGTTAATAATGCTTCTCTTTAAAGGAAAATATTTAATTTTACAGGGCTCCATAACATCACCACTTTTCTTACTGTAAGTATTTTTAACAGTCTATTTTTCGATTACAGTTCTGGGGTTTGAGGCATTTTTATTATAATGGTTAGAAATTTGTATCCTGTCAAGATTAAGTAAACTAACTTAAAAAAAAAATTGTTTGAAGGAAAATAATCATGTCTTGTAAATTTCATAGAGGTTCAGTGGTTCCTAGATTACTTATTTAAACCAGTCTAGGTTGTTAGTAGCTGAAATCCGCAACTATTTGAAGGCTATTTTTTCATTAGGAACAGTTTAAAAGTGCATCTGCCAGATGTATTTTTTCCATATTTGATTGATTTTTACTGCTACTTCATGAAACCTAGATTTCCAGTTTATAACTTGAAATTAGATGGCACTTTTATACTAACATTTTTAAATTGCTCATAAGATCATTGATTGAAAGGAGGCATATCAATATGGAATTTCATTTCTGAAATGGAATATAGAATAGAAAAAATTTATTTCTCAACATTAAGAAAATATTTAGTTGACAGTAGCTAATCATTATTAGTAACAGGGTTTGTATACACAAACTTCTTTATGTATAAACCATGGCTGTATCACCTTAATGCAAAAAAGCCCTAGTGAAACATTAATTTAGAGCAGCAAAGACTGCATAATAAACAGTGTGATAAATCCTGTTTTGCATAGGCATCATATTGTGTAGTCCTATGAAAGAAATTGTTTTCTTCAAGGCAGTTCATCTTTAAAGAGCCATTCTTATAAATTATTATTTGAGACCCCCACAAACCCTGCAAGGAGCTGTGAGGTGAGGATGGCATGGCCTGGGCAGTCCCCTGGTCTTTATATCCTAGACTTAGAAATTTGTTGTGGGGCTAAAGAGTTTCTCGTGCTTGAGATCTCAAAAGATAATCCTTCCCTTGGGAAAGGGCTACCCTTCTGAGCAGAAAGAGATTCCTTAGCTTTTCTTCCAGCTCCATTTTTCCATCAGAGCGGAGAGACTTATCAGAAACAAAGCTTCCGTAAGTTCAAAATACCACCAAAATAATGTGGTATATTACCAAATCTAGAGGTATGTTTCTACTTTGGAAAAATATTTTGAACGGTTTAAAGTTCAAGAGGGTCAGGGAAATAACAGGCACCTGCTTGATTTTTTTTTTTTTTTTTCCAGTTAATGGAAGTGTTGCATGTAATTTTATTATTTTTTTTCACATAAAGATGGATTTGAATGAAGCAGAGAAAATTATTTCTAGAGCAGAAAATCTGTACAAGCAACCATACTTCTGGAACCTGCTGCACTCACTCCCTCAGCTTGAACTGAACAGCTTTTATACAGAAGATGAGTTAGCTACCATAACACACTTTCTTAAAGTTATTCAAAAGTAAGTAATTTCATATTCTTGAAAGTGCTCTGTTTTAAAATTTTATCTTCAATTCTTGTTCTTCTCACTGGCTACTTAATAAAATACGCATGCTTTACACGGTGTAAAGAGACTAAAATTTTCTTCTCTTTACCAGATTGTGCTTTTATAAAACTGTGTTAGGAGTTTTCACCCACACTAATTCCTTTAAAACTGTGTTTTTCATCTCTGCCAAGTTCAACAGAGATGCCCAAGGAGTCTTTGATAAGCAGCTTCATGTTACCAATGCCTGAAATTTCCCCATCATGTAATATGGCTTTGAACTTTGTAATGTACTTTGGGGGTCTTTGAAAGATATAGAACATATACATATGAATATAAGAAAGTAATAGTTTTGATCCTAATCAGATCCAAATGTATGTAGCACTTGGTCAATATCAGGAAAATTACTCAATTTTGTTTCTTAAGCCTCTTGCTATCAGAATAGCTTTAGTTGTTCTCTTGCAAGAAATGAAGCAGTAGGAAAAAAACCCCAGAGACTGTATTCTGAAACAGGTAAAGGACAGTTGGATTCAGAGGAAGACATAGATTTAAAGCATAGGCCAAGACACACATCTACAGGAATTTTCAGTAAAATAAAGTAATTTTTAGTTACAAAGCATAAATGTATTTGCCAGAGTAGGCAGTTTGTTGTAGTATGTTGATAGGTAATTGTCATTGTAGTCCAATAATGTGGTCATAAAGCTAGAGAAGGCCTCTGAACCTGGATACCTGTGCAAGACTGGCCATGTACCTCACCAGCCCAAGCCCTTGGGGAAGCAGGGACCTAAAGACTGAGAATGAGAAATTACTGTGCTGTTCTTCCATCCTTTACTGTCCCACTGTCTTTTTTTTCTAATTAAAAAAAAACCCAAACCAAAGAAAAACAACAAAAATAGCTTCCCACCGAGATAAGAAGGATATGATGGCATTACTTTTTTTCAAACTGGGAAATAAGTCTCTCTTAAAATATGTGGATTGCATCTATGTTGATGCTTGATTTTTAAAATTTATTTATTTTTCTCTTATGTCTGAGTAATTTGTAACCTTATTCCAGCTTATTCTCTGAGCTATTAGCATGCAAAACTACATTAGCTGTGCTTGTATCCCCAAAGCAGAATTGTTTTCTGGAAGGTTTGCAAACTCTCAGCATCTGAGTGTTTGCAAGGTAAAACAGAAACCTGATTATAAGTTTATGGTTATTTTTTTCTACTTGAGCAGCAGTAAGCACAGACAGCAGTAACCACTGGATGCTGTGGTGGGTGAAGTTATGAATCTGTTAATACTATCTCAGCAGCAATTTCTCTATCCTGAGCCTACAGCATGGACAGAGTGACAAGGGGACCAAAGTGGAGGGTGTCCATGATTATGGTGTTTGTCTTCCCATGTAACTGCTAGGCATGCTGAGACTCTGGTTCCAGGAAGCATCTGTCTGTTGATGAAAAGCAGGGAATGAATTCTTGGTTTTGTGTTGCTTACATGCTCAACTTTTGCTTCACTTTGTAAACTATTTTTAGGTGGATCCATGGGTCTTTATGCCTCCCTTTTATTTTCTCCCTGTCCTGTGGGAAAAGCTGTGAAGGTACTTGGCTGCCAGCTGGGGTCAACCCACAAGTGATTAATAGGAGACTTAGATGTTTACACAAGGGTTTTGGTGTTTTCGTCTGTTTGGGGTTTTTTTAAGACTTCTGTGCCCTTAAGAGACCAAAATTGCCATCATTAATGCAATTTGGCAAGCAAACCACAAAACCCAATGCTTGTTTCTTGACTAGTTTCATATTACTATACTACATTCTAGAGGTTGTATCAGAATTTAGCCAGCAGAATTTAACCAGCAGAAAGTTTCTAAATTTATGTCTCTCACTTTCTGGTCTGTACCATGCTTGCTGTGTCTCTCAGAGGTCCTTAACAGACACTTCTCCCATCTGTGTGACTGGCTTTGGATTTTTGTTGTTTGTTTTTCCCTTTTTTTTTTCTTCTTTTCGTGAATGTTGGAAACTGATGATCCACTCTGGAAAACTGGTTTCTTATTTGCATAACAAGGAAGGATTACTCTGTAGGAAATAACTGGTAAATCTGACATAAATTTTAAATAGTAAGTTACAGCTACATTAACAGAGAATTGTTTTTCACAGCTAAGGTGACTGTAAGAAATTCAATGGATATATTTTTATCAATGCATCCTGTAATGTACTTTGTTTAACTTCTTGTGAGAATAAGTATTATGATATTTAAAAATATTTTTTCCTGCAGACTGACTGGAAGTAAAATATAAGTATTCTGTGTTGATCCTGCCTCCTTGAGGGGATAACAGAGAATGTTTGTGGTGGTTTTGCTCTTTTTTCCTCACCTCTTTTTCTCTCTTTTATTTATTTATTTATTTATTTATTTTTTTAAGAGGACATTGGTCCTCTCAGGAGACATTTCCTTAATGGAAATTGACTGATACTGTAACTGTTTCACAATTTGTGTTTTGTTCATTTAGACTCTAATTTGATAGAACATCAGTTTTGCAACAGTAAAAAGTGTTTTATTATTCTGTTGCTTGGGGGTTGTCTCTTTCCAGCAAATCCTTTCAGGTTTTTTGGCTGTATAGAGATCTTGATTTTTGTTTTCTTTTTCTTTTTCAGTACCTTAGCATCATTGAAGGATTTAGCTATCATGCCACTGGGCCAAAGTTTCTATGAAGTGGTGAAAATGGCACTGAATTTGACTGCTGCATCGGTACAGGATAGGAGCTTAGAAGGTAAGAAATTTGCTTCAGATTTTCTCTGAAGTACCTCATCAGCATGCTGGAAACATATGATAGTAACTGTTGGACCTTCTGCTAAGTTCCTGATGTCCAGGGACTGAACTACATTGCTCTAGTGCTAGCCCAGTTCTTTACTGGTCTGCTTTTTAAATACTAATATCTATAACTAAATTTTATCAGACTCAGGCAACTATCAGATAAACAAAGCACACTGGTCTAATACATAGTGTTTATCTTGGTCATTCAGTGATGAATTTTGGAGAGAGACTAAATCAATAAAAAGGACAGTTTATTCCATTTGGTAGGAAGAGAACATTTTGTTTTGGACATGCATGTTAAGCATTGATTGGTTTACTTTAAGCTTCATTCTTCTGTTCTCATAAACTCTGCCCTCAGCTGGAGGGTTACATTTCTTCATCTGCTGCTCCACTATGGAAGATGATTTTAATTGGAGAAGGTAGGCTGGCCCCAGGAAAACTCCTCGAGAAAAGGTCAGGAGCAAGTTTCGTGGGCAAACTGGAGCACACAATATATAGGTGCAGCTGTCTGCTCAGCATAGAAGGTCAGGCTAAGAGTAATATACAGTCTAAATCACTTCACCTGCCAAAATGAAGGCTGATGTGGGACAAAGGGCTGGAGCCCTTCCACAGAGTATGAACTTGAGTTCACTGGAACTTCTGGTATTCTCCCATTGCTCTCATTCTCAGTAAAGATTCACATCCAGTCCATACACACACATGTGTACATTTCAGAATGGCACCCTGCTGAGTTTGCTGGCAATCACTACGGCATCCCAGCATCATCATATCAACTGCTGAAATGCCATCAGATTAACTGACTTTACCAATAGTGCAATCATGGGTTTTATCCTAGGTGCACACATCCTGCTGTCCCCCAAAAAGCTGGGAACATGATACTTGGATCTCAACAAGTGTGAACCACCAAGAAACAACATGAATAAAAAGAATGAATTACATAAACAAAAGATTTCCTTTCTTTCAGGTTTTCAGTACAATCTTTCTTTAGGGGGTGTTTTGTGGAATCCGCTTGCTGTGAAAGCAGAACTTGAATCCAGGTTTGGTTTTGATGGCCCTCATGTTGAGAACCTGCTAAGTTACACAGCACAATTAACAAAGGTAAAACAGTTGAAAATTTCAGTGTCCTTCTGTTTTTTTGGTTTGTTTTTTTTTTTGGTACCCTGAAGGGATTTTGCTGTGTTACTGAAGCTTAGATTTGTGAAGCAGCTACAAGGTTGTTAAATATCCTGGCTTCATTCCCACCAAAAATATTTGGCTTCAGCTGAAATCTCTGCACATGAACATACTGATAGGTCTAGTTGTGTACACTAATGGATTTATGCTTCTCTGAAGTCACAACTGTGTATGGCAGAGTCCTGAGTTTATTATCCAGTCCTGTAGAGAATTCTGAGGATTGCTCCACTAAGCTTTTAAACCAAATCCTTGATTTGAGTCTGCCAGGATTAGCTTGTCTGGTAGCATTTTTCATCTGGTTTGCTGACAAAGAATGCCTGCCTCTTCTATGTGTAAATTAAGGCACACCAAGAGTCCTTTCTTCTCAGTTTGATATGAATATACTAGATGAGTTGTCTCAGTGGTGCTTAGTCAAATATCCTGGTGATGCATCACATTTGGAAGAAAATCTCTTTCTTCAGATAGGGATTTCCAACCTATCTTCTAGACCAAAGTGGTCTGTTGTGGTGGTATGTTCTGAAATGCAGAAAACTGGAAACATCTTTTGAATTTCTACTTTAGTCCACAGTTTCCTTAATGTTGGTATTTATGTGAAATCTGTTTGTTCTTGCAGAGCAGTACAGTTTAGTTATATTCCAGAAAAGCTCATTGTAAAAATAGCAGATTTAAAAAAACAGATAAATTGTAAAATAACCCTTGACTTTTGAATGGCCTTTTAATGAAATATCATTGTTAGCCTTTTTGATCAACTGAACTGAATTCAGCTGCAGCTTGGTAGTCGTTGTTGACTGTGGAATCCCAGGCTAATCACTTGCTAACTATTTAAGCTAGTATCTGAATATTTTATGCTTGTGTTAGAACATTGAAGACCATAAAAGACTATGGAAGTAAATATGTGAGCCTCGATAATATTTGTTTCGAGTTCTTCAATTCTGTATCTAATGCCCCATTTTGTTTGGAGTCAAAGCATCTGCAAAACTTTTTATAAATTCTTTGGTCAAAGTTGAAAGGAGCAAGGATGTGAAGTATCTCAGAAAGGCAACAACAGAATTAAAATGTGTGGAGTTATTTTTGTAAGCTTTAATAATATTTATAAGCTTGGGAATATTTAACCTTTTAACACAGAATTTAAAAATTAGTCTATGAGGAAAAAATTCTGTTCTCGTGACCACTCTCTTGAAACCCACCAACCTCAATTTAAAACTAGTCTGCTGCATGTAGTCACTGGTTGAGATGTGTCATTGTACTAAGTGCTTTTTGTATCAGTAATTTCTATACTTGTGACGTTGTTTCAAGATAGTTATTCTGCTGTTGGGGTACTGTATCATAGTCAGGTTAGTTCAGCACGAACCTACAAATTATTGTAGAGGTATCAACAGTAGTGTAGCTACAAGCTGAAAATTCCTTGCATATACAGGTCCCATCATTCTGCCAGCTGTAGGAGCACCTCAGTGGGGCCACTGGTATTTTATACAGCAACCTGCATGTGGAGTACTTTGAAGTGTGTGCCCTGGAATATGAGGCTGGATTAAATGGGCTTTGTTCTCACTGAAGAGGCTATGTGTTATTCTTATTTTCACTAGATAAGTAAATTGATGGGAGAGATAACACTCAGCAGCTCTCTTGAAGTAATCATTAATTCCTTGTGTCCTTGCCAGATTCCCACAGGAGAGACACTGGAGCAGTTTGTCTGCTCTGCTCTGGCTGTTGTGCCAGAAGATGAAGCAAACAAAGAGAATATTGGAGAGAGCTGTAATTCTACACGGCATGAGGCCAAACTGTATCTTGTTCATGCTGTCAGCAAGTTCAGACTCTATGCACAGGTAACTTTAATAAATTAATAGATTGAATTCCTAGATTTTGCATGTAGGCTGTCAGCAGTAACTCAGTTAAAAGATCTAAGTTATCTATAAAAATTTATTTCCATGAACTTTCTTGCTAATAAGATGAAATAATCCTTATAAAGAATCATTACAGTAGAAGTATAATCTATAATCATGTGTCCATTTAATCAAGTTTTCTCATTAACAGAGATTCAGATTTGAAATCTAATAGGGAATATAGTAAAACATACTGCAATGAGCAGACCTGTCGGAGGAAAGACCCATTACTGTCCCACCTGAGACTGAATGTTGAGCAAAACTGAAAGGTGACTAGAGGCCTTCGCTGATATATTATATAATTAATTTATTTTTCATTCCCCTTCACTGTCTTTGGCAATAGTGGCTGAAGCAAGATAAAAGTAAACCTCCGGAATAGCATCTTAAAATTCTGATCTGGTAGAATAGCTTGGCATGCATTCTCTGTAATGGCATATGTGTAGTTGCATGGACAAAAGAATAAAACATTCAGATGTTTCCTAAGAAAAACACCTAGCTGCCTTAACACTGGTGTTTGTTTTTATGCTGAAATATGGTTCTTTTCTCCATTAAAAAAAAGAATCATGAGTCAAGCTGCATGGGAGATGCTTGCCATGTCATCTAAAGAAAACATGTAAACCTTCCTGTGTATTTCCCCAAAAATGTAATCTTTGATAAGGTTTCCCTGCTGTTTGATGAAATATGAAGTAGGAGGTAATAATTTAATGTGATTGCCAAAACTAATGCACCAATTTCTATGTAGGAAAATCCAGCAATAATTTCAGCCATGATTTTAAAACTCTTAGCAATGGTTGACATTCTTATTATGGGAACCTGAAATACTGTAAGCTGCTGGCCACTGTGAATTTTCTCTTAGAGACAATCTGTTCTATTGGCATTAAAAAGAAAAGTAATGGTGGAGGAAAGGAGAGCAGTCAGTAGGTTTGGCCAGGCCTTGGTATGCCTTTTTCTGGGCTACACAAAGGGAGCATGCAGGCTCCTTCACCATGTCTTTGTGTGATGGGACTCCAAAAGTGTTAAGGCTGCTATCTTCCATCATATTGGCAGTGTAGGCAGAAGTCTGGTAAAGGAAGCCTGGCTGTGGAAGTCAGCTTTTAGGTGGTTTCAGTGTCAGGCTATATTATTACCATTCCTGGGTCTTTGGGCAAGGTCAGCTCCACACAGAATGTCAGTTGTCCATATGTTGTAGCATGTTACATTGCCAGCCTGTAGGTCAGTCAAAACTGTATTGAAAATCAACCTTTGTCACATCAGTCATTTCAGAGTCTAGAGAGGTTGTTAGGGAGGAATTTTGGTATCATTGTTGATTGTGTGGATTTTTTTTAAGACATGCAAATTCCATGTACTGTCTAAATAAGAAAGCTTTGATACTCTAACGAGGTGTTCTGTTTTGCATTCAATCCATTAGATCCTTGAGCAATGGCTCCGCAGCAGCACTCTCTTTCAGGATCTCCTTTTGGAACTTAGAAGAATTATGGCTGATTTAACACCTCAGTTTCTAGATGACAGAGAAGCCAGGAAAATTTTTTCAGAGATTAATACCCTGATACAGCAATGGAATGAGAAATCAGGTGCTGATTTTTCAGGAGGATATGTTTCACCTCATGATTGGTAAGTAATACTTATCTTTCTGCAACTTGTCTTATAAAATTAGAGCAACCTGAATATTCATTTTCACTTTGCATTTAATTGGTTTCTGATTTTTGTCTGTTTTGTGATTTTATTTTTTATTCTGTAGTTCAAAACCTTGTATACAGTCAAATAATCATGCTGATTCTTACAAATTCTGGAAAAGAAATCAGGTCTGTGCTTCAGAGTGTAGCTACTTACAGGTTCAGCAGAGGACCTGACTACTACATGATCAGTACTCACAGGAATCAGTAGCTGTGGATAACTGACATTTTGAACTAGGATCTTTATCTTGTTCTGCAAACAAAATTTAATTCCCACAAGTAGTTGGTGTGACTCAGTAATACTTCTCATGTATAACAAGTCCAGTGCAAGTGAAATATTTAGAATTTTTACTGTAGAAGTCAAACTCAGTTGTGCAGGAGATCTTGTAACAGAAGCCTACAGCAACAGTTACAGCCTATGGAAAACAGAATTTTAAACACAGAATTAGCTGTACACATGTAGTTTGCAATCTCATCTAGGGAACTCTGACTCTGATTTTTTTGGATGTTTTTGAACTTTTCTTCCAGTTTCAAGTTTGTTTGTCACTTAATGCAAATGTAAACAGTATATATGAAGAGGTGGCTGTAACTCCTGTACTTCTAAAGAATGGTACATTTTATCAAGTTGTTCAAATCTTCCTGATCTGGAGGGTTCTACAGAGGACTTAAGTCACACATAAAGGGAGTTAATGTTTGTCAGAGTTGGCAGAGCCTCAAGAAAGGTCTATGCAGAGAACAGGAACTGATACTTCCCTCTTTCTAACTGCACCCTGGATGACTTGCATTGCTTCCGGGAGTTGCAATATTATCCTCAGTTTTGCACTGCTTGTAATTACTTGTTCATATCAAACCCTGTAACTGGAGGAGAAATGATTCATGTTATACAAATCAACATCTGAGGATAAATCTGAAAGATACTGTCCATTACCTACTGGTAAGAGAGAGATTGCAGTCAAGTTGTTCAACAATTTAGTAGTGTGTTTTGAAATTTGGTTCTTATTTATAAAAGGAAACTGCTGTGCTGCCGCAGTTGTAAGAAACTACAACCTGTTTTTTTAGCAGTTTTACCTTTTTGTTTGCAGTACACAATGTTTTTGTGTTGTACCTCTGTTGATTGCAGAGTTTGGAGAGGAAGAAAATGTATTTAAGGAGAAGATATTTTCAACTTGAGGCCTTTGCATTCAAAGGCTCTTTTTTCCATGCACCTCCTCTTGACTAATCTAGTAGAGCTAGTAATTGTTTTTTCTTCTAATAAATAGTATTGACGTAATAGAAATGTCGGTGCATTCCAATTTTCACTATGATTTCATGTTTTGTAGATGTTGAAAAACAATGTTCAGCTATCAGACAGTGTTTTAGCTTTCAATAATTATGAGAAAACAAGAAATTATTTAGAATTCATAGAAAATCAGAGGGTTTGATCAGTTTTATTGACACATTCCTGTCTGTAAAATACCTGGAACATAAAGGCTTTGTTCTTTTCAGCAGCTGAAAATGTGATATACTCAAAGATGTTTGACTCTTTGTGGCTTATAATCTTGATTATAAGTACTGATAAATGCACAATTCTTTAACTTTGCTGTCTACATTCAGGTTTTGATTTGAATGATGACATGACTTTCTGGTGGGGTTTTTTCACATTTTTTGAAAATCAAAGCAATTATCAATTTGTGCTAATTCAGATTTTGTGGTAATTAATTTGTGTCTCCTATTAAATGAAATTTGGAATTTCCTTGAATTAAGTAAATACACCTAGATTCTAAAATTATGTAATATATATTTAACAAATTTTTGTCTGCCTGCTAGGTAACTAACAAGAAAAAAAACTTATGATTAATTTTTCAGGATTTTGGCATCTTTCAAAGAGTTTTTGAAGACAGAAGAAAATGTAAGGATTTCTGGTGAAAAGAAAATGGTTCATCTTTTTCATCTTGTAGAAGTCATAGAAGAAATTATAATGTTTGATTTCTCTGTTTCTTCAAACAAGTCTCTGATTGAAAATGCCTTGAATAATGCAATTACATGGATACAAAATTTTGCTGAGCAGGAGGAATCTGCCACCAATTTCTCATTTGCAGTTTCTGAACTCCATAACGAGCTACAAAAAAATTTCCAGCCTCTTCAGAGCTTCTGGACAAAAAAGAAGACAGAGCTTTTCTGGCATATAGTGGAAATTTTGTTCCATGAACTTGATTCTAGGCTTTCCCACTTGAGTCAAATAGAAGTGGAAGAGGTAATTGACACCTTATCTAGAAATTTATCTTCTATTACAGAAAATAAAATCTATAATAGAAGTATGGTGTTGCTCAAAGATATCCTGAGTGATTGGCCAGAGTTAAATATTACTGCTTTGAGCCATTTAAAACATTTAAGTGGACGTTTCCAAAGAAATCTCTATGAAGTTGGATCATTGTCTGGTGATCATGTCAATGTGTCTTTAAGTACAATTCCTGGAGTGAGTAATATCTCCTCTTTATTTCTCTCAAATGCAACTTTTATGTATAAGGTACAAGAATTAGGAGAAATTGTGCACAATTTCCTCAGAAATATCCAAAAATTAAGCATTACTAGTGTGATCTCACTTGTTCCAAAAATTTTCTCTCTGTACCAGAATGATGATCTGGTTTTAAGTATTAAGAGCAATAACACACTGTTAAAACTTCTTTATGAGACTTCAAGAAGTATGTCATCTTTTCAAATATGGCATGACCTACAAAATAAGGAACTAGTTTTTGATTTTCTGTTTGAAACTTTCGATCTTCTCTGGAACCTCACCAGTAAGTCTCTCTGTGAAAAGTTACTATTAATTTACAACTACACAGAGTTTCAGGCACAGTTTCTTGCACAGAACGGAAATAAAGAGATACAAGTTGTCTATGATACTCTGAGCAGCCTTAAAACTTTATTAATAGATGAAGAGCTCCAAACAGCTGTCTTATGTTATTTGGAAGAGTTTCTTGATCTGTCTCCAGAATGTCTGGTAAATAATGGGTGCATTGATTTTTATCTAGCAAACATGACTTCTGTAGAACATTCAGCAGAGGTTTATAACTTACTTCTGCTTCCATTGGACAGTGTCCTGTCTAATGTAACAAACTGGGGAGATAAGGTAAGTGTGCCTTCTGCTTTGCACTGCACTTTTACGTGGCTTCAAACGTGGACAGAGATTTTTGAAGAAGGATCAAACATCTTGAATTTGAATTCAACCTGTTTTATCTGTCTAAGAAATGATTTGGCATATCTCTCTGAAAGCTTTTTAAATGCAACTCACGATGAACTGTGCAATAATACAGCTATGGCTATTGTTGAAGCTACAAGAGCAGTGATGAAGGTATTAAAAGCTGTATTTCAAGAACACAGCAATTTAAATGACTTGAAAGATTTTGAGGCTTTCCTTGCTAATCTTCAAAGTGTAATTAACAATGCATTTGATGTCACAAACTTGCTTAAGGATAGCAGTTTAGAAAGTGTTTTAGAGACAATGAGAGTTGTGATAACTGAATTGCAGAAATCTATACTGAAGATTTTTAATGAAGAGGTTTTGAATTCTTGGCTTGATGCTTTCATCTCGGGAGGATCTGAGGGAGAAGATAAGGGTGCTGGTGTATTTTCCATCAGAAATTCCCTTTCTACTATTCTCAAGCTCTCCCAAAAGGAATTTGAGATTATTCTCACTGAGATAAATGATACATCTGCTTTTTTAAAAAGTGTACCTCAAGACAAATATATGGTTTGTATCAGCATTTTCCAGAATCTTACCAAACTAATTTTGGACAATACTCTAAAAGACACAAAATACTTACAAACAAATTTTTCATCTAATCTTAACTCCTTTCTTAATTTTCCTAGTACAATGGAGGAAGCAGAGGATTGTAACACATGGATACATGGATTAGGTAATCTCATTGAAAAATACAAGTCACCTTCCCACCTCGAAAGTGCAAAACATATTTTATTTCTTCTGCAGTCTCTGGGAAATGCTGAGACAGATGCTAAGCTAATGAATGTGATGGACTTCGTTAATTTCGTTTTTAATTTGACACTCCCTGAATGTTCCCTAGGTTCTTCTGATATGATTTGTGTAAATGTTTATTTCAAAATCATAGCAAAAACTTTAAAATTTATTCTCCCTGAATTTTATGTAAAAGATGACATTAGCGTGCTTGAATTTATTTTTAAACTTTTAAATAATTCTGGAGAGCAAATACAAATGGTTGTCAGTGATTTATTTGGGAGCTCATTGTATGTGTCAAATAAGACCCATTTTAGTCAGTCAATCCATGGTTTTAACAGGACTTCAAGAATGCTCCTTAATCCTTTTCACCACATTCATGTTTTATCAGTGAAACTTTTGTCAGAAATTCAAAGTCTTCTGAAAAATAAAACTTTTGAAGTCCAAGGAAACAGCTCCTCTCATTTGGACAATGAGATTGATCCTTTCTTGCATGGGAAAAATATCAGTTTGCTTATGGAGTTCTTTCAATATATGATTAAAAAACTTGACTCAAACTTGCAGAGTGAACATAAAACATTTCCTCAGAAACTGATAGAAACAGCAGGTCTGAATATTGAACTGGTAAGGAAGGCACTTGGAATTTTCAAGACTCCTACTTTTACTGTCCTTCCATTAAGAGACGAAAAGGAGTTTCTAAAGCATATGGTTGCTTTGGTACAAAACATGAGAAACATGGATGTTGAGTTTTTGATAAGTAGATTCAAACAGGTCCAGGAGAACCTAGAAAATTTCTTTAAAAATATCAAACCTTTTTCTGTTGAGAACTCTGAGTTAGGTACTTTAACAGACTGGTGGGATGCATTTGAGAATATTTCACGTTATTGGAACCTGACTGGTGTAAGGCAAATAACACAGCTTTTTGAACAAGATGAGCTCTACAATATAGAAGATGTGTTCAACCTCCTCTTTGATGTTATCAGCCTTACAGAAAGATTGGGTCATGGTAACGTTACAGAAGCACTAACTGAAATATATGCTTTCATACTGACTCAGGAAGAAAAAATGCCAATGTTTACTGATGAGGAGTTCTCTAACCAAGTAGAAGGTCTTCTAATGTTACTGGAGATATTGAAAGACATCTCTGATGAACCTGGAGAGGCCTCTGTTTGTTTTTCTGCAGCATTCTGCTGGACTCTCACAACAGAAATGCCTCAGAGTGATCCCACTGTTATACCTTGTGACTTTGGGCATAGAAATTCTACTCTTCATTACAATGCAGTCATTGAAGTCATTAAGGAGCTCAAACTCATCACTCTGGACAGTTTGTCTTGCTCTATGGAAGACTTTCAGGTGAATATCACTCACAATCTGACTTGCTTTTTTCATCAGATCAAAGAATGGAACTCTATTCTTTGGAAGTTTTCTGAGCTCCATCATATAAATAGCACAATACTCAAAGAGCTGCTAGATTTTTGGAATGAGCTATCCCTTTATGCTGTGCCACTGCAGGTGAATAATACACATGCAATCAATTGTTCCTCCACTTCAAAGAGCCAAATGGCATTACAAATTGTAGAAACACTAAGCAGCATTTCAGTGTCAGAAATGGAGATGGCCAAAAGTCTTCTCGAACAGCTGGATGATCTTTATGGTGGCCTAAGCTGGAACAGACAGTCAAGAACATCACTTAAGAGTGTTCTTACTAATGTTAAGAATATGACCAGTGAAGTTTCAAGACTCCTGAATACTGAAGCTGTCCTTTCTTTTCTTTCTGTAATTCAGCCTTTAATGACACTGTCATCTGTTGGAAACCAGACACACTCAATGCTTATGACAATTTCAGCTTTAAGTGGGAACATCAGTGTATCTGACAACTTTGAGAACTTCTGGTTTCCTGTAGTTACAAGCATAGAAAATTTATTGGTGAATTTTAGTGTTAGACACTTACTTGTGGTGATAGATCAAGAGTATCAATTACTAAAGTTTGCCACTGGACAGTCCTCTTCAATGGCTCCTGATGTTTTACTAGAGCAGTTTAAGACATCATCTGTAGATGCTATATCAAGACACTTTGAAGATATACAAGACATTGTGAAGAACATTCTATGCGAGTGTAACAACAAATATTATTCTAAAATAATGCATGCTCTAATTCTCCTTATGACTAATGAAAGTTCATCAAAAGGCCTACTTCTGGCTGTCAAAGATATTATTGACTTTCTGGAACTATTCCAAAATAAGTCTAAGAAGGACTACACTGGTATGCTGTTTGGTGACAGTCATCTCAGCAGAGAGAAATTGAATAATACTCACGCTACTATTTCAGTTTTGCTAAACAGCCTCCTTCATATAATTGCTGATCTTGATGTTGTAGAAGAAGCTTTGCATACAAACAATACTGAGCTTCATATGTCTGACTTAATTGATTTATTTTTTTATAATGCACCATATAGAGAAACTTCTTCTCAGTCCCAAAACAGAACTCTGGAGATCATGCAAGAGATTTTACAAGTAATGTTTCAGTCTACTGCAGAACATGACAGCAATAAAATAAAACTCTTACTAATGAATTTGCATAAGGATGCAATGGCAGAAATGAGGTAAGTCTGGGAAGTGTGCTGACAAAGACAGAAGGGCTTTCTGTTTATGAACAGCTCCATCAAAACTTTTATTAAGTTAATTACTGTTTCATTTCAGATTTCTTCCAATTTATGTTGTTCTGACCAGCCATATTTGGTATCCGAATGCATTCTGGTGTGGACCAGATTATTGATGTGTTTAGTCATATATATTGATACTTGAATTGGTTTCTTTGGAACTATTATAGAAACAATTATTTGAAGATACTTGTGTTTTAAAATCCTTGCAGGTCTGAGTAATGAACCTCCACTAATTGGTGGGCAACAGTCATTTTTGCCTGTGGAGCTAAATGTTAAGGAATGCTTGGGACTAATTCTTTGTGGCATGTGTGGGGTTTGTTTTTTCTATGTCCAAATATAACTATACAAAATTTCTTTAACTTAAATTTGTTGATGTCTTATGTTATGGCTATTGTGTTAATTTGTTCAGGTTAACAAATGCAGTTTCTGAAGGAATCTTGAGCCCAAGATAATTTTTGCCTGATTACTCAGATTAGATGTAATCCAGCAGCAGAGGAAACTATTCAGGAAAATAATTACTGATGGTTTACTCAATAAAACACCTGCTAGATTGGAGTTGCTGCCTTTAAGCAATATTGAATGAGCCCACAAGCTGATTGCTCCAAACAGCTCTAGGGTATCTTGCTGGTGGAGCTACTGGTCCTACTGTCATAACCCAGCTGAAAAATGGCCTTGTGAAGTTCATGCTCTGATGTGGTATTTTGACTTTTATGATTAATTTTATGCAAATACATGAAACCATTGTCCATCAGGATCAAGTATTAACCTACTCTGTTGAAAAATATCGAAATACTAGGAAAGTGGTTTATTTTCCCTCCATGCTGATTATCAGAGATTTGGAGTATTCTGCTCTTTGCCATTAAGTCAGCATATTCTGTGGGCTCTCAGTATTTCTGAAGCTATTATGATTTTGCTTATTTTGTGAAGGTACTTTCTAGCACTCTGAGGGTACTTTTTTACTATGGAAGTACTGTATTCTGATTTTGAAATAGTTCAAACAAATGTAATAACTGTTAAAATTGAAATCCTTGTGTGGTTCATTGAAGACTGCATTTGTGCATTGTCACTTGTGAAATTTTTCTGTGGTACCCTTGTAATGGAAATAATGCTTTCTTATTGATGTTTCTACAGAGCATTTAAAATCTGCAAGATTCTTCAGGAACGTTTATACCCTGATAGTGTCATACTATTACAGAAATTGCAATTTACCATTTTGAATATTCTCAAAATCTTTTCAGGTTGGTTATCACAGCAGTGACTTTGAGTCATCATATGTGTTAGTGCTGTTAAGGCTTTACTCTAAGCAAACCTTTGTACAAATAAGGTAACTTGGGTGATGCCAAGCAAGACAAGCATACTGATGCCTGGAAATTAAATCAAGAAAGGCACAGGGAAATATCTGATGCAGGTCATAAAAAGGGATGGTTTCTTTCGGGAGTGTTCCTGTTGATTTAAAATCCCAGTGAAAGCAGATCTTGCTGCTCCTCTTCAGCTAGTGAGCTGGATCAAGTCACAGGGGTTTTTTTAATGAGACAGACTTGCCATAGGGCAGTGTGTAGCTGACAGTAAGGAAAAATGGGGCAAGTATTTAAAGGTAGTAACATCTCCCACTCCTGGCTGTGTTGCGACTGTGAATTGGCTTCCTGTAGCTGAAAAACTTCACCTTCAAAAAATTGTTCATATTTTAATGTTTTACTTTGTTTTATTCCTTATGTATATGATCTCAAGATGTGCACTTTAAGAAAGGCTCTATATTGACCTGAGTATAATTTCATATTAAATTTTCTCTGGAAAACAAAAGCCAGTGCTTTTCCAACCTTGTATTTTAGCCAACTATGCCCAGATTTGTTTGCAAAGAGCAATTAGGAGTCATTAACCTGCCATTCTAGAGCAAGGGATGAGATCTATAGTGTCTTATACCAAATTAATTTCCAAAGAGCATGTAAGATGTGACTACAACCCAATTCTGACTGTCTTCTCCACTCTCCTGTGATGGATGTATTTCCAAAGAGTAAAACAGTAGCAATGTTGAACTAGAATAAGTGCTACTGAAATTGTGTAGCCAGGTGCCTGGCTTCTGTCCTTGACCTCTGAAGAGCAGTCTATTTATTGAGAGAACTGAGATTAGGAAACGAAGTTTTTGTCATTCTCGTTTCAGTACTCTGGTTGTGGGAATGTTTCATAATGTTTCATTTGTTACAGAAAACATTATGAAACCTAATGAGAAAAGATGGAAACTGCTTGATTTGGTTTGATTTGATGAATTGTATTGTATTACTTCTATGAGCAAGATGAAGGTTTGCTTGTTTTAGAAGCAGTGCTTAATGTTTATTATTCTTCCTACTTGACTTAAAAACCAAACATAAGGAAAAAAACAACATTGTTGAAAAAATTACCTTGATACTGAATGAGAATTCAGCAGTCAAGTCAAACTCCTTCACTACTATCCCACGTACAAACCCACTACAGACAGCAGAAAGGAGGTTTTTTCCAAGGATATGGAGGCTGCAAGCTTGGGTAGGACCTGGCATCATGGATGACCGGGGGATAGTACTATCACCCTATATGGGTTCATTATCCCAAGATATGGAAAATGCTTATGTAATGCTGTTTTCTTCCCCTTGTAGTTTGGGTTTGAAAGTTACTGCTCACTGGAGGGTTGGTAACACTCTGGTGTTTCTACAGGGAAATAGCATCAGGGGAGCCTGCCCAAGGGAAAGGTAGATGTGGTTAATATACTCAGCTTCTCAAAGTTATGCTTCTTGCTCATGAAGAGCAAATAGAAATGGATGTTCTTATTATTTATCAGGAAAGTGTAATGGAGAAGAGTAACTGAAATTGGATCAACCCAGCCTTTCTTGTCATCTGAAATGATACATAAATTTAGGTAGAACTATGTCTCTGTGCCTTAGTACATCAGACTTTCCTTGCTTTTAAAAACTTTTCTCTGCCTTTTTAGTTGGCTCACTTTTAATTTGATTCCAAATTGTTTTTTTCAATCTGATTAAATCTGGACATTTTCTCTTACAGAAGAACCCACTGTATTTAGCAATATTTTCTGTGCCATTACAAAGTGTAAAGATGGATTAACGAGTCACTTGCTTCTCACAGTCTTTGAAGGGATTGCTGTGGTTCAAGATCATTATCAGGTCTGAATGATTCCCTCACCTACAAGTGTACTTTGCAACATGCATTAAACTTTGGATACTAATGAAAGTTTCCTTTTTTTCCCCACTGCCTGAATGACAAGTCCCCACAGTGGCTGTACAAAACTGAGGTTTATATAGGTATGGCTCTGATGATTTTGACAGAGATACCCAGAAAAAATAAATATTGGGGAGCTTTACAAGTTAGTATGATTTAGAATTATTAGAATTCCTATAACTAGAATAATTGGATTGTCAGTCAATATCAAACACCAGCCCATTTTTAATTTCTTTATATTTTGTCATACTGTTAATTTAATGAGTTATAGTACATTTATACTTTAAATCTTCACAGGAACGTTTATGAAATTAAACTAGATACAAATAAACTTCTTGGACAGACTAATTCCAGCTAAAAAGGCAGTTGTGATTACCAGCTAGGTTCAGTCTGTTTTCCTTTAACATGAAATTGCCAGCAGGTGAGAGTAATATTTGGCATATAGAGACTCCTCGAGTTGGAAGCAGACCTTTGGATAGGACACACATTTGTGCACACAGACAAAATACCAAAGTCATGATTTTTAGTATAGAATTTGCCTTCTCTTTAAATAACTCTGCTGCTTTGTCTACCTGGACATTTTCCTGATATGAACAGCAATGTGTTAAAGTAAACAGATGACAAGTGGCCTCACTCATATCTCAAAGCAGACTGTTGCAGACCAAATGCATTTCTGTAGTCACCACACTTCTATGACCTACTTCTGCAAATATTAAAAAAGCCTCATAACATCAAAAATGTAAATATTCAGGAGAAAATATGAAAGTGCATACTATGCAGAGCATAATGCATGAAAAACTTTGGATATGAGTATCCAGATATTTCGCTTTGTTGAATAGAAACTGATGTTGTTCAAAACAATTTTTTTTGGAAAAAGATAAAATTTGTCAGCCTAAAATAAAAAATAAAAAAGAAAAACTAATTTCATTTCAAAAGAAATTAAAAAAACGTTGACATTTCTGTTAGTGGATGAATCTCCTTGACAGGCTAGTTCAAATTCCCAATTTGATTTTTTCCCAAACTCAAATATTTGAAAATTCCTTGATTCTTGAAAACTTTTCATCCAGTTTCAATTAATCATATGATGAGTAAGAGAGTATTACCTTACCCGTATTCTCATTTGAAAATATGAATCATCTTGTTGCCAAGAGTTGCTACTTCAAGGTGTAGCACAGTCTCATGAATTTACTAACCATGGGATCACTGTATTTTGCAGAATGTTGGAAGATATTGGCCTGCTTTCAACAAGGGGGATTGTGAGAGTATGGCACATATAAACCAAAAGCTTTCCAATACTTTGGAGAGCTTTGTGGGAGCCCTGCAGAATACCAGCAGTGACAGCTGTGAATGCCAGCTAATGTTGGGAAACATCCAGAGACGACTGCAAATGTAAAGCCTTTTACATTTTGGTACTCCAAATGGTTCTTCATCATTAGTGATGTTATTCTGTACATATGTCTGTGTTCTAAATTAAGTAATTACAGGAGAAATACTGTCTTTTTAAGCTTTGTTCATTTAACTGAAAACTGAGTGGATAAAATGTACAAATTAGTTAAGTACTTTAGAAAAATTCTGAATATTTCTAAAAGCCCTTACATTTTTTGCTGAGCACTTGCAGCAGATCTTGCTGCTCTACCAGCTGAATGCTTTGTATCACAATTAAGAAAATTTTCAATTTCCTGTGACTTCAGTTAGGTCAAAGTTTTGATATTTAATTTTTTTTTAATATTTCTTTTGATATGGCTTGTCCTCTCAATAGCTGAACATCTTTTTGCAAAATAGTAAGCATTCAGATCAGTTCAGCAGTTCAAAGAGTCAGAAACACAGTATGGTGTTTGTAAATGGATGGGATTGAACTCCAGATGATTTCTGATAGTTGCTATTTGCTGGAGGAAAACCATTAGATTTTAAGTAAAGCTGCTACTACAGAGTATTTCAAACTTGCCGTCAGCTAGAAGTAGACATTGTTATAATTGTTGCTATACTAGTTCATCTGTTGGATTGTTTTCATAATGGGCTTGAATGCTGTCTGTGAATTGCAGTAATAATACAGAAGAACTTGAGCCTAGATGCTGCTCCTAAGGACCATGAGCTCATGTCCAGTTTCAAAGAGAAAATCATATCTGATGTGTGCATACTCTTTATTACTTAAATTATAATTAGATAGACTTTTTTCATCCTGAACTGCAGTGATTTGTATCCCTAGGTTTTAAAAATGTGTGTTCAGTAAGAAACATGGAAGTGAGATATTGCTAGACCTGTCTTTCTTCATAAGCTACTGTTTGCTAGAGCCCTTAGCCATTGTGGGACTCTCTGTATCTCTACATATATATATAGAGAGAGATATACATGTGTATCTCTACATATGCAGTCTCATTTAGGCATGAAGTATGATGACCACTGCACCATATAAATACAGCAAGAGAAGGTCTTTAGAGGTGCTGGCTGCATGCTCAGTGTGTGCACACAGAGCGTGATGGGACCCTATTGTCACATTTAGTGTCTCTTTTCCTATTTGTGTTAGTCTTTATACATCGAATTGCCAATGGCCTAGTTCTGATAACTTGTGAAACTAAGGCTGTCATTCCAGGGTGACTGAAAATTTGGAGCTACAATTGCCGGAAAATCCAGCGGCAGCTTTCCTCAGCAATTTTAATCTCGTGAATGGTGGGTTCCACTTTTCTTCACTTTTATTAGTCCCTGTTGTGTAATTTTGTAGAACAATAATTGCTTCTTTGTTCTTTTAAATTCAAAGGGACACTGTTTATGGAGACTATTGACAAGGCAGTATTGTCACTCACAGTGAATTGAACGAAAAGGATACAATCTGTAGGAAATTTAATTAAGCAAACTGGTTAGCAAAGCTGTTAGTACTATTTTCCTTCTCTTCCAGATGTGAAAGTCAAAGATTTTGTGCAGAATATTACTCAGTTGAGGCTGGACATTGGTTCTTCTGTCAATATTTCTGAAGAAACTGTCAATACCCTCTTGGAAGCCAGTGTCTCTCATTCAGAGGTAAAAGATCAAAAAGTGTCAGATTAATGGATCAACCTATAGCATGATGTGCCAGCTGAAGCAAAACAAGCCATGTTGCTTGTGTGGAATCTTATATTTTCACTTATCACTTCCATGTGATATACTTTGTGAGTTTTAGGACTTTAAAATAATAATGTGATGCATTAAGAGATCAATTTATAGCACTATTCCTCTGGTTTAAGTGGCACTGCTTCATTACTTTCAGCAAAGTTTTACCCTCTTGCGCTGTCACAGAATTGGGGCTTCTCTGTCTTGGTATTGTAGAAAAGATGGGGGTTTCTGGAGATATCATTTTGTACATTACAACCTCTGGTCCTTGCAGTATAGAGTTTTCTTACGCAATTTTTTAAAAATTCCTGTGTGTGTTCCTCACTCTTCTTACATTATCTTACCACTGTCTTGCTTTACTTTCACTTTGAGTTGTTTACTCTTGAGTATTTTAAGTTTTCTGCGTGAAAGGCTGTGTGTTACCATTGCTGTTTCTGTGATCCCAGTGATCAGTCAAAATCATGAGAAATGCCACGTGACTGACAGGTTGTCTCTGTGGCGAGTGTCAGTACGACTGTTAAGAGCTGAGGGTACACTTGGTGCAAACCGATCAGCTCAGTCAAGCAGCCACTGGGTGTCAGTGATGCTCCACTTGCAGAAACCATCGCAAGATCTCTGTGAAAAGTGCAGCATTAAAAAGTCGGTTCAGACCATCATAACTACTTATAGATGATTTGTTCTTCTGCTTCTGCGGCAGTGTGACTGCCTTTATTGTTAGCTTGTTATTGTGATACTACTAAATGGTAATGAGAGAAGTAATCTGAAAGCAATTCAGTTAAATGGGATTCAGTGCACCTTTGATGCTTTGGAATAACAATGCTAATTGGCTGAATTGTAAAATTACTTTCCATCCCTACTTTTTGCCAACCATATGTAGAGCTTAGATATATACACACGTCTCACATTTGAATAACTATACAGAATTGTTTGTTTGCTTGGTGCTTTAATTGTCCCCCAGTCCAACTAGAGCATTAGAAAGCCTATGTCTCTTACTGATTAGGAAAGCTGCACAAGTACTTTTTAGAGCTATATTTTAGGTATTCCTATTATGTTTATTGTCTATAAAGCCACTTTCTAATAACCTTAATGGTAGCTATAGGCCCATTGTAGCCCTATATTTCTGTGATTATATACTACTACTGTGCTTGTCTCTGGAATAGTAAGAGTAAGCCTGGGAATTTTTTGTGCTTACTGTACTTATAATTTCTGCCTTGATGTTATGTGCTGTCCATGCTCATTTCCATGTGGTGAAGTGATTTGAAATGGCTTAAAACCTGTAACTGGAAGACTATAAGCATTTATTTACTGAATGTAGGAGTTTGGGTTAGCTCTGGTACTCAGAAAGCTGCAAGGAAAGTTCAGAGGATCTTACGCGGTAAAACACAGAATGGTTTAAAACTGCACTGAAATGGTGATATTCATGCGAGGCACAAGGAATTAAATTTCAAATTGTGTCTCAGTCAAATTTCCTCCCCAGAAAGAAGTCCAAATCAGTATCATCGTGCTCTGCTCACAGAATTATGTTGATATTCTGTTCCTTGAATGCACAGAAAAAAAAAGAATATTTAGAAATATAGGAAATCTTTTAGCATCAAAAAGGCAAAATTCTGTTCCAGAATAAAAATCAAAAAGTCAAGTTATGAAATTGGAAAATAAAATGCTCAGAGAAATTAAGGAGTTCAATTGCATATCCTGACTATCTTGCAGATCCTCTCCCTGACTGGGTACTCTTAACCAGCAAGAGATGCATTCAGTGGAGGCAGTAGAGACAGGTCCTGTCCTAAGCAGTACAACGGAGCCCTGTATTTTGGCTCCTACAGTCTCCTACAAAAACTTGTAATTTTCTGGACTTGTTGAGAATGCGTAGCTAAGAACTCCTGAGATACCTGGACTTTGAGCACTTGCCATTATCCAAGATGGTTTTATTATAGTCTCACCCACGGTCTGTTTAGGCATTTGTGCCTTCATCTGCTATTAAATAACACTTTAAAGCAGTGTTTAACTGAGAAATGTGAGCTGGCTCAGAATGGACGTTGTGCCAAATAGGCATCCCCAAGTGTTAAATTGGTGTGTTCTTTGAAAGAAGGAAGGACCACGTTGTTTGATTTTAGTGATTCATATCCCTAGATTTTGATCTTCAGGTGTTTCTGCAGCAGAGGTGCATATCTGATAGAAGGAGTATATTCAGCATTGTAAATATGCCTGCTTATGGTATGAATGCTCAAGAATGAATGATTGATCTGTGAAAAATGAAAGCAAATCCTTGTAAGAAATACACTTCATCTTTTTATATGCACATGGAGTCTAAAGTAAGAACACACCAATCTGATATAAAGCTGTACGGTTTATTATTTCAGGTCTGTCTGTGCCTGCAAATTGTCATGTTACTGTGACACAAATTTTCACTTTATTGACTATAAAAAAAGGTGATGCATTTCAGGGAGAAAAAAAATTTAATACTTATATATTGTGATAGGTCCTTTACAGTGCCTTTGTGGTAGCTTTAACTGGAAGATGTGATGAAGAAGTACTTAGCCTGCTGCTAAAGCTGCCTGAAAACAGTAGGAGTTCCCTGGTAGCAGAAGAATTATGTTCTTTACCAGCACTGGACTTGTATACCACGTTTGTATTGATTATACAAAATTTGAATGTACGTCACATCATTTACAAGGTAGGATGTTTTCTTTTGAAGGTAGTATTAAACATACAGAGAGATAGATTAATAGTTCTACTATTTCTTCATGTATTCTTTCTCCATGAAAGCAAACAGTGGACATATGGCATTTTTTGTCTTTATTTAGTTCCCCAGAATACAACAGTTGAAGAATGGGGCTGATAGATGCTACTGCATTCAATTTCTTGCTTCCCCATGAAAATCATCACTGAGGAGTTAATTATGAAAGCTTTACAGAGAACACAGGAAGTCGAAGACATAATAAAATTATTCTTTAGCAGAGTTTGACGTTCATGCAATTAGTCACTTTATTATTTGTAAGAGTGGAAGACTGATCTGACAACGTTTGAACTAAAACCAGTATAGGAGCTCACATCACAAGAATGACAAAGCTATTTTCCAGGAAGAATTTGCACTGTGGATGCAAAAGTCTGTAGCACAACTGTATTAACTGTACAATTGTAGATAATCTGGGATCTAGTATGAGTATTCAGCGAGATAATGGTTTTATCTGTAAGGACAGAATTACTGAATGGGATAGTTAGAAGACATTTCAGTTCTTTTGGGGGTAATTGATTGACAGAAGATAAATGTAAGCATGAATAGCTTATATATAGTTATAACATTGTGAGGAAGAATAATTTTTTCTAAAGCCGTAGATGTCTGGTTCTATTCTGGATGCTGCATGCTCAGTTACACAGGTTAGACATAGAATCTTAAAAGAAGACAATTTCCCAGAATAGGTAAAGATACCAGAGGGAAAAGAAAAGGTTTTTACTTCCTGAATTATTTGCAAACCTAGAAGGAAAAAAAATAGAAGAAAATAAACCAGTTCTTGTTCTGATGTGTGTTTCTGCTGAACTCTACAGAAACCTAATCAAGTCCTAGCAAAGAATAAAAAATGTTGTCAGCTCATCCTAAATGATAATGGAAATTCTGCTACTTTTTAGCCAAATTAGATTTTTTTTTATAGGTGATTTTCAAATCTTAATTTTTTTTTTTTTTACTATTATAAAAAATAATAAAGTAATAATAAGTAAAAGCAGATGAAGGCTGAGAAGAAAATCAAGCACAGACATTATAGTACGAAGACAGAGGTAGATAAAGTAAAGATAATCAGAGGAAGAACTGAAACTATATAGTGAGATTGTAGTGGTTTTATTATTTTGCATAGGCAGGTAACAATGAATCAGTTTATATTATTGTTTCATCTAACTAATCCACAAAAGCAAAGGGAACTGAGAGAAAATCCATAATGATGAATTTGCATGGTGGAAATAGCAAACAGCCAATTGAACTTAGGTCAAGTAGGTAATAAAATGCACACAGTTATTTTGGGTATGAAAAATTCAAAGGCAGGAAGAGTGTGTCAGGAAAGTTAGTTACTTTAGGAGTCATATTAAGCAATAAAAGTGCTTTCTAGATTTAATTTAACTTATAAATTATTTTAAAAATATGAAATTGTTGCATTGAACATCCTTAAACTGGTGAAGGAAAAGTTTCCATTTACAGTTAATTCTAAGGGGATAGAATGTTGCAGATCCTATTAGCATCTTGGGTTGGAGAGCTCTCTTCAACTCGGCAAGTGTAAACATGTCCTCTGCATATTAATTCATGATTTGTCATAAGCCAGTTCTAACATTACATTACAGAGAGCTTCTCTTCAGCTTAATCTGAGAGCAACTGGGGAGTTATAGCAAAAGGAGTTTTGTTTAACACGGTTTGTAGGAACATTATATAATCAGTTTTAGAATAAAGATGAATAATTTTGAATGTTTCATTGAAAGGTTAGCATTTGTTTCTAACTGGAATTTACTGTGGTGATTTTTTTCCTTCTTTTCCAAGGTCCAGATACCAGCTGAGATAGGCAATGTGTTAAATATGCTACTGGATGTGGTTTCTAGTATCAGTTCACTTCTCAATAAAGTCCACCATGTCATGGAAAAACTTCCAGTGTTCCTCCAAGGAATTCAAAATATTGGTGTGCTCGACATCTCCACATTGCAGCAGGTATGGGTAGGATTTCAATATGCAAAATTAATTCCCATTCCGAGGTGATTTGGTAGGGATATGTGCTTAGTAAGGAGGCACACTAATAGAAATGATTTCCTAGAAAGTTGGGAACTTAGAGAAGAATCCATAAACCCTAACAAGATACATTTGGTCTCTTTCGAGCAGTCTGGTAATTCTGAGACTATTGATATGTCGGGGGTTTTTTGTTAACTTATGAGATCATAGTCTAAGTTACTTCAGTGTTTGTCAACTGACTAACATTATGGTCTATTATCTGTGACTTGGAGATAGCTAGCCAGGTCTTTTCTGCTAACAGCGTTTGCATGGGGTATTTTTATGAGCAGACTATTATTTTGTTTACAAGAAATAGCTTAGCTTTTTTTAAAGGATATGATTTCAAGACAGAATATGCAGTTCTTGTATCTACCACGTGTTTCTGTTTGTGTCACCTAAAGGGTTTGTGCAATAGTTCTGCTTGGCAGACATTCAAAAAAAAAAGAAAAAAAGTGGCGTGAGGTGTGAGTGAGGGTATCTCTTTTGTCCCTGCCTTGAAGGGCAGGTGTATGCACACCTACACAGCCAGCACCGTGGTGAATCTAGTGTTAAATGAATCATCAGAAAGATTTCTGTTTCTAAGCAGGTTCTGATTCCATAGGAAGACCTGCTGACCCCCACGGCATTACCTTCTGGGTTTGCTGTCCTTTGTGGAAACTTGAGGATTGAATCTGGTTTAAAATTGCAAACCTCTAAAAGATCCCACAGGGGTAAACGGTGCAATCTGGCTTATTGCTAGAGTACAGAGTAAAAACTGCCTTAAGTACTATTTGCCTTAGTGATATCGTTTTGAAGATCTTCTAATCTGTGTGATAGAGACATGTTGAAAAATGCTGTTCTGGTGCATCTATCAGTTTTGGTTTTGAGCCTCTCTTTTT
Organism: Corvus kubaryi; assembly: GCF_017639235.1. Taxonomy (NCBI): domain Eukaryota; kingdom Metazoa; phylum Chordata; class Aves; order Passeriformes; family Corvidae; genus Corvus; species Corvus kubaryi. The sequence goes on from NW_024582056.1 coordinate 11,648,017, forward strand.
GGGGTGGCTGCTGCAATGAACGGTGCCTTTCATCAGGTACTTTCATCTTTCCTGCTTTCCTTAAACTTTCCTTCCAGCAAATGAAATATTCTTTTCGGACTGAACTCCCAAAGTTCCTTATTTGATAGAAGAACGTCTCAAAAGGTGCTGTTAAAAAAAGTTTGCAAAGGAACAAATGGAACAGCAGAGGGCCATCTGCTCACAGTTTTAAGCTTTGCTCGATGGCCACTCCTATTATCCTGTAATACACCATAGATTTAACCTTGGCACTTTTGTTCTTTTTGAGGTCTAACCTTTTTTTGACACAATCTTCATTTTCTAATGTTTCGCTAAATCCCTTTTTCTTGTGAATTTGCTGGGGTTTTTTGATCACCTAATAATTTGTAGAGGATTAAAATAATCAGTGCCTATTTCTTTTGTTAATAAATTACATTTTTGATTTCAAGGGCTCTTCTGTCTCTGTAACTTTTTTAAATTTCGAAGACTAGTAAAAGTGTGTCCTTTTTTTTTCATGTTTAACTCGATTTTTTTATACTTTCCAATAATAATTTTAGTTATTGATTATTTTTTGCTTCTTTTCTATGGTGGCCAAACTTGTGCTATTGAATAAGTGCTCCACTGAAGTGCAGATATTGCTTATACACCTCTGTCCTTAAATGTTTTCTTCTGCTTCCAAAGGAGTCCATCCTTCTGGATTTTTGTTTTCATGATAACTAAGAGCAAAGTAGTTCAAACACATAGAAAGATTTTCAGATAAAGAATGTAAATGTTTTTAAGGTAAAAATATGTGGACCTTCATCAGAAAGACATATTGTCAATTTCGAAGTTGACTAAAAAAATAATTACTTCTATAATGAAAGAAGAAATAAAGTAATTGTCAGCTATGTACAGGGATTTCTGTCTAAAAGGAAAAGTGAAAGGAAAGAAATAATTTTAATATATCTGTAAAATGTGAAGTTGAATTGAAAAGCTATACATATTGTAATAAAAGATGATGTAAAAACTCAATATCTATCCATCAGCAGTAATTGGAATATGGAGCCACATTCTACTGTTGAAAACACAGAGTGAATGGGTAACTCCCTGAGGAAAAACATTGCTGATTTCAGTAATGACTTTTACTTGTTTTTGCTGTTTGAAATTATTTGCTTATGTTTTCATACCTAATTTTTTGGATGCTTGTCACTCATCAATAGATAAGCTGCAGGGGACTCCCTGAGTTGCTGAATGCTGTTAATTGTGAGTGGTGGCCTCACTCTGTAATCCTTCCACTAACTTGAACAAATTCTCTGTTGAACCTATCATTGCAGAACAGTCTGGGTTATAAATGTATAAAATTCTGACTTAGGTTTATTTGTGGCTACTATATTTATTCTTGTATCAAAAATGTTCTGTAACATTTTTAACTTCTCTGCCCTGCCCATATGTTTGCAGAAAACCAATCACAGTCCTCTGTTTTGATAGGTTGAATAGACTTATTTTAGTATTTGTTTTTTGCTTTAGTTTTTTTATTTTATAACAGGCTCTCAGTTGCCTAAGACAGCCTAGCATCGTTTTTGCATGCTGGGTTTGGAAGAAGAAATGTGTACAGTCTTTGAGGGGAATTATGACTGATGAATCTTGTAACCTGCTCATTCTTGTCTATACCTACTAAAATGACTTTCCTAAACTTGCATTCAGCTTTATCATAAACTGCACACATTTTTGTCTCTTACATGATCGAGGATGAGTGATATACTCAGGTGACCTCCATTTTATAGCAACATCTCTTGATTTCAGTTGATAAATAACATTCTGCACTGGTTATCTTTCTATTCAATTTGATTTGAATTAGGTAATTGGTTTCTTGCCATATTGCATTCTGATCTTCTTTTCTCCTGCAATGCCTTCTGGTATTAAATGATAGGCAAATTTAGGCAATTTGCTTCTTTCAGGGCTCACAGGAATAACACTAATGACTTCTCTGTAGTCCAGTGCTTTCTTTCCTGTTAACAGGCTCCCTGCAATATTTTCTTAATGCCATTTTTTATCTGCCACTACTAATCAGCAGTGGGATCAATGCTGATTAATATTTTCTAGAGCAAGAACATTAATTGGTTGTTAGAGTTCACCTGAATTTGAGACAGCATGTATCTTTTTTGGGAAGAAAGGAATTGTTCTCCCATGTAAATATGTTTTGTTGGTCAGGAATGATAATTTGAGAATGCATTAAATTCTACTTCTCAAATATTTTTTGTCTTTAATGTTCTCCACTTTAAAATTTACAGTGTACCTTACCCTAATAAACATCAGAATCAGATATCCATTATTTCCTGGATCATTATACTACTCCTTCCTGAATATATATGACTTTTCTACTTTTCAGATGGTGCCATCTAAATTTGATAGGCTTCTGAAAAACTGTTCAATCAAATCAGCAGTTTTGCTGCTACCCCCCTGATTCTGTCAATTTCAGGACAAAAAAGACTTTGACCTGTTTACATTTTTTCCCAGACTTAGGAATATCTATTTCTCTGAATTTGTTTCCTTTAGCCTTCTGGTTGCATTAAATTTTGAAATATCTTTAACCTCCTTGTAGTTTTCCAGGAAAATTGCATTATTTTTTCTCTTTCTTTCTCTCTAATGTAATGATTCTGAATGTATTTTAGTTTTATGTGCAAGCTGTAGCCCAGTATGACTTTTAAGTTTCTTTTTTTAGGTAGCTGGTACTTCTATTCCATGTGAATTTATTTTTATCCATAATATTTTTTTAGGCATACAGCTGTTCAGTTAGGTCAGAAGCTCCTAGGCTATGAGCTTTTTGCCTTCATTTGAAAATCCAGTTCCAGATAACCTTTTAATCTTCCATACCAGCCTTCCTTTTCCATGAATTTGCTACAGTGGCTTGCTTGACTGATTACTTTGTTTGTAGGAGGTTGGTTGTTTGGATTCATCAGTCTTGATTACAGCCCTACTTTACATAGTTTAAACTAGAACAACTCGATCAAAGATAACTTTTTTTTTGTTATATATTTCTCATACTTTATCAAAGCCAAATTTTAAGAAACATATCTTTTCGAGTCAGTGGATATTTAATTGAAATACAGTAAGTAGATCCAGCCTGTTAGTGGCAGTTTACTGCATAAATATTCATTATTTGAATTTCAAGTTATTTTAATTTGAACTGGAATTAATTAGCAAGTTTGTGCTCTTTGACTGAAATAAGCCTCATTTATCCCTCTAGTGAAAATAGTCACAAATAAAGATTCATAACCAATTTTATACAGCATTGTGCATAAATAAAGTTTATTTCTCCAGTGAAGTCCATGCCAGCAGATTCATTCAAGGGCTGTGGATGATTGTATTATGAAATATGGTTATTATTTATTTACTATGCTGTGTGCTGAAAATGTAAGCTAAAAGTAAGATTTTGGGAGCAGCTAACACTGAGGTTTAAACGACACTTTCTAATATTCCTCCAGGATTGCTAAAGAAGCACCTGGCACTTCAGTAAATGCATTGATCAGGATAAACTGTTTCTAACAGCGCAATTTCTAAACTGTCTGTGATTATGTCTTTATGTAAAGTGCTGTACTACTTTGAAAATTGACTCTTCTCTTTAAAAAAATTCCGACAATAAAATGCTAATTTTTTTCAGTGCCGAATGTTTGTGTTTGACATATCACAGTGTTTTTTCTATTTGCCAGTTGTGGAGTCTTCAAATGATGTCTGATAGTCTAGTTATGCATTTCTTGACAAGCATCTGCAATAGTAATGAGTATCAGGCAAGCCAGTGCACTCTTCAGTTGTCCCACAGCAGCACGATGCCTTGCAGTTGTGTCCTCTTAGAGCTGTGCACCTGTACAGCCTTCTGTGAGATATCACTTACAACTGAGCACATTATCTGAAAAGGGGAGCTGCACAGAGGATGAGACTATTGTTGTTCTTCTTTCTTTTTGAATGTGGTGAATGATGGTGCTTAAGCCATAAAAGCAGGCAGATTGCTCTCTCTCCTCATTAGAAGTATGCTAGTCATGAACAAATGGCAATAATAAATGCTCGTATGACTCAAGACGTGCAAAAACTGCAAGCTCATCTAACAAGTTAAAAGATGTACTTGAAAAATAGGCTTTTAGGGCATGTGCATCTGAATAATTTTTTTTCTTATTAGCAACTGTCTTCACTGCAAACATTCATAACTAAACTGTTTTCGTTATTTCTTCTGCCTTTGTGACACAGGAATAATCTACCAGAAGAGCACATTTTGTGAAAACTGGAATCAGGGTATCTGCAGTCCAGTTGTCTTGATGTTTTCATTCCTTTTCTGCCTAACTGCTACACAGTATTTTTCAAGTTTTAGTGTAGTACATTGTGCTACTGCCTTTCATTGAGTATCCTGACAATTAATACTACGTTACCTTTCCCCGTAATAATGGTGATCAGAAGAACAGAAATGAGCACACCAGGCCCTCATCCTTATGGGCTGTTTCAACAGCCTAATTTTGTCAATCTCCTTAGATGTCAATATTGACAGAACACCAGGGCTACTCCTTGAAGCTACTTAAAGCAACTTCGATTCATCTGTATTTTTGTCCATTTGTTCTAGCTTTTACAAGGTGGGCAGTTCAGAAGTTCAGCTGTTGGATCCCTGGAGTCTGTAATCAAGGCAGTGTGTAAAGAAGAATCTTCATTTTTCAGCAATGCAAACCTTTTCATAGACATGCCCAGAATCATGGGACTTTTGGAGGACAATATGGCAAAATATGGCATTCCTGAAAACTCAAGTAAGAAAAACATCAATCACAAGTTGCAGTATGCATTCAGAGTTAAGAGACGTTTTTCCCACTTAAATGGAAATGTTTATATACCCATTGATGTCTCAGTTGATACTGACTCAGTTAACTTCAGCACAAGATGCTGATCAATAAAAATTTAGTGGCTATGAGATAATTGTGGGTGAGACAGAAGTGATTCTGGTTTTTTTCTATCTTTGCAAATAATTAAGAGTATTCCTTTCTTTGAGACATTTTTATTAACAGTTTTACAGCACTTGGTATTAAAAACATATCTTTGAGATACCAGATTGAGAATATATTGCTGTTTTCCCTTCTTCTGTAAACACAAAGCTGTGGTAATTATTGAGCAGTAAAATATGCAAACCTTCTGGATAGAACGAGTTTTTTAATGGTTGATATTCCTATTCTCTTTGTCAAGTGCTCAGAAAAATCCCTTAGCACTCACTTTCACCTTTGGTCCCTTTCCTCAATACACATTTGACTTACCCTGATTAATTTTAGTATTGTTAATGACCTTGTTAGTGCCTCAGGTGGCCCTGTGCAAGAGAAGACTACAGTGATAGAGTGTCACTAGGGATGCCTCCATCATCTATTGGTTTCTACAGCCCAAAGTTGCTCCAGGCTTGGCTGGGATCCTTGGGAGGGAGCCAGAGCTCTGTTTTGGCCTTCTCACTTGCATGTGTGGGATGTAATGCTAAGCAGGCAGCTCTGTTTTTCTTTCCTACTGGAAGATTGAAGTCAGCTGGATGGCTGATTAGAAAGATTGTTTGGAACTTTGTCTCTTTAAAAGCTGTTTAGGCCAGAAGCACTGTTTCTTGATCTTTTTTTTCCAGAGTTCTTTTCTTTTTTTTTCAGAGTTGTCACAACTCTGGTGTGCTGTGAGACCTTTTACCACAGGACTCTGAAATATTTAAGGCATCCGTTATTTCCTACATTCCCATGAGTGAATTAATACTGTTGCCCATACTTTACAAATTTCTGCATGGGGCAATGGAAAAAAAAATTGAGGCCGCAGAAACTTGATTCATACCCCTTCACAGTGATTAACTTGTATGTATTTTTTGTATACCAACACTTCCTAGTGACTTTCTGAAGTTCACAGCAAAGCCAGAGTAGCAGGTCTTCAGTGTCCTTTAGCCTATTGACATTTCTGACCGGCCAACTTGTAGCCTCATTATTCTTTGCTATTGTTTAGCAATGATTGTTTTTAGTAATGATTGTTTAATTTAAGAAAGCAAAAATTTGGGTAAAGAACTGGCCTTTCTTAATGAAATATTTCTGACACATCTTTCTTTCACTTTCTTTCAGGAGTTTAAATAGTTTTGGCCTAGTTTTCCATTATGTAAAAGGATTTGTCTTCCTTGAGGAGTTAATGACATTATTTAGTATTTCTTCAGAGCACTAGAAATGGGATACTTTGATACCACTTGTAAGAAATAATAAAACCCCCCCAAAACATCAGCTGGGCATAAAAATCTGCATGTTTCTAATAGGAAACTGATTGCCTTTACATGAGTACAAATGCAGTGGGATACCTTTGAAACTGTTCCTTAGATCCTAGTTCTGAAGGACATACACCCTAATGTATTAATAGCCCCATGTGATGTAGGAATACGGGTTTTTATTAAAGAATGGAAAAGACAATTGATTAGATGTTTCAAATCAAGAAGTTAAGTGTCCTGAAAATTTTTTGCCTGCCTTTTTGGTAGGTTTTTATAAGATTATACAAAAAGAAAAGTCAGTATTTGTGAAGGATTTTGTATATTCCTACTTCTTTCTTATATAGGAACCCAAAGCTGAAGAACAATGGCAGGTGTGGAAGGAGATTTTTTTCTTTTAATTCTTCCCTCTAAATTCAATTTTGTGGGAAGAAGGTTCACATATGTCCTTCTGCTCTAACAGGCACTAATATGATTTTAGGATAGATGGGATTCACAGGCTGCTTTTCAGAAATGCAAGGAGCTCTGGCTTCTGATTTTTTTTTCCTGTTCAGTGTTTAGAGTTCTTCATCCTCAACACTATCATAGACTGTGGTTAAAGAATTTCTGTAGGGGCCTATACTGATTGTTTAGTGGTAGTTGGATGATGTTGTTAGCAAAATACTGGCAACAGTATTTGGCATGGTGCTGTGGTAGACTCTAAAATAAGACTCAAGCTTTTCTTTGAATAAAAAAATTCCAATCTCACCTGTGTTGTCCATCTTAAATTCGAGCCTGTCTTTGTTTTTGCAGCTCCTTTTTGCTTGAAGCTTTATCAGGAGATTTTGCAGGCTCCTAATGGGGCTTTGCTATGGACTTTCCTGAAACCTTTATTACATGGGAAGATACTGTACAATTCAAACATCAACATGATTAACCTGGTGATGGAGAAGGTGAGTATCAAAAAACCCCACTATTTCTGTGTATTGATTTTGTCTTTGTACTTGGTTTTAAAGGTCCGCTTCTTCCAGGGTAGGAAGAAGCAATTGGATAATCACCTTTCAGAAACATAGATCCAACCTGCCCCCTGAGGTCTCACCTGTTTCCCACTTTAAACTTAATGCTTCTCTTAACTTTTATCCTACTTGTTACAGTGGTTCCAACTCAGTGTGAAAAGCAGAATTTTGCCCAAAGTCCTTTAAACCATGAATAGAAAGATTAAATGGAACACATTAGCAAAAGTGTCATGGGAATCATACTGAATCAAGGTGTAGGGTGCAAGTATTCTTGGCAAGCTTTTGCCTTCAACATTTTCTTATGGGAAATGGGAACTGTAATGGGGCATCATAGAGACCTGGGGAAGGGATGCTCCAGGGAAAAAAGCCTGTTCTTAGGGAGTCACTGAGCTGAATTAAAAAAAAAAAAAGAAGAAATCTTCAGTTCATCCTTCCTGATTGTTTCTAACACCAGTATCTGAGTGACCAGTCATAACTGAGGTGCTGTATGTGTGGATGCTGATGATGGTATTCAAGAGTTTTACTGTCTCTGCAGTTCTGTTATGGCTGCTATTCTGTCTTGAGTGTGATTATTGACAGTGACATGTTTCTTCATGCCTAGATTAGAGGCACTTCTGTAAGAGAAGGGTTTATGACTTGTTTTAGATTTCTCTGCAAATTTTGCATTGATCTAAATATATGGCTTTTACCCTGCAATATTAGTTATTGCAAGAATGACAATTTGGATTAATTTAAAATCTGGACAAAAACAATTGCTGCTTATAAGTGGTACACAAAAAGACCATAGTAACTTTAAATACGATGGTAACGATATTCTCTGTAAATGGAAAACTTTGTGGTATTCTGATTTGTGTTCTAAAAAATAGTAAAAAACTAAGTCCAAAACCCCATTCTAGATAGCAGATAATAGATAACTTTATAGTTTCTGTTCTGAATTGGAAAAAAGATATTGAGTGATTTCATATTTTGCAGTTAAATAACTTAATTTGAGGAACAGGTTATCACTCTGGAGTACAGTATGATTAATTTAAAATTTTTAGTCAGTTAGAAATGAAGCTGCTCTTGATGTTTATAGATGGAAATTCTACAAAGACGAGTTGTAAGAAATGATAAATATTACTTATCTTTTTGAAATTATATTCTGTGTTACAATGACATTTAGAATACAGCACTTAAAACATTTCCCCATTATTTTGCCAATTAATATGCCAAACCTCCATTCTTAAAAGCATCTGTAAGAAAGATGAATATCTTCACACACAGTATGTTCCCCCATAGACCTTTAGTGAAATCTGGACTGAGTAATACAGTTCAGGAAGAAGTTAGCTTGTGGGTTGGTTTTTTGGATTTGTTGGTTTGTTGGTTGGCTGATTGGGATTTTTTTTTGGGGTGGGGTTTAATGCTCTGGAACAATAAGAAGATCCTGGTAGAAGCTCTCATTCTCATTATATATTCTCAGGCTCACAGAAGTTCCACCAGCTTATTCAGAAATCTGTATAAATACACTCTTTCCCCTCTTCCCAGTCCTGCAAATCTAACAAGCAGTTATGAATGGGGATCTGTTTATGTGTAAATATGAAAGTAGTGGGAAATTTTCTTCTCTGGTTTTATTACAAAAATCTTCCAGCTGTTCCTTGAACAGAAACAAAAGTTTAAATTCAAAATATTGTCCCCAGTGTCTCAAACGTGGCTACTAAACCCCAACCCTGTAGCCTTTACAAGCCTGATCTCCTACTGAAATTGGAACAGTTCTAGTTTCCTTCAGAGTGTGTGGCTACATGTCATCTATTTACTAGAAGAAAGAAGTAGCAGATTACAGCTTTGAAGAACACTGATGTTTGTATACTCTAACATATTCTCTAAGATTTCCACATGGACTATTAAATTTGAGACTGTGTAATTGACCTTTCTTCGATAAATTGTGAGGTTGCTGGGTTCGAGTTTCAGAGACGGCAGCAGTTCTACTGTGTGGAGTAATGGTGATAGTCACAGAAACAGGCTGTGGTGATGACTGAGGGTAAAACAGTTCAGTGCCCTATGGCATCCAGGAACTCAGAGGCCACATGTGACGTCTTTGATCTTTGCCTTCACAAAACTTTTTTGCCACTGATGAACTGATCTTATGAAGTATTTCCTATTTCAGAAGATTCTCAGAGTTGATCTTATATTCAGCACTCATGTTAGAAGAACCTTCTGCTGTTTCCAAAAACTTTGGGGTCAGGCTTGCCAGGACTTTACCACTATAATTTGTCCACTTGCTTTTCAGGTTATATGAATTCCTAGTATTTATTGTTCCTTTGGTGAGTTCTGCATCAAGCACTTCTTCCTCACTTGCTTTTTATTCCACTTCAGACTGCGGCACCTTCTATTTTAATATTTTGTGGTTTTATCTCCCAGCTGTAATTATTTATATTCTCTATTTACTACTACGCTTTATTTTAATTTATTATTAGTATAAAAAAATTTAAAACTTACTTAGATTTCAGAATTATTAGTCTGCAATCCTCTGGTTCCCCTAGCATCTTTACACATATTTTTGCATTTGTTATTTTCCACTTCCCTCATGACAAGGGAGTTTTAATCAGGAGGTTACACTACACTGAGTAGTTCAGCTATTTAATCCTCGAGTGCTTTTGAAATTCTTCACTGGACATTATCTTTTCCTGGAAATTACTTATTGTCAATTTTTTTTAAGTTGTGCTTAAGTTTTTTTTGTGTTAAGTTTTTTTTAAGTTTTACTGTGCACGTTTATTTTTTACTGCTGCTCTGATTAGAGACAGATTGTCCAAAGTGTTCTGCATGTGGAAGGCTTCTGACTCAGGAACTTCCCAAATGCCTGCTGTCATGAATGAAAAAGCAAAAAACACTTTTAAACTAACTCCTCATTTTGCTTTTTTTTGCCTAAGGTTTTGGGTTTTTTTTTCTTATTTGGATGTAACCTTCCTTTGAAAGGAAGTTTTCTAGTGGCTTCCTGCTTTGTATTGTGTGTATATATATATGTGGTCTTCCTCAAATCTTTTTTTGATAAGCAGTAGGTATTTGTTCAGTTTCCTCTATGGTGCCTTAAACTCTGTACCTCCTGCACACAACTTAACCACTTTGCTGCTTTTAATTTCTTTGAAATAAGTGTTTACATTACAGAAAGTTCACCTTTTCCAAAAATCCATGCTGCTGCTGTTTTTTTAGTTTCTTGTGTAAGGCAGTTGAATACAAACACATTATAGTTACTGTAGCTCTTTGAAAGCAATTTCAGCACAAAAATTATTCCTTTGTGCTGCTCAGAATCAAGTCAAGAAGCACTAAGATCTACAGAGCCCAAATCTTACAAGCTGCTTGATACAGTAGTTTCTAGTGGTGTCTGAAAGTTTGATCTCCTTGTGTTCTGGTGTGACCTGTGGTTGCTCTGTCCTAGGGAGAAAGCAATCTCTGAGACTGGCTGCTTGCTACCCTTGCAGCCTTCCTGGTCTCCTTCATCTTGTCACCATCATGCCTGGTTTGTGGGTTTCAATCCATGAGGTTTCTGTGTTGCTTCTGATGGGAAGAACTTGTTTAGTCTATTTGACAGCAGATTTAGTTTAACATTTAGGATCACTTTCTCTTTAACCTTAATGAATTCCATTCTTTGAAGTGGAATAGGGATTCTCATAGAAATTAAATGTGTAATGTTTTTCAGGGAAACAAAATTACATGTAAGGTCTCTTTGGGGCCTTCTGTGTTATAAAGAGGAAAAAAGAGCCACCAGAAGTTGTTTTTTCATGTTGTGCTAAGAGTGGGATTTTGAAAAAGGCACTTAAAATACTATGGCAGAAATTTTATACTTTCAATGGGAATTATTGCAAAAAGTGTGGTCCCAAACTAGAGTTTACAACTCACTGCAGACACTCTTTGCTGGAAAATGTCAACAATTTTTACCATAACAACCATGCTGGATTGTTCTTAAATGCACTCCTGTGACTGATAACAGCAATTTAAACAAAAAGATGCCACAATATTTTCTAGTCTTGAGTATACTTGTGAGCTGTTTAAAACAGGCTGGAAAAAAAAAAATTCCGCTTGTTTGCTAAGAGAGAAATTGTAACCTATGTTTGACTGGGACAGAAAATGTTTTGCTTTACTCAAGTCTTTCCCTGTGAGAGTATTTTGAAACAGATTTATTGATCAGTTGAATTTATTGTCCAAGCTGTTCTTCCAAATTTCATTTTTATTATGTATTCAGTCGAACTAGTTTGAATAAAAGACCCACAACTGAAAGGCTTTCTTTTGAATATGTCCTAACTGTATTTCTTTTTCTGTCTTTCTGAAGCACCCCCATGGTACTCTCTGTGAAAGAGACACTATAAAATAAAGAAGTCTTTATGATACTTCAGGTGGAAAACATGCAGAGCACAGGAAAACTTTGGTTTGCTTGGTATTGAAAAAGATGCTTTTAATTTCTTAAGTAAAAAAAAAAGAAGAGAACGGGTATTCTTACTGCTGTTTATCCAAATGAAATGGAAAGGAGTTGCAGAAGATCTAAAGTGTACCAGTTTTTTCTGTTTCTTAAGATTTACTGTGCATGTTTCACTTCATTTGTTTCCCTGCATTCTTTTTCCCAGGCTAATTTCACTTTTGGTTTTGTGGAAAACTTGAAGACTTATTCTGAGACATGGCTTAGGATGTCTGAGGTCTTCAAAACCAGTGGAAATGTTCTCACAGTTTCACGACTGCAGGTTGGTGAGCTGTGGGAAATCTATCTATTTTCCAACTTTTTGCTGTGTGATCTAGACAGTATTTCTATACACGTAAAACCACACATATATCTGACTTCAGGTTTAAAAACAGCTGAAAAAGAGGCAGATTAGCTTTAGGTTATGAACCTATAGCCTGATGCTGAGAAACTTCTGATGTAAAAATAATTAAAAGCAATGTTGCCTCACTATCTCCAGTATCACTCCAGTATCACTGAACAACAAGGGAAATAACATGGTTTTGGTACTTGTTTGTTCATTGCTTATATTTGCCAGCAAAATGTGAAACTGATTAAAAAAACTGATGAGGGAAATATTGACTATAAAATAAAAAAGGCATTCTTGTGTCTTCCCCTGTGACCTCTCCTAAATCCCTTTCCCACCCCCTGCCATTTATTTGAAAGGTGTGGTGTTAACCTGTTAAGAGGGAAAGACCGAAGACATGGAGAGGCTAAATGACTTCTCCAGTGTTATGCAGGAAATCTTGGTAATGGAACTGAACATTAATGCATATGTATATTTTGTATATTTAGAGAAGGTAAACTTGAGGTAACATCTATCACTTTTCGTTTTAGGAAGCACTTCAAAACAATTTCATAAAGCATTTCATAGAAAGTAATTTGGATATCAACATGGAAAAACTCCTTAAAAAAATGCAAGCATATGGTACGTATATGAAAGTACATGTAATGATTAGCCCTGTTAGACTTCAATTTAGAACTACATTTAGTTGAAATTGAATATTTTACCTGTCTCCGGGATACTTAAGCAAAGTAATAAGAGACTTTACGCTCTTGAGTTAGTCTCAATTGTAATTGTCTTTTTTCTTTTGGGTGACTGGATAGTTTGAATTTCAAATATTAAAACAATATTGGTAACAAGTCAGAAGTGGCAAAGTGTCATGGGAGAGTCCAAACATATCATCTATACTTAAAAGGAGTGAAGGGAGATATAAACCCAGTAGCCACAGTTCCATTAGGTAGAAGTATATTTTTGTAGTACGTTTTGAAGGAAATAAATAGAAAATGAGATTGGATAGAGTGTGTTTGATCAAGAAGTCTCTGTGGGTTTTTTTCTTCATTTATTCAGAATAGGTTGAGTGTGGTGCCCTTGAGCCTCAGAAAAGCCTGAGAGGGTTATAACCAGGGAGCTGCATTGTCAATAGGAAGCAACCAGGGTCAGTCCCAGCCCTGGGATAGCCCAGTGGGGCCGTGGGGATGATGCTGAGGGCAGAATATCAACCTGTGGGAAGCAGTGCGGGCCCAGGTCCATGCCCAGGTCCAGAACCAGGTGTGTAGTGGTGGGAGCTGCAACCTGGAGCAGGCCCAGGCCCAGCTCTGTGCAGCTCTGTTGGAAAGAAGTGGCCCTGATTCATGGGTCTGCATGGGTCTGCCCAGCAGCCTCCCCCTGGGCACAGCCATCCCTGGCTGGCCCCTTTCTGCGTTGGTAGTGAACCCTGGCAGTCAAACAGAGAGCCTCCAGGGTTAGATAGATAGCCCAAGGAGAATGTTTCTTAATGGAGAAGAAGGGAAGCTATTATTTTGACTAATTTGGGATATTCAAGGATTTAAGTAGGAGAAGAGAAAGGATTATGCTGTAAAATTAAGTTACTTAACTATTTTATACGACTTTGATAATTGAAAAAAGTTCAGTATGTCCAGCTGTCAGTAAGGTAGGTGCACGATCATTAAAATGCTTGCTAGCATGTGCCAGAAGGAAAAGTTTGTACTGAAGCAGAGTCCAATGTCATTTAAGAAAAGTTCATGATTTTGACGCTCAGAAAGAGGGAAAAGTGGGATAAAACGCAGTAACAGACAGTACGACATCATGGACAAAGGGAGCAGGGTACTTCCTAGAGGAGGATTGTGGTAGAAAGGACAGATCTGTGTGGTTTCAGTCAGTGGTGTTAGGAAAATTATGAGCCAGACACGAATCTCTTCCAGTCACTTTCTGGAGGAGGGCAGTGATGAGCTCTCAGGCACCCCCACAGAGGGACTTTGTGACCCTCATTGCTTTGAAAAAATGGACTTTACAGAAATACAGGTCATTAAGTCTGCTTTACAGTCAAAGAATTAAGAGTACCGCTAAAATAAATAAAGTGTACCTGAAGTACAGCTTTTATTGGTTTTCAGTATCTGCCTCTAGGCAGGAGATGGACAAAATCCATGGAAACTCTTGAGAGCTTGTAAATTAAGTGTGTTCTCAGTCTTAAGTTGTACTGCTGCCCAGAGCTGGTACGGTGTTTTGGTTTGACTCTGGCTCAATGCCAGACACCCATGAGAGTTGCTCGCTCACCCGCCCCTGACACAACTGGGTAGAGGAGAGAAAAAAATTAACAAAGGGTTCATGAGTTAAGGACTGGCAGAAATAATTTTTCGGGGGAGCCTGAGTGCTGGAGAGCTAGCCAGAGTAATGACACATACACCGATATGATTTGAGCATCGTTCTCCCGTTATTGTTTACCTACACAAGCTTGTATCTACTTTTGCAAAGATTCACACCCACTCCCTCTAGACGGCCTCTAATCCGTGGGGGAGCCGACCAGTGTATTGCTTTGCCAAGGACTTCCAGGGCTGCCTGCAGCCAGGTGCTTTCCAGGCTTGGCTGCAGCCAGGGGCCAGTTCAGGGGATTTTCCTCAGCAACCCTGAGTTGTCCAATTTTTCCAGGGGTATCATATGCCCCTGTTCCACAAGGAATCCCTCTACAATAATTCAAGCGCAAAACAGGCTCAACTTAAGGTTTCAAAGTGAATTTATTACTAACTAAGAGTCAAAGGAGGATAGTGAGAAGTAAAATAAGTCCTTAGAACACCTTCCCCCCCCCAGCCCCTCCCTCCTTCTCACCGACAGCACAGGGAGACAGGGCATTTGGTCAGTTCATCACCGAATTTCCTCCCACTGCTCCGGGAGAGGAGTCTTCTCCTGTGGGCCGTGGGGTCCCTCCCACAGGAGGCAGTTCTCCCTGAACCTCTCTGACATTGGTCCACTCTCAGGAGCAGCAGCCACATCGCACCTCCTGTAGCATGAGCCCCTCCCACGGGCACACAGTCGTCCCAAAAGTGCTGCGCTGCGGGTCTCTCTTTCCACGGGGTGCAGTCCTCGAAGGAAAGGCTGCTTCAGCCTGGAAGCAAGGGCTGTCTCTCTCCACTGGGTCTCCCACTGGATCACAGCTCCCTCCAGACATCCACCCGCTCCGGCATGGGCACCTCCCCCACAGGCTGCGGGTGGATCTCTGCATCGCCCTTGGATCCCCATGGGCTGCAGGGGCACAGCTGCTTCACCATGGTCTTCACCACAGCCTGCAGAGGAATCTCGGCTCTGGCACCTGGAGCACCTCCTCCCCCTCCTTCTTCACTGACCTTGGTATCTCCATGTTGTTTTTCCTCACATGTTCTCACCTCCTCCTCTTTGACTGGAAGAAAAACTGTGTGACTTTATTTTGATTTTCTTCTTAAATATGTCATCATAGAGGCATTACCAGTCTCTCTCATTGGCCCAGGTTTGGCCACCAGCATGTCCCCCTTCAGAGCCATCAGGGATTTGCTCTGCTGGACATGGTGGGAACTTCCAGGACCTTCTCAGAGGAGTGACTTCTGTGGCCCCTCAGCTACCAAAAACCAGGCTGTGCCAAACCAATACATACAGTCATGGTTGGTGTGAGCTGGTGTGGCTTTTCTTTTGCAGACAGGTTGTGAGATTTAGTTGAAATTGGCCTTGGTTTGAAGGCTTTGTTTGAAGACTTGGGCTGGCTGTGCACTCTTTCATTAAGAAAAATGGCAAATGGCATCTGGAATTCAAACTGGAAAGAATCCGTGTTCCATGTCCTCCTTAGGCAAGCGAATCAAATTTGAATCTACTTTCTCTTCAGATGATTTTCTTAACCAGTGAACTGCTGGCTTGTCTGGGTTGGGCAAAGCTCACCCCTCAAGGTGAAGATGGATCATAATACAGCTAAAAACCGAAGCCTGCAGAAACACAATATTGGAAAGATAGGATGTAGGAAAGAGCAAGTCTCTAAAACTGCAGGGCCTGCTGGAAACAGCTGTCTCAATCTATCAGTTGAGTAATAACTGGATTTGGTTTCTGAGGACCTAACACTGAGAACTACACGAGAGGTTACGGACAAACCAGATTCCATTAAATAGTTGTCATGATCTCTGGAATTATCAGATCCATCCTCAATGATGCCGACAACATCACAGAAATCTGTACCTGTGTTTCTCAAGCTTTTTAACAGAACTAAGGAGATTCGATAATATGCAATAAATGGTTTATAGTTTGAATAGTCAAGACAGAATATGATTTAAGTGGAGTGGGTTATGAAACTAGAATTTCCTTATTTTAAGGGAATACAGTTGACGAAATTAACATCATATAAAAACTGAAAATCAATATGGGCTATAGATCACAAGAGCTTTTATGCCTTTGTGAAACTGATCTCTCCAAAGTGCCAGAGCACTCCTCTGCATTTACACGTTGATTATACTTCTTTGTATAGATTCACTTGGTCATTTTACTTCTTGAAAAATGATATGCACTCTTATTTTTATCTTAGTCTGTATATTTTTTGTTCATTTTATTAGTCCATAATAATGTGTAATTTAACTGTAAACCTCTGTTCTTCTGTTTGTTTTTTAAGAAATTTCATTAATCTTATATTGCATCAGCTGTTTAGTCCTGTAATTACCTAGGTTGCATTAAATTAAAGTCTTGAATATATCCATATGTTACTGGTTTTACCACTCACAATCTTTTTTTTTATCCAAAACTCCAGTTTTCTAAAATCTCCTGATCTCTGTGATTGTCTTCTAACTAAAGCAAATATTCCCTTCTTTTGTCACATCTTCACTCTCATTCAGCTGACTTCTAATTGTCCTCAAATACAAGTTGCTTGTATTTGTATCTTTTTTAATTTCTCTGCAATGGTATAAAAATTTTAACAGACTTAGTGACGTTATTCTCCCTGCTACTCCTGCTATAAAGTGTCATGGACAGAGTGGATAGATGTAGAACTCTTCCAAACTCTATAAAATCATCATGCTGCAAGACCTCGCAAAGTTATCAATTTCTAAACATGTTTAACAGGGTTACTGTGTCAGATTTACTCATGTGGAGCAAGGTAAATATTTAGCTGAGGGGTGAAAAGCTTGTGGTTTTCTTTTAAAGCCCTTTGCTTCCTAAGCTAGCTGTGTGTGGGCAAGACAATTATTTTCCTCTATGCTTGCTTTGCAGCCCAGCAACTTGGAATAATTTTCTACCAACTTTACATAAACCCTATTCCACTAGTACTTGTGAGCTCCTTGCTGAGCACAGTCCTTAAAAACCTTCAGGAAGGCACTGGAAGGCATTTGTGCTGCAAGCTCCTCTTTTAAAATCTTACTTGCTGAATGTCTCTCTCATCCTTCTGCAATTTCTTCCAGATGTGAAGTTTTTTTTTCACTATCAAGGACTCTCCCTTAGAGAGGGCTGCATACGACTCAGTATACAACAGCTAGGGTGATGAAAAAATAAAACCAAAACAAGCATCTTTCTTTTGTGCTACCCCTCTGCTGCCCACACTGTAATGAAGTAGTTTTGTGTGTATTTAGAAGGCAGGAAACAAATAGCTGTAATGTCATCACTGAAAACTGTGCCACCACCCAAATCTTCTGATAACTAAAAACTTCCTTCTAATTTTTGACCTAAATTTATTTATTCCTGATTTATTCAAATTTATTTTTCAAGCAACTTTTTATTTTACTTAAATAGCACTTCTACCCAAAGGTTTTACATAAACCATTTATATTTCCTTCCAGTTACTTAATAATAGGTTAAACCAGCTGAGTGGAAGATGAGGGCTGACTTGGTTTTTAACAAAATATAAAGATAATAGTGAACACAGATTTGCCATGTTTTTCATTCATAATTGCTACATTTATAAATGAGAAAGAACCAAGGTCATCAATTCTATAGATCTTGATTTTAAAACTTTCATGTAGATGGCATTTTTTCATATATGTGTTTCCACGAGAAATATTTAGGTATACCACACTCCAAGCCAACACCAATATAGGTGTTATTTCTTATGCTAAAATATTCAACAATTTAACTCATGAGAGAAGCTTTATTTAGCTAATTATTGATTTCAAATTAAGGTCTTGTGTGTATATATATCACTGAATGATAGAATGCTTTCAGTAGGAGGGGACCTTAAGGATGATCTAGTTCCAGCCCCTCTGCCGTGGGGCCACCTTCCGCTAGACCAGGTGGCTCAGAGCCCCATCCAGCGTGGCCTTGAACACTTTCAGGCTTGGGGCATTCACAACTTCTCTGGGCAACCCGTTCCAACCTAAACCTACTCTCCTACAGTTTAAAGCCATTGCCTCTTATCCCCTTGCTATACATCTGCCCTTGTAAAAAGTCCTCTCCACCTTTTTTGTAGGCCCCCTTCAGGTACTGGACGGCCACAATAAGATCTGGAAGGTGCTATGGTGTCTGTCTGGAGCCTTCTCTTCTCCAGGTTGAACAACCCCAACCCTCTCAGCCTGTCTTCATACAGAAGAAAGTATATTGGGCTACATATAATTACATATACCTATATAAAAATATATACGAAAACTTAACCCTATCACTTGGGCTTAATATTAGGAATATTCTCTTCTCTCTAATGCTGTAAAAGAAGGAGCAGCATAGGTGTTTCCTTTATTGTCCTCCTCAAGGATAGTCATAAATAAGACATGTATCATCTCTATTCAGTTCTGGTTTCTCTCAACATATGAATTCACCCTGTCACTGTTTGCCCAGCTGTTGGACTCTAGACTGTCAGTTCCTCTACTTTTTCTCCTTGTGCACTTTACCCTTTCTCACTGTCAATCATGCCTCTTCTTCCGACTGTTTCATACATTTTCCACTTATCTGCCTTCTTATTGTAATATTTCCTGTGCTGATGCTGAGTAACATCTATGATCCAGCATTTGTCCGTCACCACTGTCATCATAGGAGGTCATCACCTATTCTTTTTAAAGGCTGTATCTTCAAGTGAGTCTTGAAAAATTTAAGATGGAAAATTGTGTTGGATGTTTTATACATGTTTTATAGCATTGCTTACTACCTGAGAAATTCAGATGCTTTCATCAAATCCAGATGAGTTAAGATTCTTTCTAGATCATGCTATCCTTCTGGTCATTCTCTCAAACATAAGGATATAGCATTATCCCTACATTCTTTACCAATAGAGGGAGATCTGAATTCCTCCAAAGGTTAAGTGTTTTTTTGCAAACCAGGTTTTGGTTGAGGCATATGTTCATCCTGGATCCATGGATAAGTGAAAATGTAGAGATTATTAGACCTTTTTCAGATGCTTTTAGACGTAGGACTCCTGTTAAAATGCTTATGCTCTACAGAGCATGGTTCTTGAAATATTCACAGTGTCAAGGACAAAAGAACTCGGTAAGATGTTACCAAATGAGAGATAAATATATGTTGTGATGTCTGAAGTACAGTAATTCCTTGTATTTGTGTGAGTGAGTAATTATGGAAATGTATGAAAATGTTAGAAGTCCTACAGTTTCATGGGTGTGGTCTCTTTCTAGAACTTTGCTAGAATCTGTTACTTTTTTGTTCCTCTGAAGTTGAAGGAAAGCGCAGCTGAGGGCTTGTAAAAGCCACTGGAACATGAACTGCACTTCCACAAGTTCACACTAAAATTTCTGTATTTTTTAAAATTCTTTTTTTTTTCAATACAATGTGCAAGTGACAACACACCTTTCTGTTCTGATCATTGAAACTAAGCAAGTCCAATTTGTTTCCTCATCTTAGAAGCGATGATGAACAAGATGCTTAACAGCTCAGCAAGTAAACAGATTGACCTGTTGACACAGCTTGTAGTAAATATCTCTCCCTGTGTGTTACTGGACCGTTTCCAGCCTTTTGACTCTGTTGAGAAATTGGAGGAGAAGGCTCATGAACTCATGCAGGAAAACAATCTTTTGGCTAGTAAGTACCTTATGTAAAATGTATTTTTACAGAAAACTTCAGACTTTGTAGTTGTTGTCTGTGTTTATTGATAGGGTAGGTTAAGGTAACACAGTTTCAAAGCATGCACTAAATAACATAAAATTCAGTCACATTAAAGCACATTTGAATGCTCTAATGTAAGCTGGAAAGACTAATTACATTGTTTTAACTGGGGAATGGCCAAATTAATCATTGAAGTTTCTTATTTCTAACAAAATATTTAAAAGAATGATCATAAATATTTGAAGAAGAAAAAGATGAAAAAATGTGGAATACTGAAGAAAATTAACAAAATGACAAGATTATCTAGTTTATCTAGTTTACACCCTTTAAAAATTTAGTTTTTATATTCTTGACTTTTCAAAAAGGAGGAAAGAGAGGGGTTTTGGTAAGATTTACTGTTAAACCAACGCCTCAGAGAAATTAGTTTGTTTATTCAGAATAAATAAATTCTTAAGGAATTTCTTTTCTTGCCTGGGATTAAATTGTCTCTCTTTTTCCTGTATTATGTACTTATTGCTGATAATCAATTAATTTTACAAAAGATTTAAAAAGGCAAGAAATTTCCTTGAAATTTTCCTTTCTTCAAAGAAAGAAATGGACAGATAAATCTTGGCCCTCAGAAAATTGAATTATAAAATTCTAGATCCATTTTGCTTCCATTTACCTAGGGAAGGGTCATATGCTAATATAAGCCAAGACATTTCTTGTGAGTATTTTTCAGTACTGTGACCTTATTATCTCTTCACATTATTAGAGAGAGAGAAGATGGCATTTTAAGGAACCTAATGTGTCCAACATGTCAATGTTACATGCTCTGATGTGGGCATACATTCCTCTCCATACAAGGATGTTAAACTGGAATGGAATTTCCCTTTCTTTGTTTATGGTCTTCAGAGCCTTCGTAGCCTCATGGAATGTCTTAGAAAATCAACTGTTTGTGTAAATGGGAAAATGAGATTGGCCAGTTGAAAGAAAAAAGCTTTGCAGTAAAGTATTCTATCTTTTATTAGCTTTCGGATGGTAGGTAAGATATCTCTCCCTTTTACTAAGGAAGAAAAGGGCAACATTTTGCATCTATGCAGAAGTCCTAAAACGTCTGGGTCACCCTAAAAGAGAGCACAAGCAGTTTCATGTATTTGGCTTAATCTTTATGAAAGCTGCGTATTAAGCTTTCATCTGTTTGGTAGGGTTTTTTTTTCCTTTATACAGAGCTAAAGAAAACAAACATACAAATTCTGCTGTGCTAAACTAGAAGTTTTGCAATTGACTTGAAAATTATTATCAGAGTAAATTTTAGTGGGTTGGTATGTTTTCTTTGTCATCTACTTATGAAAGTTGCTATCCTTTGATGGACAAATTTTATGGCTGCTGCTTTTGCTGTGGAACTGATATCAGTCCCCCAAAAAGGGTGAAAAGTGGATGCAAAGAGAAAACTGCAGTTCAAAAAAAGACAAATCACCTCAAATAAAAATGATTCTTACAAACCCATTTATCATGTGAATAAACTTTTACATTTCTCATTCATGTATGTAAAAAATGGGTCTCTGAAACCTGCCATTTTTGGGCTTGGGATCAAGAAAGTTTGGAGGCCTGCCCCGGCAGATGAATGTATTCTATATCATATGGTAATTAGCCATGAATTAGCTATGGAAATAGCATAAATTATATAAACTTAGTTATGAAACTTCCCTTTTTCTTGTGTCAGGTATCATCTTCTATACGCCAGAGGACAAGAATCAAGATTCTAGCAATCTCCTTCCAAGACACATTTCATATACAATTAGAACTAGTGTTCTCTACAGCATGAGAACAGATTTGATTAAAAACCCAACATGGAAATCCCATCCCCACAAGTTGCCAGCTGATGGGTTTAAATACAACCATGTCTTTATTCCTCTTCAAGACATGATTGAAAGGGCAATTATTTCAGCACAGACTGGGACAGACACCTCAGAGACAGCAATTCAGGTGCAAGCCATGCCTTACCCTTGTCATACCAGTGATCTGTAAGTAAACTTTCAGCTTTTTAATTTGATGTATTATCCTTATTAGATTAGTTCTAGAGAACTTGGGATCCTACTAGGTTACCACTCTTTAGTGGGAGAATGTGTATCTCTGCACAGGATTAAACAAGTACATCCAGTACCAGAGTATTACAGCATAGCAAATATTGTCTAACAGCTGTGTTTAACATAACACGTTATACAATGTTTGTCTGGAAAATGACCCCTTACAAAATGTTTGCAGCCATAATATGGAGTAGTCTGCTGGACAGAGGCTGTGTCAACATAGTGTGCAATTAACTTAGATTATTCTAAGAGATCCCTTTTAAATCCTTAGTAGTCCTGTACACAAACATTAAATTGGTCCCTTCAAGGGTGAAGTTGATGAAGCAAAAGTGTAGGGTTGTTCTCTGTAAAACTATCAAAACATCCCAACTATTAGATTTTAAGATTAGTCACTGGTAATAAATTTGTTAAAATGGAATAAAAATTGACTGGGTCATGTTATTTCTCATTGTCCAAATATATTACTTTGCCATCAGCACAAATCTGAATTTTGTTTGACTTTGAATGGAGCCCTAAAGAGTAATTATATCAGTTGTATTGTTTTAAATACTAATATATATATAATAATATATATATGTAGCACCAATACATACATTTAGCTTATTACATAAAAAATAATTTTAGAAAGTAATTCTAAACCAGAACAGGAATAAATCTTATTGTTCATATCAGTTCTTATTTTGTGCATACTTTGAGAACAGTTCCAGTATTAACCTATTAACATTCTGCTAGGAAACAGTTTACCTTTGAAGGCTGAAAACTCTTCCTATATGTTCTTTCATAGTTTCTTGAACAACATAGGGTTTTTTTTCCCACTTATGATGATGTTAACATGGATGGTTTCAGTTGCTGGCATGGTTCGCAAGCTGGTTTATGAAAGAGAAATTCGTCTTGAAGAGGTAAGAGGCAGATTAACCTCTGAAAAGAAAATTTATTCATATAAGTGCAGTGAAATGCAAAAATTTTGAGGTACTTTTATGTACTCATAATCCAGATGGCTTTATTTTCACTTGTTTCCTCTGGGCAGTAGGTTCTAGTTCTAGCTGTCAACTCAGATTCACAACATTGTTTGAACATCAGTATGCAAAT
This sequence comes from Corvus kubaryi, assembly GCF_017639235.1. Classification (NCBI taxonomy): domain Eukaryota; kingdom Metazoa; phylum Chordata; class Aves; order Passeriformes; family Corvidae; genus Corvus; species Corvus kubaryi. Next base: position 11,671,109 of record NW_024582056.1, read on the forward strand.
ATTGTCCATGAGAGAAAAAGCAACAAGCAAAAGTTGAAGCTGGAAAGTGTTATTTGGGAAGGCCTTGTGATTAGAATGTTTTTTGTTTTGGATCCTTTTTCAGTTTTTGCTCTATGTAGTCTGTAATGATAAAACTGCCTAAACCAAGTTAAGAATTTGTCACGTACTGTGTAATTATCAGAAATATAAGGGAGATGGCATACAAAAGAAAAAAAAAGAGAAACAATTATTTGCTTCTATCAACAGCTAGTCTTCACAGGTGGCAAGTATATGGAAGGACAGGGTCCTTGTGGTACATTTTCTAGAGGGATAAATACACCTTCTCAAGTATTACACTGATTTCACCATATTAGCAGAATTACTGCTTGAGTAAGATTTTTAATGTGGGGAATAATTGAGGAGTTATCTAATTTATCTAATATTTCTGTTGTAAGATAAAATTTTTTAATGCTTCAAAATATTGAATCAACAATAATAATTTTGATTTGACCTTATGAGAAACACTTCAGAGGTTTTATTCAATTGTATCTAAAAGCAATTTTTTTAAAAAAGATATATACTTCATACCTGGCTAAATTATTATTTGCTGGTAGTACATAAAGATTATAAACTGTATTTTTCTTTCAGAAGAGCAACAGGATGGGAAAAAAAAATTCGTTTATACATTGCTATGGGCATTTTCAGTATGTTTTAGAGTATAAAAAGGCAAACTCCTCACTAGAAGAACCAGTAATCTGACATCTGGTCCTGAAACCCTATGCAAAAGAGGGTTGTGCTGAGCACTATGACTCCTCGTGTTCATGTGTGATGATCTCAGAGGACTGCCCTGCTCAATACTGTGTCTGATCCAGGAGAGAGCACAGGACAAGGGAAAAGAAACAAGAAATTTAAAGGGAAGATAACATCCTTTGGGAAGCTCATAGTGTCTTGATGACAACATGTTTAAAACAGAAAAACAAAAAGAAAGTTGGTTTCCTAACTTTAACTCTCTTTGCTATGTTGTCTTGCAGTATATGAAGACAATGGGTGTGTATCCAGCCATTCATTTCTTTGCTTGGTTTTTGGAGAATGTCATTGTGCTCACAGTAAGCAGCTCTGGTCTGGCCATCATTTTAAAAGCAAGCGGTATCTTTGCTTATAGCAATGGCTTCCTTATCTTCCTTTTTCTCCTGGAATTTGGAGTTACAGTTATCACATTAAGCTATTTTTTGGGGGCATTTTTTAGCAGTGCCGATACAGCAGCTCTGTGTGCCAGCCTTGTCTATATGATCAGCTTTTTACCCTATATAGTTTTGTTGGTCTTGCAGAACCAGCTGAGTTTCACCAGCCAGATTATAATGGTAAATATTTCTTCTTCTTTTCTAACTTTTCCTCTAACTATGCTGTGAATTTCTATAGTTTCAAAACTTTAGACCATAATGTACTTATTTTTTCCCATGTTTCTGTTTGCTTTTGTGATCACTGGAAATAAATCACACTAATAAATCTCCAGCTGAGAAAATATTTGAAGGTAGAAAGGAATGAAAAATAAATTGTCAGGGCAATTTTGTAAACCTACAGAAAATATCAGGGATTTGCATTCCTCATGCTCATGAGTTCTCTTAGTGTCTTGACCTCAAAATATTTGTAACATTAGTGTATTTTCAAGATCAACTGGTGACATGCCGCTTCTCAAAGTCATTATTTGTTTGGAAGAAAACTAGTGATTGATTTTCTGTTAAGTATAATTGGAGAATAGATCAGAAATTTGTCCAGCCATATAATCTGAGGTATATGTTTCTTTGGCATAGGTTCTTTAGGTCCTTTTCTGTTTTTTGTATCCCAAAGGCTGTTGTACGTCTTTGTATTGTCCTAACATACTGTATCCCTGAACGTGACATCAAATATCACCATCATATAATGAAAACCATATTTCACACATTATGGCTTCACTATTTCAAAATAACTCGATAAATTAAGCTGGTGGAATAATTAATACACTATTAAAAAAATGCTCATTTTTTCAGTGTCAGTTGGTCAGATAAAATAATACTTTCCAGTATTAATAACTAGGTCAGTGGAGCTCTGTTAGGTGGAGCAAATACTACTGAGGTTTTTTGGGGGAGTATGATTAAAACATAAAAGGAAATAGCAACCATTAGCCTATGTGGAGGAAAAAAATGTCTGTTTAATTTGTGCTTGCATTTAGTATCACAATATATTTTATTTCATGGAACTTGTTAACAACATGTTTTTATTTGATGTTCACATCCTCTTTCTCCTCTGGTGTTGTAGTGTCTTCTTTCTACAACTGCATTTGGGCAAGGAATATTTTTCATTACATATTTTGAGGGCCAAGAAATAGGTAAGCTCTTTGGTTAGGAGAAAAGCTTTATAATTATTATTTCAAAAACTCCAGTTGGAGATGTTTTTCAATTTGTTCTGAAAAAAATCTCTAACGAGTTAATAAGTTAGATCAAGTTCAGGTACTTAAAGGACTGTAATCCTTTTTTTTTACTATTATGGTGAGATCAATATTGATGACAGCAGATGTTTCGAACTATTGAAAAAGTATCATAATGATACAACTGCTGGTAAGAGTGGAAGAGACAATTGCAGAAAATATTACTTAAATGTCCCACCAGACACTTCATCAAAATGACTCATCTTTACTGAAGGAAGGGAAAAATGTGTTTTGGGAAAAACTACTTTCCTTAACAATTGTAGAAAAAGAATTGTAGAAGCAATACCATGACCCATTGTACTGCAAACAAAGCAGCATTTTCAGTAAAAAAAGTGAAATATTTTAAATAAATTAACGACTTTGTTACTTTTGTTTTTCATTTAGTGGTGTGGTAGCTTTCTGTAGTAGTAGTGTTTGCACCTTCTTTTTTCCTTTCCTGTCTTCTGCAATGTAATAATTTTATGAAGCAATTATTCAGTGAGTTCATTCCTGTTTACCTCTGAAAGTAGTCAATGCACACAATGCTTCTTAGTTAGAATTCACAGATTTAAATTTTCAGATTTAGCATTATAGAAATGACATTAACTTTGTGTAATCCTTTTCTTTAGATCAGCAGAGTGGCTTAAAGCCTGATTCATTGATCAGTGCCCCATTTTGTCAGTGTTGTAGTTCTTTTTCTTTTGCCACATTAAGAGCCAGCTAAAACTTCATAAAAAGCTTTCTACAACAGCTTCTCTACATTTGCCCAGCAGCAGTGTCACCTGCTGTTCTAAACACAGGCTTGTAGAGGCATAGAAATCTATTTCTGTTCATCGGGATTACTGTTATTTACTATGATTTGTTTTGTGCCAGTGCTTAAATACCCAGAAGTGTGTGGTGTTGATGTGTTTGTGATCTTTAATGCTGTACTGATTTAGCTTTGACCTTTAAAAAAATCATTATTATTATTACCAGGAATTCAGTGGAATAATGTGCACCAGTCAGTGGCACAAGGAGGACACATGACCTTTGGATGGATGTGCTGGATGATGTTGTTTGACTCCATTTTATATTCTGTAGGTGGCTGGTATTTCAGCAATATTATTTCTGGTAAGATCATAGACTTGTTCTTATTTCATGCTTTTGAAGAAGTTATTTAATAATATTCCTCCGTTAATGTCTCTACAATGTAAACAGATCAGCCACCATAGGAAACACTTATTGTGGTACTGTCTTCCTTGGTTTTATGCAAATAAAACAAAAATTATGTCTTTTTCTGAGTTAAGGATCTGTTGCGCAAAACTGTCTGATTTTCTTTAGGGACTGGAAAACACCATCATCCTAAATACATAAATATTGACTAGAGCTAACACATGGACTAGAATTTGTAGCCAGGCATGAAATATCTTTTGTTTGTTGATGGGTAGGCCAAATATTTGATAGAATTAGGAATTTATTGGATCCTCAGTCACAGAGCTTAGTCTAGTAGCGAAACCTCCTGTAAAAATGGTGACTCTTCTGAGTCAGTACTTGGGCTGAAACCTATGAACAGCAGCATGTTTTCAGATCAGAAAAACTTCGGACAGCCTGGTAACTGTATCTTGCTCCCAATCAGTCCACTGTCCAGTTCATAAAGAAAACAAATTGATTTTCAAGTATATTTTCAGAAAGTAGTGGTGTGTTTTTAAAATTTTTTTCATGACCCAAGTTTTACAACTCTTATTGAGTTGGTTGATTTATTATTAATCATAGCCTCATGCCTCACTGTATGTTTTACCTTTCCTCTGATTTGCATATGTCACTTTTTTTTCTGGCTATTTTGTTTTTTTTTTTAATTGAAAGTTAATTTTGCCTTGAAAGACAAGGATGGGTGGAATATGCAACTGAATTTTAAAAACTTTATCTTAAATTGACATTTGCCCTTCAGTGTCAATGCAGTGACATTCCAAAGAGAGAGTCTGTTTTGTGATGGGTAAGTGATGCCTGGAAAGATCAGGCAATGCCAAAGATTAGGTTGTACATAGGAGTATGTTTTTGCCTTTTCTGTTTATGTGACACAATAAGTGCTTCCTGTGGCGGCTGATTTGTTTGCATTTTGCAGATCTTAATGGAAGAGCTGGTGCAATGGACTATTTTCATAATAAAAAATTAGGCTCTTTGTCCTGGAAGAGTATTTGGTGAATTTTCATTCCTATGCGTTACAAGATTATGTTAAGTCTATTATTCTGTTACACTTTGAAACTGATTTGGAGACAGGGTAAAGCATTCCTGGAGTTTGATTATTTTATGGCAGGACCTGATTTTATGACAAAATGACTGTTATTACACTTTATTAAAATTTTTAAGCAGAGCCAAGTATTTGGGCTAGTTAAATGGTCTAACCAGCTCATTGTAAGCAATAATAGGAAATTAGTAGTCGACAAACAGATGCAAAATGACTATCAATTTTTCAACAGTTTATATCATAATTCTAATATAGGAAAGTTTGGATTAAAGAACCGATGGTACTTTCCCTTTACTGTTTCCTACTGGAAGAAGCTGTGTGGTACAGAGAGAAGCAAGAGACATTATCTGAATTCTAATATGTTTTTCTTCAATGAAAACTTCCAAGAAAAAGGTTTGTAGAAACAGAATTTGAACAATGGCTTTCTTTTGAATGGTGTGCTAGTCATGTTCACTGCTTTTATCATTGCCAGGTCCTGTATTATATGTTTAGATCTTGTCCTTTTCTCTCTTTTATTATTTAGTATATACTACAAATATTACATAATAACTGCTACATTATACTACCCCCTGTAATGCTTGATTCATTCAGTGAAAACTATTGTACAGAAATATTTAAGAAAATGCTTTAAAAGATGTAAAGTAAGTATCTCTTGGGTTCATCCTGTGCCAGTGTATTGGCTCTTTGCTTTGTTTGGATCTTTTAGAGTTCACAGAACCCTTTCATACTCTAACTGAATCTGAAACGTGTTGGGTTTTATTACTTTTTTAAAATTTGCTTCTTGATTCATTGGAAAAATTAACTTTGTTAATTTCTTTCCCTTCTGTTTCTAATTTCCCTCTTCTGTAATCACTGTTCTTTCTGTCTCTGCTTCTTAGCCTTTTGTCTGGAAAGCTGTTATTGTAACTAATTTTTATCTGCCTCCAGATACTTTCACTGCTCTTCTATGTATGTTCGCTTGCTTACAATTAATTCAGATTTTTTCACATTTTTTCCCCCTCTCCAGTTCCTTTAAGGACTTTTTCACATGTAGTTTAGATTTTGGAAATGAAGGAGTAAGTCATTCTTACCCATATTCCATCTTGGGCCTTAGAACAACACGAAGGGTTGTGTTTTTTGGAAGTTACAATAACTTAGAAATGATCCAGTTGTCTGTAGCATAGCTGAAGAAGCTGAACAACGCAGCAGTTTTACACAGAGGTGTCTCCTAGATTAGAGCAGACTTCAAAATGTCTTGAGGTTCATTTAAACACTTGTGGAAAAACTATTTTTATGAGTTTAGTCTGAATTTCTGCAATTTGGAACAACTCCATTTTGTTAAGATGATTGAGTTTGGTCCTTACATAAAATGAAGATTTCCAGGGTTTCCCTTTGAGTTTACCACATAATCCGTGGAAAACAAAGACATAAACTTCTCTGCCTGACCAGTTATTAGTGTGGTTTGTGCCTCAAGCCATCTACGTGATTGCCTACACTTGTTGGGTCACTTCTCCTCATGTCATGTGGTTGATAGCAAATTGCCTGTGTGTGAATGCTAAAACTGTCATGCAGAAAAGGAGCTTGCTGTCTTTAAAAGAATTGCATGCCATTGTACTGACAGTGGGATAAATGCATCCATGAAGAATTTTCTTGGAACAGCAAAGTGACTTGCTCCCAGGCAATGTCTTCAGTTGTTCCATACAGCCCAGGTAAGGGCTGGTTCCAGGGGCATGGAGAACATTTAGGAAAATTACAGGTGTGTGAGGGAGGAGCTGGGAGTGTAGGTCCTACCAGTTGGAACTACAAGTAGAGCAGCGCTGGCAGAGACCAGCGTGTTGAGTACCCTCTTGGAACTCCCCTGTGGGGAAGTCCCAGGGTAATCAGTTTAGTGCTTGCAAGTAACTTGGGGCTCTTCCTCTAAGTCTTTCCTGAGGCCCACTCTGCACTTGAATGCTTGTTAATTTACAGGATGAAAATTTAGGAAACAGTGGAAAGGTACCTGGAAGAGAGGTGCAAGGTTAGGAAGATCTCAGTAGTGTCACAACTGCTGGTAGTACCTTGCTAGCAAGTGACCTCAAGTTTAGAAAGAATTTTTGACAGAAGCTTAAAATTGAGTGTGAAAGGAGCAAAAAAGCTTCTTCATGCACAGCATAAACAAACCAATCTTTGAAAGAACGATGTAATTTTTTATTTATAATTTGATTTATATAATTCAAGCTTTTTATGTATAGCATAATTCTCTGTTCTTGTAATGTTTACATTTTATTTATGTAAAAGTGTTGTAAACAGTATAACTATAAACCCTAAATATTTTATATAAATGTATATTCATAAGGATAATTCTCTCTTCTCATAATTCTCAGGCATAAATGTTGTTTCTTTGGCATAACATTCCAATCTGGCTTGCCTTTGCTTAAAAAGAAAATAAGCCAATCAACGGTCAGATCTCTCAGTTGTAAAGAGTCAATAAAATATTACACATTGATAATGTAGTGGCTGCTGATTGACTGTGCTCATGTTTGGAAAGTAGTGCCGCCCTGACACAGAAAGGAAGGCAACTTTGCTGGTGTCATATGGCATCTCAGTTTCCTGAGGATGTTACCTCACAGTTAGAAAACTGCTGGATGTCTACTTGCCTTGAGGACCTTGAATTATGTTTAGACTAGGCTGCTGCTCTGAATCATTTCAGGGGTCTGCTTTTCTTAGCTGACTGAGGGGAATTGAGAAGATTAACTGCCTATGCCTGTGAATGTTATGTCAGAGTTGTGTGCCTGGAACTGGGTGACATATGTGAAATAGCTTACACAGAATTTTCTCATGCTTATGGGCATAAAAATGATCCAAGTAACGTTGTTATAAGTATTTTTTTACTAGAAATAAAATATAGCAACTATCTTATGACTTTATCAAGATGTATGCAGATACCCACATAACTTGGCATAACTGTTTTAAGCTGCTTTTTAAAACTGCAAATGGGCCAAATTCTCAGCAAATATTAATTGGCATGGTATCTTTCATTTCAGTGTAGTTTGTGTCGGTTCAGACAGTTTGAACATCTCTTCTAGTCTTTGGTAAATGGTAGCAGGGGTTAAGATATTTTGTTATTCCTTTTATACACACACACTTCAGATTCAGCAACAGATTCAGCAACAGATTCAGCAACCGGCTTGTTCTGCTGCTCTTCCCCACACAGACCCAGCACCTCAGAGCTGGAAAGGGCCTTGCACTGAAGAAGCCACCATTGGCGTTGTGCTCCTGTCACTCACCAAAGAGCACGTGGATGGTCAGAAGGCCGCTGTTAAAGACCTCAACCTCACTTTCCATAAAGGCCAGATAACAGCACTCTTGGGACCTAATGGAGCTGGCAAGACAACAGTTATGTAAGTCTGACTTTTACAGCTATTACTATCCCCTCTGATCTCTGCTATGCTGTTTCAATTCAAAATTTTGTGAACTATTTGCTATGCCTTTTTTTTTCCCCCCAAATAAGTATTTGATAAACTCCCCAAAGCACATGGAAAGTGAAGGTTGCATATCTATGACAAAAGCAATGTAATGAATACAGAACTAAGTCCTCTGTGCCACTTAAATCATGATGTAATATCTCAGGAACAGCTCAAGTAGGACCTGGGCATGTCTGGTTGTGGAGTTGAACACGTCTGGAAGGAGTGTTCTCTTCTGGCAACATATTTGTCCCTAAAGATTGCAGGGGACTTCTTTCTTGGCAGTTGACCAGAAATGAAAGTACTGAAATGAAAAATGACCTTTAAAAATGTCTCAACTAAAAAGTTTGTGTTTCTACCTTTCTGTTAGCTATGATCAGCATTCATCAAGCCAGTGATGCAGGATGGGACATAATTGATAAAAACTTTTCACAGAATACCCATGTGAAAAAGGAAACAGTCACCTGTTAGATTTGATTGGGGAAAAAAATTTGATTTTGTTTTGGAAAAAGGGAAATGAAAAACTCTTGAGATCATGTTCCAAAAACAAAACAAAACAACCCACCAACAAACCAACCAACCAAGCCACCAAAAAAAAAAAAAAACCAACCAAACCAGAAAAGCCACCAAAAGCAAAAATAGCTAAACCCAAACCCAAAACACTAGTGATGTTTCTATAACTGTACTCAACTGAATTGGTGTTGCTCTAGGAATGCTAGAACATGCCTCAGGATATCCAAGTGCTGAGCCAATTGCGTGCTATCTTGCTGATTTTTTTTTTCTTTTCTTACATCAGATCCCTGCTGACCGGTCTGTATCCACCGAGCTCTGGCACCATTATTGTTGATGGGAAGGACATACGCACTGAGCTGACTGCCATCAGGACAGAGCTGGGTGTTTGCCCCCAGTACGATGTCCTGTTCAACACACTGACGGTGAGAGAGCATCTCCTGCTTTACGGGTCAGTGAAGGCACCCGGCTGGACAAAAGAAGAGCTGAATGAGCAAGTCAGTGGGTAAGTTTTCTGTCCACTTGTTGAAATCTGTCAAGTAAATTGGTAACGACTATTGCAAGCCACTCAAACAAGAAAGAGAAAATGCAAAACTTGTAAGCAAAAGCCAATGGAAACTGCAGGGTTTTGTGAATTTTTATCACATTTCATGTTCTGAAATTGTGACTTGAAAATAGATTTCCTAGTTTCTAACTCTTACTTGAATCTACTTGTAGTGGAATTGTCAATGTTTAAAAACCTGGTATACAGAAACATCAAATAATGATGTTTTGACTGGAGTGGAGTTGGTTAGCCTTGTAGCAGCTGCAGGGGTTCTGCCTCATGCTGTCTGCCTTACCTCTGTCCTTGCTGGAGAGGCAGATAGAAACTAAACTGCTGTGCTTGCCCTGAGTTTATAGATAAATCAACAATGACTTTATATATTTACTATCCTGTATTGCCTCACATGCAGCAGAAGGAAGGTTAGAAAACTAGAAAAGCCAGGTAAAAGCAGTGCTTGTTACAACCTTCTTAAATAGGCCACCTTATTTTCCTTTGCCAAATCCAGCCTTGAAATGTTTTTAATAAATGAAGAGGTTTAAAAATTAACAATCCAATAAGAAAACAAGTCAGAGCTCTGACATGACCTCACAGGATTTGCCACTTGTCACGTTAAAAACATTTGCTAGTGTTTTTGTGCTGATACTTCTTTGATACAGGATTAGATCTTATTTTTGCCTAGTGTATATTAAACTAACTGGTAAACTGTACAAGCTGAGGTCTGGTTCGGTAATAGCAAACTGCCCTTTTTCTACTTCAGGAATAAAAGTACTTCAGGAATAAAATCAATGCTTTCCAAACAGTGTGGTTGTGTAAGTAGTTTTGTTCACCTTCTGATTCATGATAGACTCTGTGCAGGGCTGGGCACTTCCATGCTTCAATAGAAATAAATGTCAAGTTGATGGGACTTCTCCTTAAGTGTATGCAGAGGCATTTTTGGCAAAGTGGCTTTCCTTTTTGGTAGCTATCATAAAAGCTTGTTACTTTTAAATTTTGATCAGAACAAACTCAGGTATGGGACACTACATTCTCTCCAGAAACAAGAGAAGCAATTCCCTAGAACCACAGAGAAAAAACAAACCTAGTACATGGTTTAAAATTTATGCAAAATAATATTCTGTATCTTATGGTACTTAGACTGCTGAATTGTAATTCTAGCAGTAGTCTGTCATGCTAATGGCCCATAAGAACACTTAGAACTCTTCAGGCCTTGCTACTAAGAAAAATTAAATTATTTTTAAAGGCAAAAAATGCTTTAAAAGACTTCAGAGAAATTAGAAAAGTAACAAAAGAATGAAACAAAATCTTTTTATTAACAAACAAAAGAGGGCTTCTGAAGAGGGTAAGAATAATTTTCCTCACTCTCTATCTATAAAACAGCTATTGAGACATGTTTTCTTAAAAATGAGAAATTCTCTCAGGGTAATTGGCGTGCTGTACAGACTGCATATTCACTGAAACAATTCAGGAGTTTAGCTTAGGACTGTTGAGCCTTCCATGTCTTGCTTGACAGGCTGATAGCAGCTGAAAGCTCATAGGTCACTGAATGGATGCTCAGTTGATGTAAAATAAACTAAAGGTTAAGACCTTTATTAGTCATGTTTCCATACCATGCTCAGATGCAAGATCATCATCAGAGAGCAAGGGCTGAGTTGGAAACATCTGTAAGGTATCTCCCCATCCTTAACACAGGAAGTAGATTAGATTTGATTAGATAGTATTATTCTACCCAGGGATCACTAATCACTTTATTTCACAAACATATGTCTTCTAAAAGAAAAAAATGGAGTGGTGTTACCTTATGTACTACAAATGACTACACATTTTTGAAAATCTCAGGCATCTCTTGTGTTCTTTAAGTAGTTTGCAAAACCTGAAGCACTGTTTGAGTTATGAATACAACAGTATTTAAAGGGACTATAATCTGGAGTTTGCTGAAGTTGTTGGAAAAACTAGTATTTATGTTATTAGCTTTAATTAAAAAATTTTCTGTACAATACTTATTCAGAATCTGTGCATCAGGTGATGATGAGCATTTATGCCTTGTAGGTAAAGACATGTTTATTTTGCTATTTGTTTTTGACACCAAAGTATATAATCAGTCAGAGGTAGTGATTTTATTACTTTCCATTTGCAGTGACTTTTCAGTAGTTCTTCTTTGAGTGGACAGGATGTGACTAGAAAAACATTTTCAAAATTGGTCCAGTTTCTGTACTCCTGTTTCAGAGCTCTGGAAGATGTGGATTTATCCCAACATCAGTACAAACCTGTTGGAGCCCTTTCTGGGGGAATGAAAAGGAGGCTGTCAATTGCCATCTCCTTTATTGGAAACTCAAAGACAGTTGTTCTGGATGAGCCCACCAGTGGAGTAGATCCATGCTCTCGCCGTAGTATCTGGGATGTTCTTCTGAAGTACAAAGCTGGTACAAAGTTTATATGCATAATTTTTTTCTTATTTTCCTTTCTGGATTTTTTTTCTTCAATAAATTTAAATTGGATAGTCAAAGTGCAGTCAAAATATTATCAGAACCTAAATACATTAATTTCTGAGGGAATATTAAGTTGAGTTTGGTAACTTAAAGACAAGTCAAATGGCATTACAAGAATTATCTGCTATTGTACAGAAGGATGCCCAATCTAAAAAAGGATTGAGCTTAGTTCTAAGCCCTGTCCTGAAGTTTCTTCCCTCTTTTCAGCTTCTCAAAATTACTTTCTGGTTTCCATTTCCCATTTTACATATACTTGTATATAGATGGTTATATACTTCTAATGAAAATATACTCATCAGTCAGTCTGCTACACTAATTCTAAAATTGATTGTGGGAAGCAAACTCTTCAGCTAGTGAGCACTCAACTAGCTATAATAACTCACTTTGAATGATCCATTGAAAGAGACACTGCTGTTTTCTTGTTTTAAGGAATTTCTTAAGCTTTTAAAACAGCTGGAGGTTCTAAAGCCTTAATACTTCTTGCTGTGTATAAAACAGGGCAAAGTAAGTTTAGACATGAATATAACTCAAATTGTGATTCTGAATGCAGATTTTGTTTGTGTCCTGTATTTAAGATTTTGAAGAGTCCTGAAAACATGTTTCCTTAAGGCTAAAGGAGCCTTGTGAGGTGGTTCTCTAGAAACCGAATTTTGTAGACATGCACCAATCTTTCCCATGCAGGTTGCACACTGATCTTTACCACTCACCATCTTGATGAGGCCGAGGTGCTCAGTGATCGCATTGCCATCCTGCAACGTGGCCAGCTGAGGTGCTGTGGTTCTCCCTCTTATCTGAGGGAGACATATGGCCAGGGACACAGTCTAACACTCATAAAAAAGGTATATTAAAAATGTACTGTACTGAAGAGTGCTTGCCAAGTATATTTTAAGGGAGGTGCATGTCCATGCCAGGAAGTAATATGTGATATAGAATATATTCTATATACAAAGATAACCTACAAAACATGGTTCTATCAGCTTTCTTCGTTGTTTTGGGTGGGTGGTATTATTATTGTTATTTAGAAAAACACAGTGGCATCTTTGAAAATGGTGAATATCAGTATTTAGCTGAAAAGGGGCTTGTTTCACTGTCCTTTATTCCTGGGAGGTAGTCTCTGTATCCCATTTGTGATGCAGGTTCAACAGTGGAAATCTTCCTGCATGAATTCTTCTATTAAGACCAATACTTCTGGTAATATTTAATTTTTTGTGCATGATTATCTTTCTTTCTTCATAGCCCTCTGTGTTTGAAATCCAGGACCCTAAGCACACTGTTCAGGTCACATCGCTGGTACAGACCCATGTTCCAGAAGCCTTCTTGAAAGAGAACAGTGGGACTGAACTGACCTATGTGATTCCAGAAAGGGCAGATAAGACCTCTTTTAAAGGTCTTTTTCAAGCTTTAGATCAAAGCCTTCAGCATCTACACGTGACTGGCTATGGCATTTCTGACACAACTTTGGAAGAGGTACTTGTAGTTTTTCTTTGTAATGACATTTTCTTGCTTAGAGAATCCAGTAAAAAAAAGCAAACAAAAAAACCCTCCCAAATGAGGTGAAATCTACACTTTATAGTTTTGCTCTGCTGTTAATTTCAGCACCCACTCTACTATGACATATTTGTTATTTCAAGAATCTAATGTGAAGACTGATGAACTGTTTAACTCTTAAATGTTTGTTTCGGCATTAAGTTAAGGAAAATGTAATGTGTCATTGACTTAATGAGAAGCAGTGTTATCCTAAACCCATAGCATCAGAACAAGCTTTGAACATTCAAGTCTGGTGGTTCAGTTCCGATGGCTCTTTGGACAGAAAAATTGCTAAGAATACTTTGCAATTTACAAGTTCTAAAGCTTAGGACTTAGCCAAACTGTGTGGTGGAATACCTAAAGAATATTTTCTGTGTACACTGAGAGACTTTGATATATGTATACATGAACATATATACACACATACATAAATATACATGTATGTGTGTGTTTATACTAAATGGATCAGAGGAAGAGACTCTCTTATGCATCTTCATCATTCTGAATTTAGCTCTGTGTAAATAGCCATGCCAACAAGAGATTATTTCCCTTGGACTCTTTTTACCCCATAAATAACAGCTAAATAACAAGATCCCCTAAACCACCACTATGCAAGTACTGTACTATAGATCCTTTAGAAGTAATTTTTTTCACTTCTTCAAGTGATGGGAGGAGACTAATGTCATTTTACATAGTTTACATGTTTAATAAACATTTCATATAATGTTATGAAGTAAATTATATTCCTGTGATACAATTCTATGAGGCAAGTAAAAAATTTATTGAAAAGTTTTTATTTTCTTATATAAGGTGATTAACATGCTATAAGGAATAATATTGTTCATTGCCAAACATTTAGATTTGGAGGTAATGCATATATTGAGAGTGATTTTGGTTTACATCCCCATGGATTTTCCAGAATTGATATGTATAAAGTAAATGTGAAGTTGTCATGGATATGAGGAAGATTCCTCAGTGTGCTGAATCTAGCACTCATTTGAGAGCTTGCTTTTAGCTGTTTTGTGAAGGGCAGGTTTAAAAACATCTTTAAATGTGGTATTATATATTAATCTATCATTCTTCAGCTTGAAGACTTAATGCATTAATTTGGGTTGATTTCTGTCATCTCTGCATTTCATCGTTAGCTGCCGTTACAACCTCAATTCCCTATTAGCTTATCAAAAGCCTCTTTGCCTTGGGAACTAAAAGGATAGCAGAAAATATCATTGTTTAATCTATTCAAGCAATTCAATCTGGAAACAAACAACACTGACTTTAAAGGAAGAAACGTGTTACAAATTTTATTTTATCCTTTCTTTTTTGTTCTCTTATACACTCACCATTATTCTTTTTCAGTCTGAGGGACCCTCACACTCTCTAAAAATCATATTCACTGAGGGAAAATGCACTTCCACTCATATTTCAAAGGAATCTTGAAGTTCTAACAAATCAGTTTCTGACATCTTTAAATCTCACTAATATTATGTTTGCTCAAATTTAGGCTTTAGATATCTTTTTTAACCATTTGTATTTGTGTATTTTATAATACTTGTAATCCAAAGTGTTAGTAGAACCAAAAGGAGAATAGAAGGGTAATTAATTAAATCAAGCATATTCTAAGAGTTCTCTGGAGGATGCTGTTGTACTTTCTGGCAGCTCTGGTGATTTCAAAGCTTATTGCTTTCTTGCTTTTCTTTGAGGACAGAACAAAACGATTGTAGCATCTTTTCAAAATAAGATGTGTCAAAATTTGTTAATTGAGTACTATTTCTAAAGTTTCTTTCTTGAAATGACCTGAGAGTTTGCCTCAAAACTTTTCAGGGAAAGCCATATACTGCCTTGAAATGATACGCACTTTCTAGTGAGATGCAGGATGCTCTAACAACTTCTAGTAATGGCACAATCACATTAATCTATTTCACTGTAGTATTGTCATTTGGCCAGACCTGTTTCCACAAGGACAAAAAGCACTTCCTATACCTATTGAGAGCTTGGTGGTTTGAAAGAAGCACCAGGTGCACAGTCCTTCTCAACAGCCATCTGGACAAATCCTTGGTCAGACAGAGACTTGGTAGTCAAAACAGAAATTAAACAGAAGGGACACGCAAGGGTCAAGCCCAGGTCTTAACTGAATGGCCCACACAGGGATTGAATCCACAACCTTGGGTTGTGGCAGAGCACCACGCTCTGACTAACTGAGCAAGCTGGAATTACTAAGGCATGTGGGAAAGGATGCTCTGCTGAGGTCTAGAACAAACCTTCTTTTAGATATAGCGAGAACATACTGTCTCTTTGTCATGGTGCCTAATCCTGACTTTTCACACCTGTGTGTTTTGGAGGGTACTCACTCTGTTAATAACATTGTTAGGCTGATAGTACTTCTGTCCACAATATCTGGTGCAACATTAGGTAAATTATCATATTTTCATTGCAATGTAGTCCCTAATGATTCCCATTCTTAACAAGAAGTTTGAAAACTGGATACCATGGAGAGGACTTGCCCATGAGGGGCAACGCAGTGACCTTCTGCCTTTATGGCTGTATCAGAATAAGTGTCAATGAAGATACAGTAGACAGTATGTCTACTAGAAAAGTGTTTGGTGGGTTTGTTTCTTTTTTTTTTAAGGTATAACTACATCCTCTCTACAGTGACATAGTGAGATTAAAGAAGAAGATATGTGTCTGCAGCTATTTCGACACTGAAGTAAACATATGCAGGCAACATTTTGAAATGTAGCCTTTTTCCTAGCCACAGAGTTGTGGTTACTTTGTGGTTTCACCAAGTGGTTGACACACCTGAAGGACAGGATGCCATCTGGAGGGACCTAGACAGACCAAGAATTGGGCCCATGGGAATCCCATGAGGTTTAACAAGACCAAGTTCAAGGTGCCGCACCTGGATCTGGGCAACCCCCAGTACCAGCACAGTCTGGGGGATGAACAAATCAGAGCAGCCCTGCCCAGAAAGACTTGGGGTTGCTGGTGGAGGAGAGGCTGGACATGACCCAGCCATGTGCACTCACAGCCCAGAAAGCCAAACGTGTCCTGGGCTGCATCCAAAGCAGCGTGGGCAGCAGGGTGAGGGAGGGGATTCTGCCCCTCTGCTCTGCTCTGGTGAGACCCCACCTGCAGTGCTGCATCCAGCTCTGGGGTCCCAGCACAGGAAGGACAGGATACTGTTGGAGTGAGTCCACAGGAGGCCACCAAGGAGAATAGAGGGATGGAGAACCTCTCCTGTGAGGAAAGGCTGAGAGAATTAGGATTGTTCAGCCAGAAGATGAGAAGGCTTTGAGGAGACTTAATTGTGGCCTTCGAGTACCTGAAGGGAGCCTACAAGACAGATAGAGAGGGACTTTTTACAAGCGCATGAAGTGACAGGACAAGGGGCAGTAGGTTTAAATTAGATATTAGGAAGAAATTCTTTTCTGTGAGGGTAGTGAGGCACTGGATGAGGTTGTCCAGAGAAGCTGTGGATGTCCCATCCCTGGAAGTGTTCAAGACTAGGCTGTATGGAGCTCCGAGGAATCTGGTCTAGTGGAAGATGCCCTCGTCCACGGCAGAGGGGTTGAAATTAGATGATCTTAAAGGTCTCTTCCAACCCAGGACATTCAGTGATTTTATGATTCATTTGTTACACTTTAGTTTGGTTTGCTTGACAGGATTGGTGTTCAGTGCCATCAGCAAGCAGGTCCAAGAAAACAAATTATAATGTGGCTTAGACTGTCAGGATTCACCCCCAGGGTCTAATATAGAAATATTAGGCCAGAAATTTCTGGTCTTGCAGTTGTTAATGACCAAAATTGTTCCCTGAAAGCTGGCAGGTAACAAATGCAATCAATAACCGCTGTTAAATGGCAATTATATCGACAAAGCAAAATATGGTTTTCGTAACAGCCAGACCCTAGCAAGTCAAGAAATATCTTTCAAGAGCTATAAAGCACTTCACATTGACTGGTTTTTATTGTCTATTGTATGAGCTCCTTGGAAACAACGAATTTTTTGTTATAGCTGATATCAGGTTCTTTTGTGGGAAGAAATAAATGGTTTCTTAATGATTTCTGAAAGTTGCACTGTGGGTATAATCTGTCTTGCAGCTCAACCCAAACAGAGAGGAAGGAGCAAAAGAAAACTTTCATCAAGACAAAGCAAAATTTGCTTGTTGGTAAGAGTTCCAGTTGTGGCCATAGATTTCTAGCTGGGGCATCAGAAGGGAGTTGAAGCTGTCACTGTTTCCTTGGTAAAAACTGCAGTAACTGAGTTCCAGAACATACCACAGCTTAGGAGCATAAAAAGTCAATCAAGGGCTGACAATCTACTGAAAAATCTTCACAGATAGTAGTGTTCATGGGTCAGCAATATTTTGCATAGGTGCTTTTGTATCTATTGGCATTTATTTAATTTCTCTTATCCCCAGGATTTTACTGGAGAGCTTGACTAATTTTATGGTCATATTCCAGCAAGGTGGTTACAGCAGTCAGTAGTAATTTCTGACCGTCTGGATGGTTTAGGATAGATATATGTGTGTGCGTGTATATAATAGTTTTAGTAAATGGATTCTAAATTACTTTTTTCTACTTTCATCGAAGGTATTTCTGAAGCTGCTGCAGGACTCTGAGAAAATGCCCAATGTTCCACAGGCAGCACACCTGGACCATACAAATGATGCTGAATCAGTCTGTAAGTAAAAAATTATGTGTCTTCTGAAGCAACTAAATTTTTAAGGATCAAAAATGCAAATTTAAGCATGCACGAAGTTCCCAAAGTTGAGGAATGCACAAGCAAATGGCGAATACTGCCTGCTACCATCTGCTAATTCCTTTTTTGTGTCTGCCTTGGATAGTAGTTTTTTATATGTCTGCTGTGATTTACCGCTATCATTTCACAGTCACTCCTCTGTGTACACATGCACACGAGCATTGTCTCACTGCACCGGCATTAACTTACTGCTTCGTGCCAGTCCCTGGAAACTAATTATCCTCTTTGTCTCATACTGAAAATGGATAAATATTGCTGAGATATACACAGATATAAAATCTATAAGCTGTTATAAAGAAACATTCATGTTCATCCATGTGCAATTCAAAAGAAAAAAAATCTGGCTCCCCTTGTAATAGGAGATCTTTTGTCTTCTTAAGCAGCATGTTAATTTAGGTTCCCTTACATGTTTTTTTTAAAGAAAAACCCTTTATACTTCCTCTTTTTCTGCCCTGCAAGCCTGGGAGGAGGTCCTTGTGAACATTTCTGAAAACTCAGGAAGTTTGTTCTCTTTTAAACATTCTTTTTATAAGAAGAATCAATAATCATCACTAATGATCATAACTTGATGCCATTACAAAATCCAAGACTCAGGTTCTCTAATGTCACTGCCCATCAAGCTGATTAATATTTTCTCATTGTTTCTGGGATTTTCATGCTTCTATACTTATCATGTTTCTTTCTACTTGAAGATTGACATCTAGATTATAGTTTTCTTTGGTCAGATATCAAACATTTTGTTCTATGTGCAGTACTTTTCATTTTGTTTCTATAAAGTACAGGCACAGGGAAGTCCTGATCTGTGGACCTTAATGTTACAGTAACATAAATACCAATTTTCAACCAAGCTTTCATTATTTGTTAAGATAAATTCAATTGTCTCTGCCAGTGATAAGTAATCATTGCCAATAATTGTGGCCTAAGGTGAGACCTTTTCTCACAAAGTGCAAGGTTGAATGGATGACTTTTTCCAGGTCTGTTTTCTGGGCTATTCCAGTCCCTGTTGAATCAGTGGAGACATAACTGTATAAAACTAAAACAACCTCACTAAGCAAATAAAATTGCCACTTCTGTCAGTGGTGAGAATGAGACTTCTATTCAAAACACAGTTTTGAATATCCCTTATTTTATAAGCCAGTTTATTTCTTCAAGACTCATCTAGGACATCTGAACTAGTTTCAAATCAAAACAATCTGTCTTGTCCATGTTGCATTTTCATTAAAGAGTGAGATTTACAGTTCCCAAAGTAAATGAAGACAATATATTTTACCTGAGCCTGATATACTTTCCCATCTGCATCTCAAAATGTATAAAGTAGTATTTGTTCAAGTTATTAGATTAATAAAGAATTGAGTAATCAGAGACTGTATTTTTTCAGCCTGATAAATTATAGCAAGCAAATGTGATGATAATGCCATTTCTTTGTGGATGAGAGTACTGAAAAATTGTCATTCATTGCAGATGACTGTCATTCATCATTAGGGACAGTTGTGAAGTGTAGGCATAAGGGATCAGGGAAATGGTCATGAAAAGTATCCATCATTGTCAAACTTAACCAGAATACTCCATGGGCAATAGCTTGACCTGTATAACTTTGTCTTTGACAGCAGATTCCAAGGCAGTCAAACTTTCTGTTGTCAAAGCAGTCAAATGAATTTTCAAAACCCCCTAGACCAAGCAGCTGGGATTATTGAGGAGATCACAGGATGCTGCTATTTGATTTGTAAAAGAATTTGGACTAGAGAGATGCTTTGACAAAGCACAGATCTGAGCTCAAGCAGGGGTGTTGGCTATCCTTTACTGCTGCTGAGCTCTTGAGGTGTCACGATTGTGCAGAAACCAAAATGTTGTCTCATGTGTCCCAGACTAGGAGGCCTAGCGGAGAGGTGTGTATGTCAGTTCTTAAATGAAACTGCAGAAAATCTGTACACGGTTTAGGCTGATGACAAATGCCAAAAACAGGCAAGAGAAATTATTTCAGCAAAATATGACTGTATCTCATTGAAGTCAGAGATTTGATATTTCCTGGTTATGTTTTATGGTATTTTAGTATACTGTGTCTGATTTGAATGGACTTAAATTTCTTCATAGCAGCCTCTATCGTGCTGTGCTTTGGATCTGTGACTGAAACAGTGTTGATAACACACCAGTGTTTTGGCTTTCACTGAGCAGTAATGGTGGTGCCAAGGCTCTCTCTTTTCCCGTTTCCCTGCTGTGAATAAGCTGAGGATGAGAAAGAGGGTGTGAGAGGACATGAGCTGGACAGAAGAACTAAATTGACCAGAGAGTTATTCAATGTCACACAGTGCCATTCTTGGCAACAAAAACCTGAGGGGAGGAATTTTTTTGAGGAGGTAGCTGTTGCTACCAGTGGCTGAGCATGTCTGCTCATGGGAGGTCGTGAGAGATTGCCTTTGCATTACCTGGGTTGGATTTTTTTTGTTTTTTAGATGGTTTGTTTGTTTGTTTGTTTTGGGTTTATTTTTCTTTCTTTTTCCTTTACTGCTTAAACTGCCTTTTTCCTGACCCACAATTTTTCTCACTTTCTCTTTTCCTATTCTCTTCCCCATCCTGCTGGAGGAGGGGGAGTATGGGTGAGCAGCTGTTTGGTGCTTGGCTGCTGCTTAAGGTCAACAACGAAAATAATGTAAAATAAACTCAGAATAATTTGAACATTTTTAAATGCAAATGTTAGAGGTAAGTAGCAGTCCATTAATTAAATTAATTGTAACACTTTTTAATATTGGTATTTTTAAAGATGCAAAGCACATTATAATAGCTAGTAGTTTGTTTCTTTGTGGAAGGTTTTCTCAAAATTTTTAGTTTTTTTCCAATGAAAAAACCTTAGAGTAAAACTCACCTTTTTGTGACAGCAGTTAAAATTTTGTTTTTAAGTCAGGGATGACTGTGTGTGCAGACATAATACATGCATATATTATAATATGGTCATGCATAATTAATTTCTAAATGGTTGGAACACACAATAGATGGTTATTGTTTTGTAGATGTATACAGAGCATGCAGAAAAATGGTTAGACTGAGCTTGCAATGACTGTTTGACAAGATCATTGAAGCCAAATAGCATAGAGAAAATGGAGAAACCAACTCTACGGAGGCCAATAAAATTATCATAATCCACAGCCGGCAGTATATGTACAGAAATAATCAGGAAAGCTCAGAGCAAGTCCAAGGGGTGAGTAGCTAACCATGGATAAATGACAAAAAGAATCTGAACATATGCAAAAGCAGGTAATAGGCTAGTGAGCGGTCTCATTGGCTCATTCAGGAAACAATATTGTTGAGTTAAGATACTCAGATGTTTTGCTGAGGAGCCAAATTAATTCATTTTGTAGCATTTATTGTCTTAGAAATTTCTGAGAAATACTAACTTTGGATCTAGTCCCTTCTGGCAGTAAAATACAGCCGGAACCCCTGAGGTATAATGAAACTGAACTGCTGAAAATTCAAAATGGATTCATTATATTTTTGCACACAGTAATATATAACATTTGAAATTTCTTGCCATATAATGCTACTAAGAGAGACTAAGAGTGTTGTAATATGTTTAAAAAAGCCAAAGAATAGTTATTAGTGGATATGTAATATGAATAGCTATAGTAACAGGAGTGCTTTTAAATCTTAAATGCCTTGAACTTCTTGGATAAGTTAGCCTCTGAAAGTGTGGGTGTGGAAGCAGGTTGATGCATAACTAATTTTTAACATTGCTTAACCCTGTCTCTGAAGCAGCTGGTGTTGGACATTTTGAACCATATTGGGCCAAATGTTACATTGCTCCTGTTAGGATTGGCTTGATCAACAATATACGGTACTCATAAAGCACATCTAAAAGCTAATTTAACTAAGAAATTGTAGCTGAAAAAAAGCAGTCATTATTAGTGAAACATCAAACTGAAGAGCTTTTGTGAATTTCAGTTGGATTTCAACTCTGCCTTTTAATTATCTTCATGAGTGATGCTGAAGTAAACATAGTAAACATAACCTTGCTGATAAAATAAAAGACAACTGCTGAAAGGTGATGAGTAAGACCAGTGCTAAGGACTGAGTTAGATGACTTGAAAAGCTGAATCCATTCTAAATAACGGGTATTTTAATGAAGCCACATCCTAGGCATGTCTGAATAATGGGGAGTAATATCCTGGAAAACACTGACTCTGAGTTATCTGCTAATCCTGGTGGAAAAGCATTTTAAGACAGCTAAGGTGATTTATATTTAAGCTTAATGTACAAAATGATGTGAAGAGGTCATTTTGTCTATCCATTCAAAATTGATGAGACTGATGCTATAATACTAGTACAACTTTTGTGTCCACATTTTTAAGTTTGAATGACTTTAGGGAGAAATTGAGAATTCAGAAAGTGAGCAGAGAAGAATTAATATTGGAGGTTGGCAGTGAAGTCCTTATAAAGGCACCATCAGAGCTCCTTTAACGTAGTTTATCAAAAAATAAGGTAGAGAAGTAATTTGCTTAAAAATCCTTTTTTTTTTTTTAATGCATGGAGACTATTGTCTGTTAAGTTATAATTCTACCTTTTATTTGGGCAGAAGGGATAAATGAAATAAAGGAAGAAAAAAGTAAACAAATAGCTGTAATCTAAAGACAGGCACTTCTCCTAAAAGTTAATTAGCTGTTGGAGTTATTCTACCCAGGGAAGTGTGTTGCTTCTCCTGGTGCATTTGACATAAGGCATGGTCTTTGCAGAAAATATGCTGTAGTAAAGGGTGTTATTGATTTCTGCACGTGAGCAGCAGAGTGGAATTTGATGTCTTTTGGTAGGTGGTCAAATGATTTCTTCTATTCTTAAACAGTATCCTTTAATCCGCTATGACAAATTGAATTCACAGGAACTACAAAAAATGGGTTGACAGAGATTTTTTTATCATATCCTTGAATTATGTTTTAACATCAGTTTTTAAATGGTGCTCACTTCTTTTCTGTGGGGTATGCCCAGCCCCTGCCCTGGAGGGATCTCTGCTGAGATTTCACAATCGCCCAGCAGGACTCCCTGGAAAGGCAACCGCTTCTTTAGTCACGGTGAGAAAAGACAGACCCACAATCCTTTAGGAGACCCTATGCAGATCCTTTGTAACCCATTGGCCTTCACCCATCCCCTGTATCCCTATGAAAGCTAAGCCCTCTGCCCCTGTGGGACAGGGAGAGCTCTCGTCCCTGGCTTTCCCCTTCGTCGGAGTACAGACCCACAATAAAGCTACCTCTGTGCGGAACCAGCCACACGAGCCTCTCGTCTCTCTCTGTGGTCTGGCTTGGCCTGGAGGCTGCCCTGCAGAGCTGAGCTGGAATCACAAGCTGATAATCACTAAAGAGCTGACAGTCTCTGAAAGGGCCCTCCTGCCAGCAGCTGAGGGAAGACACCAGGCCTCGGGAAGGCGATTCCTTTTGGGACCATCTCCCCGGACTGGTCACCTCTTCCTGGGTCAGAGCTACTGACCCCACCACCAGCTGTAATACTTTTCCCTGTAAAATTTGCATAAAAGGACCTAGGAATTAATTCAATACTCCACCTTACAAAATGTAACTTGATTTATGAGAAGAATATTGTGGACACAAAGCATCAGTGTCTCTGTTTAGAAGTGGCTGCTGACATGAACACTGGTATTAAAATTTTCAAATTTTTGCTATCTACTGATAGAAGATAAAGCCTAAGTTTCAGTCTCTGGCAGTCTAACACTATAGATAACACTACCACTTAAATTCAGCATGAAACCCTGAAAAAGAACTGTCAAAATAGCTGGTCTAAAAATCTTGGATACATTGTATTTTCCTTTAGCTTTTTTTACTGTTGTTTTAATTAGTTTCTTGCAGGAAATCTCATGATTCTTGCATGTGTTGAAAACTTAATTTTGCCTCTTTAAATATTTAGCTTTCTATCCCTTAAACCTGAATCTTGCTTTCTTCACCCTTTCAATATTCTCTGAAGGACAGAATAAGAATGGAGCATCTTTATAATGTTACCTATCAATTGTCACAAAAGTTAGCTGATTTTGAAAATAAGATCATTTGAGTTGTTTAAGGTTTATATATGAATTTGCTTTCTCAGTACGTGTGTAACTGTAAATCCTTCTATCCTTCTGAAAGCAAATTGTCAGTTTCTTCCTCCTTCCTCAGGTGTTTAATATTTTTTTACCCAGTACTTTCTTCTCTCATCCCCTACAAGTTGTTTTCTTTGTGATTGCTGTCTGGTTCTTTTCTACTTTTCATCCACAGTATGAACATCTTGGATTCTCTCTTGGGTAGGCTCAGACATTAGAGGGCTGTTGAAAAACAATAGAAATACAGCTGTTTTCTAGTAAAGGATGCTATTCTTACAGTGCCAAGAAGCTCATCCATATTCCTAGCCTCCTTGTCCTCACATTCATCTCCTTGCTTCTGATATGTGAAAGAAACTGACCCTGTCTGCCCTTCTCACAGAGACCTTTTTTTGTCTTCAGCACTAGAGAAGAAAATGGTCAGTAAAGCACCTGCCAAAAGGGGCTCACTTGAAAAAAAAGACTACAGATTCTTGCAAGTTGTACTGAACCAGAGAACAAAACAACAAATTGTTTTGAAATTTGTATTTTGAAAACCAACTAATTGCTCATGAAAGTATGCTCTTGATGGAATTGAGTTGGTTTCATAAAAGTCACTTTATGAAAGTGACTTAGTAGCTCCTTTCCTGTAATTTGGTATTTTTCTTGTTCTTAAAACATATGAGTCTCATTTTGAGTGGAAAGTGTGCTTGAACCAGTATATTGTGTTACAGATATGGATTCAGACTTCAGTAAGTTAGAAACTGGAAATAGTAATCTTCAGACTACAATCTGATAACAATTGAGGAAAGTTGTTGCATAGCCCCATCTTATGATGGAAGAGATGATGCCTCTTCTATCCTGCCTAAGATAGAAGAAGCAGAATCCTCAGGGAGACTTTATTTAAGTTGTGGGTCACCAGAACTGATGCAATCTCTGATGATGATGACTATATATTGAATTTCCACATATCTAAAGAGCCTTCTAAACAGAAAATTGTATTTGATATTAACATCTCTCAGGTCTTACTGCCTCATATGCATGTATGAGAATATGATAATATTGCCAACATGATTTTTTCTGACAACCTGTTTCCTTGCCTTTGTCCTAATCTGAATTGTTTTGTGTGTTAGTTATTAACAGTGCTTGCTTTAGAAGGGAAACTCTTTGGAAGCTCATCCACTATGTTCAGATATTTCTTTGAGCTGTAGGATAAAGAATACAGATAGTTGTAGGTGCATTAGGAAAGCTTTATTTATCGAAAGGTAATTGTTAGAATGTGAGCCCCCTTAATACCTTGAAAAGCAAGTAATCAAATAATCTCAGTTGTGTAGCTCTCATGTCTTGCCTATAAGCCCTTCTTTGATTTCTTATTGACAGCGTATTTCTTCATACAGCGACTCTTGCCCCTCGTCCTTGCTAGTGCTCCCTTCTAGTGTGTGTGTCTCTACCTCCAATCTTTCCTTTGCACTCCTGGATGTCCTGTTGTTTTCTTTTAGTTCCTGTATTTTGTTGAGGCTCTTACAACAGCTACAGACTGGATAAAAGTATTGACAGCCTATATGATCTTTCATGGCATTTTTAAAATCATGTCTTTTAAAGAAATATTCAGAAGTCTAATTCTCCATTCTGGAGGACTGCTTATCTTCCATTTCATGTTGTAATGATGTCTAAGTAATTAAAAAAAATAGGAAAGAAATAAAACCATATAAGGGAAGTAGAACTCTTCCTCAGAGGATAACTTAGATCTGGCAGCCAGCATTCCTGTGTTCATTTGCTGCTTTTCAGAATGACCTGCATGCACTTTTTGCAGGTATTCCACTTTTTTTCACATTTGCAGCATCATCAAAAATCTGTATTCAGTATATGATTTATGTGATAATCTGTTCTCCAAAACTCAACTGAAATTTAAACAACAATGGATTGCCACACGTCACAGCAATGATGGGTTGCCTGGTGTAACACGAATGCAACATATGAAGTAATACTTTCTTCCTAGTTTAAACAGTTAAATTCTTTTGGATTATGCTTTTTTTTTGCTGTTCAGCAATTGGATTTTTCCAAAGATAGCATTTATATCTCATGTTCTAGACAAACTACTATTTCTCTCCCTCATAATATGGGGCCTATCTATTGGAGAAAATTTTCACTTTTAGATAATTAACACAAAGTCATACATAAGGTGTCAGAAAATATTTGTTGCTAATAGTCTTTAGGTTTTATATGAAAAGTAAATTTCAATGGTTTCTTGCCTTGCTTCAGCTCACAAGTGGAGAGTATGTTTTATAGATCTTTTCATGTTTGTATACATATATTTTTACAGATGAAGAAAGCGTGTGTGTATGTTCACACATGCACACAAGTATTTTAAAACAGTTTTGCTTTATTAATGCTGTTGCACCAGCAAATACAGACACTTTAAATTATGTAAGTAATGTAAATGAACAATTTTTTTAAGAAATGCTTATCAAGAGTAAGATGCTTACTTTTCCTTCTTACTTAACAGAGCATTGCTTAGTGAAAGGGCTTCATGGAATCTCCTTAACATCTTGCCTCATCTATTAAGTAAATACCATACATATGTAGAAGGTGTGCTACACATCTTAGTTGTGCCAGTAAAGCTCTCTTTGAGGCTGATGCTTCCACATGAAACTAGATTTTCACCTGTCCAGTGCCTTCTCAAAAATATCTCCTTTGGTGAAATTGTTGTCTCTGCTCTGTTGCTAAAACATTCATTTTGTGCAACAAAAGCCAACAAAAAACTTTAGCAATATTCACACATCTGTTTTCTCACTACTAGCAGCATTCTGCAGTACTACATGTTTTGGGTTTTTTTTCTCAAAATTAACTGAAAACTGGTTTAGGAGTTACAGGGGCAACATGCAAAGTAGCTTCAGTATGTAGAGCAGTATGTGGAGCACTTAGGACTGCACCATTTTTTGCCAACTGTTCATACGATAACCTTGTACAGGTCACAAGGTGACATCTTGATACAAGTTGTACACTACACTGTTGCTAGCCAATTCCTCATTTGAAATATGTGGGACTTCATGATGGTAGACCTGGTGTTGGACTTTTGTATAGGTGGAAATTTTTAGCCATGTAATTTTTTTCTGCTTCTATCGATCTCTTGGTCAATTTCACAGTTTATTTATGTTAACATATTCATTTGAGACATTAGAGAAAATGGAGCATTTGGTTCTGTTAATCAAGATCCATTATGCTGTTTAATACCACTATTCCTCAGGCAGATACCAGAATACCTGAGGAAAGAGATTATTCATCAAACACATTTTTCAATTGTTTGCTATAGCTTCAGGTCTGAATAAAACATGCCTCCTGCCGAACTTTCAGTTTGGAATTGTTTCCCTGCACAAAATTTGATATGATTGTATTATTAACAGAAGAACTCCAGTAGAGATAGGGTCTAAAAATATTCTTGATTATGGGAGCTGCAATATTTTAGACTAAGTACTTTGTTTGTATTAAGGTAATACTTGCACAAATTCTAAAAGTTAAAGTGGGTCAGAATGTCCTTTCCTGTCAGGGTGAAATCTGGGCCCTGCTGAAGTTGTTTTCTCCATTTGATGTCTCATTTTTTTCTGAGCAATTCCAAGAGGTTTGTTCCAGAGTGCTGTACACAGTGTTTTCAAAGGCCACTCACTGCAAGCTGAGAAGCTGAATGACAGAAGTCATCTGCAGTACAAAACTGGACAGGTGCTGTTTAAAAGTTCCCTTTCTGGGAAGCAAGGTACCAGTGGGAAGCGTTTGAGAACACCTGGTTTGAATATATAGTTCTTTCTTCCTTTGCTATATTTAATCTGTCTAGTTGGAAATGCTAAGGCATTTAGCATTAAGTCTCACATGCAATGTTATGGGCAGTGGCAAAGCAAACATTCAGATTTTGTGGCTGTCCTGCCCTTTCACCAGTTTTTCACCAAACACAGCAAAAGCACTGTGAGTTGTAGCCCTGTTGTCTGCATTGGATTCAATGCTGAAATGTTGTAACTTGAGTCTATAGGTTGAATTTAGTGGGTTGAATTCTAACAACTTCCTGAGTATTCTAGAAAGAAAAGGAACCAACCTCAACAAGTGTGCTGCTTATTGTAGTAGGAGGGTATGTCTAGTGCACAAAGTGTATCTGATGGTTGCTTGCCTGTGCATGCACAAATGTATTCTTTCTCTTGGCCAAGTCTGACATAGTTATATAGATACATATGAAATGAATTAGGATTTTTTTTGCAATTCTGACAGACTGTGCTTCTCCTCGACTTTTGTACCTTCAAAGATGACAGACAGAAGGTGTAAATAGGCTTCCTTCTCGTAGCCACCATTCCGTGCTTGTTTTTCAGCTCTTCCTTTACTTGCCTTCTCCTCCATGTGGCAATTCATTGCAGGTGCATCACTACAGGGGCAATAGTACTGCAATAAAAGGATATCTATTTGGAAAATTATCTCCTGGAAATTGAAATTAGCATAGTTGTTAATGTTGCAAGTTAACCATGCAGAAACTCAGAATCAGTGACTTAGAGTTTTCAAATCTGCACTTATTTTCTTTTCCAAGGCATGATAGTCTGTCTACCTGACTGAATACTTCTCTTTTTTTTTTTTTGTTTGTTTTTTTTTTTGTATTCAAAGAATATGCCCATCCCATAATGATGAAGTTGTCCCAGCTTCAGTGGAGTTCACCCCACAGATCTAAAAAACCTACTTGTTGTTTAATGCAAACTTCTTTTTCAGTGTGGTGTCAGCTGGCAAAAATCCCAACTAGAATGAAGGGAAGAGATATAAATCAAGGCAAAGCAGAAAAAATAATGGAAATGTAAAAACAGAGATTGTTTTAGGCATCACAAATGTAGAAACAATTGAAACCCTCTATTTATGAGTTATGGGAACAGTGCATTCAGCAGTGTGTCCTTCTCTTCCGTCTGGTCCAGACTAGCTTAGGTGGCCATTAACCAGATTAGCTTGGCAGTCAGTGTAGCAACTGCATTTGGCTCTCCATGGAGTCTGTAGGGTGATGGATAGGAAGGCAGCACTATTGTTTCCCATTTCTTGATGCTCATGTACTGTTTGTGTTCTTATGGCTGCAGAAGGCAAGGAAATAGAGTATTTTGCCCTACAAAATTAATTCCCTTCACTGAAAGTAATGACAGTGGTGTTATAACCTGGAAGCGTTATGTTCCAAAATAAATATACATTAAGTCAAGTTTCTTCTGTGGCTACATTCCTGCCCATTTCCATACTAGTAAAAACAACAAGGGGTGTTTTGACATCATCTCACACTTGAGCAGCAACAGGGGTGTTGTTTTTCCTGGGCTGCTGTAGTAGCTATTATTGTGCAATATACGCACTGTGGTGCCTTGGAAACCCAATCTAAAGTCATGTCCTGTTGTTCCAAACACCCTACAGACTAATAGTAAGAATAAAAATCAAGGTCCTTAACACCTCTGACAGCTTGCAGTCTAGTTTTAAGACTGAGTGCAATGAGTAGATAAAACAGACAAATAGGTTTGGGAAGGCAAGAGTATAAAGCAGGTTCATAAATTAAAAGCAGAGGTCTCAGTTCATTGTCTTTCTAACTATTTTATTTACTTGCTAAATGCCATTTGGACTTTCTTGCTTCCCCAAATTTACTCTCAAAATAGAGACTGGTTGTGATGCACATCTGCTCTAAAGTTTTTATCTACTACCACACAAGCAGTGCTGTTGCATGGTCTGGCATTTTTACTTTTAGAAGATTTTCTGTTATTTTGATACAAGTGATGACAAAGCTTAATGGGTTTTTGCAGTGGCATGAGACTGAGTATTTTTGCATTAAATAGAAGGTTAAAACAGTCAAGAAATTCTGTAGGCACTTCAGTATCAGTTATGTTAATTGAAGAGACTGGCTTGCCTTCTTTCTGTATTGAATAGGCATTTCAGATACCTAAATTCATAGTTCATATAATAGAATTATAATGTTGGCTATAAGTAGTTGTGATTGTCTGTGAACACGGAAAGGAGAACTGGAATCTAATTTTTAGTTTTAATCTACTTTGCGTAATTGTTAAGAAATATTTTGCTTTCATTCAGTGGTGCTCATTGCTTTGTTATTGTTCATACATTTAGTATGTGGTAACTTTTAAAATGCAAGTTCTTGAAATGAAAGGATGATGTTCATAATGTAAATGAGTCTATGTTATGCCTGGAGAGAAAATAAAGACCTTGAGTTGGATTATTTTTCACACATAAATCTGTTCTGACTCTTTTGTAGATCTTTGCAGCAGCACAGTCTGATGCTGGTTGGCTGTAGAAAAAGTAGATTCAGATATGGACTCTGATCAAGTTCATATAGTAAACTCTACAAAAGTTGGAGAGTTTGGGGGACAGGAATAGTAATTTGCTGCATTATGAGCTCCTTAATGAGCTCTTGAGAATCTAGGTAATGTATTCTATTCAGGTTATTTTGAGAACTATTGTAATGTATTCTCTTCAGTTGGGTTATTCAGTACTCAAAAATTAGTCCTGATTTTAATTATTTACAGATCTGCTCATTACCTATCCCAAAACTATGCCATGGAAGGTAGGGTTAAGGTCCAAGAGGAGGAGAGTATTTTAGAGCAGTGCTTGAAGTGTTCGTATCAGTCATATTTCATGTGAAACTATAAACTGAAAATTCCTTGTTTTTAACAGTTCCTCCTCTCCCAAAAAAATAATAAAAAAGACTGGAGCTCATTTTAGTTGTTAAAAAATTTACGGAATCAGAATCACAGAATCATTTAGGTAGGAAAAGAGCTCTGAGATCATCGAATCCAACCTATGACCTAACACCCCCATGTCAACTAGACCACGGCACTGAGCGCCACATCCAGTCTTTCCTTAAATACCTCCAGGGACAGTGACTCCTATACTTCCCTGGGCAGTCCAGTCCAATGTTGCATCACACTTTCTGTGAAGAAATTCCTCCTGATGTCCTACCTAAAACTCCCTCGTTGCAGCTTAAGACAATGTCCTCTTGTCCTGTCACTGGTTGGCTGGGAGAAGAGACCAATCCCCACCTGGCCACAGCCTCCTTTCAGGTGGTTGTAGAGAGTGATAAGGTCACCCCTGAGCCTCCTTCTCTGCAGGCTAAACAACCCCAGCTCCCTCAGCCACTTCACATAAGACTTGTGCTCCAGGCCCTTCATTAGATTTGTTGTCCTTCTCTGCACATGTATTTCCCATTATCATTTAATTATGTGCCTTATGTTATCTGTACAATGTGTTCATCTCCTGCGACAAGCCTAAATGAAAATTGTGGATGCAAAGAGTGCTGTCCAGGATCAAGCGCTCTTGCTTGGATGAACCTCTGTCACTGCTTTGATAACAATACAGCAAGAAAGAGTAAAAAAAAAAATATTTTATGGATGAAGGCTTTTTGCTTTCTAACATCTGGATATTTTACACTTTTTCTTCTGCACAATCCTACTTTACACATCTGTCTTTCATTTAACCAGTGAAAGTCAGATATATCTCCTCTCCAACCTGGTGAGTGTGAGGGTGCTGTAAAGTGTTTCTCCTAAGATTTATGTGCAATGGTATCCTACCAGTTCTTCAGCCCCTTACACATTGCTGTGTAACACACTCTGTTTAGCCCTGACTGTAGAATGTATTTCTTCTATACAGAGTGAGAGTTTGATAGGAGTTTGCCCCATTCTTTTCCTAAGCTTTTTGTGTACAAATGAACTTCTGTTCACAACCCTTATTCTGGGAAATAAAAAAAAATTAAGAGCCTAAAGAGGCTCCTTTATGAGTGTGCTGGTAGTTTGTCTAGGGACAGGGTTTTGGACTGTGAGATTTGGGTGTTGGAGTTTCTTCAGTGAGAGTATGCAGCACTTTATTCTGGTTATGCTGGTTCTTTCTTGATTTTTCAATAGGAATCAGATGTATTGTTCATGCTATCCTTTCAGTAGTCTTCAGTGTAACAAAATACTAAGCGTGTCAGATCTTGAACAAGAATAATATCCTAGATAAAGGAAGGAAATCTTCTAATCAGTCAATTGTCTGGCTTGAGGAAAAGGGCATGGGAGATTTGAGTTGTGAAGGGAGTTCTTTAGAAGGTTGGGCAGCGACAGACACCAATGCTTTGGCTTTAAAACATGTTAATTCTACTGATGAACTCTACAGTTACCTAGATCTCTATTACTTTGAAAGGTCTTCAGGCCCATGAAGAATCCCATTTTGGGATCTGGGGATCAAAATATAAAACTAAAGTTTTAATTAAAACCCCACAGGTTTTCCCTTCAAAAATGTTACTTAATTGGATAAATCAATATGTGTGGAAAGGGAGAAACTGTAAGACAGGAAATTCTTAGGATGGAAACAATTTAAACCAATTTTTTAGAAGAAATGTTCAAAATGCCTAAACTTAAAAATACTCTGAGGGGAGGAATAGGAGGATTTATATCTAAAAATGCCACAAGGGAACTTCTCTTGTGAAATTTCCCCCCAAAATAAATATTTTTCTGGCCAGATCTGGATAGAGAGAGCTCATTACCCTATTATATATAAGCAAGAATCAGTCACAGTATGAAACACAGACCAGATGCATTCCCTTTATACTTTACATCATGAAAGCACCTTTTATCCAAATTCCCCACATGAAAATCAGTCTTCAAAATCCTCCTGGAAACAAAATCAATATTATACTAATTTTTATAATGAGTAGAAAAATGTGCAAGAAGAGGAAAGACATTTTTATATCTTCTAATGGAATGCTGTGCACAGATTGGTGGGCTAGTACTGCCTCTGGGCAGTGTGGCATGTGCTGAAATGCAGAATTATGTCAGTTCACTTGCTCAGCTTAGAACTACTTGTTGGCGCAAAACTTCTGATAAGCCAATAAATATGTACTGCCTCTGAATGCAACCAGTTTCATATGAGCTAGCTCAACTGTTTTGCCAGGGTATTGCAGTTCCAGGATTATCTTCCCAAAATCTGGACCTCCTCTAAATGACTTGTCTAAATGCCAAAGTGACAGAAGTAGAATTGAACAGGTATCCTCCTGGCTGTGAACACATCCATTGCATAGCCACTCTTTCCTTATGCACCATGAAAAAAGATTAGAATTACATCATTTTCTAGAAGTGCAAAACACAGGACAAAAGGACCATCTAATACCAAGTCAGAGACTTCTACAATAATTTCTTCTGCTCCTAATTCCAGAGTAGTCTATAGGCAAGGATTTTGAAAATCTTTGTTTCTAGATTTTTGTTTCTAGGACTTGTTTTGTTTCCCTGTACCTAATATTAACCTATATGTATTGGAAACCAGCAAAAATCTTGTCCATAATACAAAGGAGAGTCTGGATGAATTGGGAAGTTAATTGTGAGTATAATTGCCCTTCTGGTGGATAATGGCAATCGTAAGTCAAGCAAGACAGCTTCTAACAGTTGGGTCAGGTTTTTAATTCTATGATCTAAATTATTAATGAGGATATTTTCATAAGCTTTCTGCATAAAAATTGACTTCATAACAGAGAGGTCAGCTGGTCTTGTCTTCTAGCCTTTATGATTCTCAGTGATAATCAGAAGCTGTTTTCCCACAAATGTATGCTGTTTTTATGCATCCTGACATACATACCAGATGTAGGTGGTCAATTACTTACAAGCTTTATGAAGCAAAAATTAATTCTGTAGGTTCTAGTTGAAAGCGTGATTTAATACCTTGGGAATCTTGAAAGCCATACTGAGTCCATTATGGAAAACCCAATGCAGGCTACTTTTCACAGTGTGGCTGCAGTCAGATGAAGTGGTATGATGCATAAAGAAAACAAGTGGATCAGTACAAGAATGCATAATACTGTAGCATAAATCAGTAGTGTTTCCACATCTGATAGATAGCTGCATTGAACACAATATATCTTGAGACTGATACAGTGTTAATATAAGAGGACTTGAGACAAGTGGCGAGGTTGATTAGGACTGTAAAGATTTTTATAAGAGGAGAGTGAAAGGTTGAGATTATTTATGCAGAAGATGGGTTGAAAACTTCTATAACCTGTCTCCTAAAGCAAGATTTAAGAGCCCATCCAGTATCATCAAATAGAATAAATTCAAAACAGATAAACAAGAATTTTGTTTTGTATCTGAAACACAAAGAAATGACAGAATTCAAGGTCACAAAGATGGAAATTTAAGATACTTCAGAAAGATATTTGGCACCCTTTTAAGTTAGAATTTTAAATAATAAACATATGAGGTTTTGAAGAAGATAAATCACTTTTAAAAAAAGAAGTGCCTGAGTCAAACAGTCAAACATATACTTCCACTATAATGGTTTATTGCATCTTCTTGGGATATGTCTTGGCTCACTGGCGTTATGAATATTGAGTAAGAGTCAGGATATTGGGCAAAATGGACAATTATTTATATTCATGGTGACAGTTTCTGTTCCTTTGGCAATCTGAATTAATTTGTTATAATTTCTCTCTGCTCTGTTTGTCAAGAAAAAGGAATGAATGGCAGGTCTGATTTTCCTTTCTGTCCCCAGAAAGTAGATGTCATGGTTGCCTTTCAGAGATTCAAAGGGTCAAATGTTTTGAAGCCTCTTTCATTCACATTTCATGCATATGATCTATAAACAAGTCTGGGACTACAAAAAATATCTAATTCTGTGCTTCTGTTCTGGCATTTTGCTACTTTGATAAATGAGAGATAGCATACTTTACAATTTCAAGGATTCTGAGCTGGAAGCACTTACTGGATGTGTTTTATTCTAAAACCACTTGTACCCCGAAAATTTTTCTGCCTCTGAGTGTCTCAATTTTGTATTGCAACAACTATTGAGAGTCTTACCATGATAATATGAAGAACTTAATACATTTCTAAGAAGTTTTCTTTAAAAAAATTCTTAACAAGAATGTCTCCTCCTCCTACTCCAAATTACAGAATAAAAAATTCCAAACCTAAAATGTAATCCTTCTTGATCAGGGCACTTGAATGCTGAGCCAGAATCTGAATTCTGAAACTACTTTTTCTCTCCAGAGAGACTAAAAACCTTAAATCCCATTTGTGTTAGCTGTCAAATTAGCAAGCTATGGCTGTGATTAGAACTGCCTAAGGAAAGAATTTCTGTTCTATGGGATTTTCTGAGGAAAAAAACCCCAACATTTGGTTGTGAACTTAACGGAATAAATACCGGAATTTCCCCCCTTTCCCTTTCCCCAAAATAACCCCCAAATTAATTAGAGTTAATTATAGTCTGTTAAAATCAGATAATACTAATATTGAAAATGCCGGTCAAGCAGGTCAAGAGCAGGTTACTTAGTGCCATGTCCAGTCTGGTCTTGAGTTTCAGTTGTCTTCTTCACAGTGAAATTTATTTTCCTGGTATATGATATCAGAATTTCCCAGATACCAGCTGGTGCCTGTTGCAGCTTGTCCTTTCCCTGAGCAGGGATTTTGCTCCCTGATGCCACTAGCATCCTTAGGTGCTGCCAGAGAGCTGCTCCTGCTGCCAGCAGGTTCTCCTTGTCCACAGTGCCTGACATTAAGATGACTCCAAACAGGGTGGATCCCCTCCAGGTGCAGGTATGCACACACATCTGTGTTAAAAAGTACTGTTAGCCAGTGTTTTCCTCATCGTTGCCCCCGAGGGGCACCCCTACTAACCAGCTGCTCCTCAGCTAGATCCGGTATCCCTGCTCCCAGACTGCAGAATGGTGTCTGTCAGTCCAGCCAGTGATCCTTGTGGTCCTCCACACCCCATTCAACTGTGGGAGACCACATCACAGGCTTTGTTAAATCAGAATAAACAGCACATGCTGCTCATCCTTCATTCACCAAACCAGCCCTGTACTCATGCTGAGCTCTAGGTGACACAGTACAAATATATCATGTTTATTCCCAGTCATTTCTTGGTTTTCATATCCTGGGTGTTATCTTCTGGAGAATTTGATGTGTGACCTTCCCAGGGACTGAGGGTGATTAACCTGTATTTACTTGGAGAAATGAGTGC
Source organism: Corvus kubaryi (assembly GCF_017639235.1). Classification (NCBI taxonomy): domain Eukaryota; kingdom Metazoa; phylum Chordata; class Aves; order Passeriformes; family Corvidae; genus Corvus; species Corvus kubaryi. Next base: position 11,707,024 of record NW_024582056.1, read on the forward strand.
AGAATTTGAGCTCTTTTGCTCAATGACCATGGTCAGAAGTTTGGCTTATTTTCTGATTAATTTTTCTCCCTGTTTGCCTCACTTCTTGGATAAAACTCTGATAGAACAATGCAAAGGTTTGGGGATTAAACTCAGGAAAAAACTGCTTTAAGAGAAGGACAATTAATTTGAGGTTACTTGAGAACTTCCATACACATAGTTGTTTAAACATGGAACATGGAAATGCTGCTTAGAGTGATCTCAGTATGCAGAAGGAAGGTAAAAAGTGGCAAATCACAAGGGTTCATAAAATATAGCATGACACTGAGCACTATAATAAACTGGCTATTCAGTCTTGCTACAGTGCAAATACCTGTGGTAGTAAATCTGCCAGACACTGCTATGCTGTGAGGAAGGAAAGAGGATGAAGGACATTCAGTTGGGCAGGGCCACAGGCAAGAGAATTTGATAAGAACCTGCACATACCTAGAAGGCATTAGGGGCTAAAATGGAGGCAAAGTGATTTGTGTGATTCACAAGTGTCTGACAGAGAATGATAAAATAAAATAAAATGAAGGGAGAGACTATCAGCAAACTGATTGATTGGTGAGATGTTAATGAGCTGTGGACACACTCCCATGTGAATCTGAAGGACAGCCCATGAGCTCTGAAAACTGAACTGACTAACAAATATGAAAATTTTATCAGTCCCATATGAGCAGGGAAATGAAGGGAATGATTTTATGAGAATCCATGTGCCTAGCAACTGTGATGCTCTGTTAGATGCTCTGAAGATGATCCATTGAAATTTCTGTGGAAAAGTTGCCACTGATTCCAGCCAAGGTAGATCAAGACCTTAGTTCTAATACACGACATATTTGTCAAAGTAAATTTTCCAGGAACAAAGGTGGCAAGGCACAAGGAATGACTGTACCAGTGCAGGACCATAGGGAATACCTAGGGAAAATAGGTATTCAGTAAGCCATTAGCTGTGCACAGGAAGCTATAGCAGTGTGTTAACTGAATATCTGTTTTTTCTCATAGGAAGAGTTAATTAGTTAATTAGTTTTACTTGGAAGTGATGTGGTATGGGGCTATACTATTCCATTCAGGAGAATGTGCTTGTTTTATGTAGTTTGGTTTTATTAGAGCTAAGAGGCCGTTATGTTCTACATTTGACAATGTAGCATATGAAATTTTAATTTGATTTTCCTTGTTTGTCAAGAGGTTGTTTCTTTGTCTCACTTAGATATTTCACTTGCGGGAGCCTTGAGTGTGCGTGGAGCCCGCCTTGCTCTCACACAGATTGTGGCCCTTCTGATGAAAAGGTTCCACCACATAAGGCGAGACTGGAGAGGAAGCCTGTCAAATGTGCTGCTGCCCGTCCTCTTTGTTGCACTGGCAATGGCCTTGTTTAGTGTGAAGCCTCTGGCCATCAATTATCCTTCTCTCAAGCTGACACCAAGACTTTATGACAATGCAGAATCCTTCTTTAGGTAAAGGGCTCATCCATCATCATCAATATCCAGTGTTCTGGGACCTTTACCCTTGAGTTCTCATATTTTAAAGAATGTTTGTATTCTAGAAAGAATGATAGGTTACTTTTGAGAATAGTTATGTGGGGTTTTTCTCAGATGTTTAGTACACTTTTATAGATTATTATGAAGGAAAGATAAAATTAGAAAATCTTTGTGTGAAGGATTTTCTGGAGGAAAGGGCAAAGACTTTGGAGAAGATTGAACTCAAATCAATACCAGCCATGACCATTTATATGTAAATGGACAAGTGTATTTGAACAATCCTTTGCATGCTTCATTTTAAAAAATTGCTTAGGACTGAAGCTATTTTCTCAAAACAATTCTTCGGTTTAAAAATGCTACACAGTATTAACAAAGCCTGCTGCCCTTCTTACTCAACTTAATTTCTAAATGTTCAGCTTTGAAACCAACTAGATTATTTATTTATTTATTTATTCATTGACTTTTAGTGTACAATATCTATGGAATTAATTTTTATAGAGTGAATATCACATGTATGGGTCACTTTCTCTACTGTGCAAATGTACAGATAAACATAACAAGATGCTGTTTGAACTTATAAATATAATATAAATTTATTTTATAAGCATAAAAAATTTTAGCCATGCTAACTGCTAGGAATAAAGGATTATAAAGAGAATGATGCCCATGGGTGGATGTTGAGATTTGTTTAGCCATAATTGTAATGAATTTTCTTTACATGCTCACATAGAGTTTTTTGAAATGAGATTACTTTGGTATGTTTCCTATGCATGGATTTTATAGTCCCTTAATTTCTTGGAAAATACATAGGACCTTGAGCCTGAAGGTTAATAGAGCTAAACATATTAATATGTCTTTATTTATTTTCTTTTTTTAAAATTTTTCTTTCCCCTTCACTCCTTACCCCTGTGGCCCACTTTGAACAGCACTGAAGATGATAACCTAGGAAACCTTTCTCAGATTCTACTGGGATATTTCTCTGACTGGGACCTCACATGCACAGATTCACAACCTGGGTAATTGTGACTAATGTAACTATTTCCTTAATTTTAAGTGTTGAACTTTTCTTTTTTTTTCTTTCTCTGTAATGGATTATCTTAGGCTTTTTTTGGCAGCATGGGGTTAGTGACAAATCTGTTCTGATAAACGAGCTGGCATCCAGGTAAAGAGCATAAGTAGGCTTTACTGTTAAAAGGTCTGATCTATACAGCTTAAAAGTCAGTGGCAGTAATCTGATTAATTTTACGGTGATTTTGATCAAGTCTTGTGTCCATAGGAAGGATAAATAGATGATAAGGAAAATACTTGTTAGGAAGCATTCTAGATTTCCAAATTCAGGAATGCAGTGGTGACAATGCTTTAGTAAGTGCTGCAAATATGAGACATGAAGCTCATTCGATGCCTATAAAAATATTTTTAATAAATCAACTTTGATAAAAATGAGTAAAATTTGTATCACTTTAGACAGAGCTGCCACTGTGATCAAATACTAAGAAGGCGTTCAGCATGCCAGATCTGCTCATTACTCTCTGGATTTCTTCTGTTAAGTGATATATTCCTTTCATTTGATAGCTATACTTTTATTACATTTATTCCCATTAGAAAAAATAATTCATGCTGGCAGATAGAATCTATGTCATCCCAGGATTCGTGCGAATGTGTGTCTGAACAGGAGGTATGTAGTTTTTTATTTACTTATGTATGTAAAAAATATGTGTGCGTATATTATTTCTAATTCATTGGCTGCTGTTTTTGAAGGGCTAGTGAAAGTGATGAGGAAATAAATCCTCACAGGTCCAGCCTTATTATGATTGGCGATTTACTTCTGTTTCAGCTAATGAAATTATACACAAATTTCTTGTTGATGTATATGAACACATATGTGCACTAGAAATGGCTATAGATTGATTCGAAATAACAGGAACAGAGACAGCCGAACTATTTTCAGCAGATGCAACTTACTTTAAATGTGTTACAGGACTCTGATTAAGAAAAATCATCATGTACAACAAGGTTAAAGTATAACACTTCCATAACATCTGGAACACTGCCTACTTTCAAAGGGAAGTGTGGGTGAACGTAGCTGATAGAACCCACCAGGGAATCTACACATGAATGAGATTTAATTGTTAGAGTTTGCTTTTGGCTTGGATTTTGGGTTTGAAAATACATCAGGCTTGAAGACATGAAGGATTTTGAAAAACATAATGAATTTCTGACCTTCTTGACTAATGACTTTTCCTGCTGACTTGCTCTGGGTTGAGTAATAAACAAGAGTATGAAACTGTGTCTGAGGTGGCAAATGTACTTCCCCAAAAGGGAATATCCTACAAAAAAGTTTCTTTTGTTTATAAAGATATAATTATTTAGAACAAGAGTTGCATATGAAATATAGCAATACTGTTTTGGGAAAAATGAAAGGAGGAAGCTAGTTTTTTGTTTTTCTGGGCAAGGAATAAGTTTGTCTTTAATACTAATGAAACTTATACCTAAAATACAAGAAGGTTGAATAAAATACAAATGGGAACTTACACAGGGAGAGGCCTATTAACCATGAAAACTGAAAGGAGAGAAGTTGCTTGACAATGGAGGCAGAACTTGTATCTGTGAGCTATGTATGAGCAATCTTTGAGAGTGAATTTTTAATTTCTGTAGGGTCGAGACATCAAAAAAGCATTAAAATTTTTCAGTTGGTTGACATAAAGTGCTTTGTAAAGCTTCTGAGGTAATTGAGTCTAATATCTGTCACCTTTCTTTGGTTGTGAAAATGTCCCACTGAATCATTAGAAGACATCTTCCTTTATTCTTTTCTTCAGCCCATCAATGAAATTTTTAGAAGCATATAACATTAATTAGAATTTTGATTTCATCTCATATTTATCTGGTGCCTATTTTGTGTTTCTTCTCAGGAAAAGCAAAGAAATAGCAGTCTTGCCTCTTTCATTGCTGTAAACATTCCTAAACTTATATACAAGTTTTGATGTTTTCAAAACAAACTGACTGACAGGGCTGCAAGAGAAATCAAAGGGATTCCTAATATGTAGCTGACACAATCGTTTGAGTTGCTTTACAAAACTAAACATAATTTATTGAAAATCTGTTAAAGCTGAGAAAGGCAAATCCAGTTAAAAAGAAATGCTGTAAAATCTGCATAAAAATCCAAAAATAAGGCTAAATGTAGTGCCACTGTTTTAAAAAAATGCTTTACTTAAGTATACTTTTTTTTCAGATGTGCTCAAGCTTCAATACCTCTGCTCCCTATGTGAAGAATAAGAGAGGACATATTTTGTATAATCTTTCAGGGTTCCCTGTGGAAGAGTATTTAGTGTGGTCTTCCAACAAAACAAGGTAACCTTAAAATGTCTAGCCTTTGGCTGTCGTTTGCATATAAACCCCATAGTCCTTCCTGATCCAAGGAATAAACATTTGTCACTGAGAATATAAACGTTAGTTGTCTTTATCTGGTGATTGTTATCAAGGCGTAGAGTCAGGCTGCCATTCAAGGTAGCATGACAGCCGCTCAGTGGTCCCATCTCAGAACTTCCTCCAGCAGTTGCATGATGATTGGCTCTAGGCATACTCTGGACTTTCTTCCACGTACTGAGTTATTTTAGCATCTCAGAGATGCATATCTAAACCAGGTGAACAAGATAATTTCCATTCCTCAGAGACTCAATCAAACAGAGGTGGATATGCTCCAATTAAAATTTTCTTTGAAGTAAAAAGGGCTGCTATGCCCCTGGCAGTACTTCATAATCTGTGATATCAGCAACAGAGGTTATCTGCTGTATTTTGAAGCTACTTATGTGCCCTTACAGCTCAACCACTGCTGATAATGTAAGTGGAAATATTAGACTAAATATGATTTTATAGAGGAGAAGAAAGTGTTAGCCACTTATGTATTAAAAGAAGGTGTATCTGATTTAATATAAAGAGAGGTAAGCATTTTTGGGTGAAAGATTTGAGCTAACATATGAATGGAATAGGAAGAAATAAAGCTGTTTAAGATGCTGCTGGAAGTCAGTAATACCTTACAACCCTTCCTGTTGCTCAGAGATTTCAGCTTTCAAAAAGCAAAAATTCTTATCTAAGGGAATACCTTTGCTAGAAAAGAGCCAGTAATATTGACCTGATTAAAAACTACATTGTCCCCTTCCTTTTTAACGAGGAGTTTTTGAGGGGTGAAGTTTTACTTTTAGTTGAAAAAGAAAGCATTATTGTAGCTATCTCAACTTTACCCTTGCAAGCAAACTGCAAGCTTAAAGCAGATCACTCTTTGTTACTTTAATTTCTGCTACCAGATATGGTGGTTGGTCTTTTGGAGGGAGGAAAGCATTTGAACTTCAAGATAAAAAATTGAATAACACCAAATCTCAGCCCCTGGCTAAGGTAAGAGTTGCATGCATGTGTGCACATCTGTATATATGTATTGATTACTTTTTCAGGCTTCAGACATCACAGCACTTAGCAAATAATAAATCATTACATAAAATCCTTGCACTGAATAATTGGGAGAAAATCCTCTGTCTCCTATAGTCTAACTCTGTTCATAATTCTTGAAGTATTCTCCTGTGTTTGAGAAACAGTTTTAAATCAGTCAAATGATATAGCTTTTGTTTGTTTGCTTGCCTTTTTCCAGTGAATTAATTTTAGAATCTAAGTTTAAATCTTGTTTCTAGATAGCCAGCCAAATAATAATTTTTTTCTGTCTTCTCCAAAAAGCCAGTGTCACAATTGGCCAAAGTGCACTGAACATCACAATAAGGAGTGGCTATTGATGCTTTTTCATGCCTACAAGGGATACTTTGCTTTGCTTCATTTCTCTTACCACCTTTCCCCTAAGAGTAAAAGCATTTTCTAGGAGCAGCTCCTTCTGCATAACATATATACCATCCTTTTCTCAGAAGAACCTTTCTAAAACATTCTAAGGGAAATAAAATCCCCTGCGTTGGTAAGTGCTTGTTAGCCTCCAGGTCTCATCCCAAGTTTTCACGGTAGGGAGATACTGTACCACTCCACTGCATACCAAAAGGCCTCAAGGAAAAGCCCTTTATTTTAGTTGTGCTTAGAATAATCCTTCTTCTTTGACTTTTGCGATCCATTCAAATGTAGATGTGTTATGAGTAGAGGAACAGCAGTTTTGGAGAAACATTGATGCATATCAGTGAGTGGTTGTTGGGGTCTTCCCCCCCACCATGTAGTCCTGGGAGAGGGGCCCTGGGGGGGAGGCACGGGGTTTCCCTGCCCCTGGTCAGCCTCATTCCCCATTGGTTGTTCTGTGTTCCCTGCGTGGGCAAAGGACCCTCGGGTCCCGTGATTGAGCAGTTCCTCGGCAGAGCCCCGGCCATGCGGCTGGAGAAATAAACATCTCTGAAACATCTAGCAAGAATTGGTCCATATATATTTCTTTTCCATGGGCCTCGTTGTTTGATACGCGTGTTGCAGTATCCCACTGTAACAAGTGGTCTCTGTTTGTGTATTTGAGGCAAACAAGATTTAAGAGGAAGATATGCATTTTCCAGATTCCAGATTAGTATATGAAAAAAAGATTCTTCTGCCTTTAAATTGTTTTATGTAAATATAGATTTTATTTGCTTTTATAAAAAAAGAATACAAGGAACAGCATAAGTAAGCTTCATCCCAAATCCATTTTGGGACAAAGTGTTAGAAAACAATATAGATATTCTCCAGACCAATATAATTTCATGCTTAGTTTTGCAAAATCACTTCCTCTTTCTAATGCCTTTTCCATATAATTTGTTAGAAATCTCCCTATTTTGTATACAAATCTGAGCACATAGATTTTGGTTATTTATAATCTCTCTTCTAGTCCCATATATTTTATAGTTTTGAACTCCAGTTCCATCATTCCTTCATTAGAAACATGAAGGTTTTCAGTAAGATTTTTTTTCTGACTCTCTTTAATCATTTTAAACTCTTGTTTTGGCATGCTTGCACTGTGGTTTTTGTCAGGTTTTTTTTTTTTTTAATATATTTGGTATAGAGCTCCACCTGCCATCAGGACAGGGATAAATTATAGTTATACTCTTAGTAAGTAAGCTTTCTGACCCAAAGCAAATAGTAGAGTAAATTTATAAAGGGCACTGTGTTATCTAAAGTATCTCCTGGAAGTGTCTTTCAAGTGATGCAATGTCAAGTTATTGCATTAACCTTTCAGTAACTAATGACCAGATTTTTACTTTGACCTTTCAGGTTTGTTCGTGAGACAGTGAATATACCCTTTACATAGCCTGGTATGAAAGAAAATGAGAAATTTGCATTTGAAGAGAATTACTGTATGACTCACTTCATTTTAGAAAATTTCTGAGCCATTAATATTAACCTGATTAGAAACTACATTGGCCCCCTCCTTTTTAACAAGGAAGGAGTTTGTGAGGGCTGAAGTTTTACTTTCAGCTGGAAAAGAAAGCATTAGTGTAGCTATCTCAACTTTACCCTTGCAAGCAAGCTGCAAGCTTAAGGCAGATCACTCTTTTTTACTTTAATTTCTACTACCAGATATGGAGGTTGGTCTTTTGGAGGGAGGAAAGCATTTAAACTTCAAGATAAAAAATTGAATAACATAATTTTAGAAAATTTCTGAATCTTTATACATTCTTCTCCTGTACTCAAAAAGCCAGCAATTTTCTTGTTCAAATTAAAAATGTTTATTTAGTACCTATTTTACTGTACCTAATCATACTGTGCTGTATATACTGCATAAGTGGTATATGCATGCACGCCAAGAATGTGTATATGTACACACAAGAGAGAGAATATATCTACCACATGACAAATGTGGCTGATTAAAACCATTGATTATTGGCATTCATGGATGATCAGTGCCATGTAACAAAAGCACAACTTCTCAAATTTTTTGTATTTTCATGGCTGTATATTCTTTGGCTTCCTCTGATAATATGGTAAAAAAATTATTCCATAATAGTTTCACTGTTGCTGTTTTTTGTAGCATAGTGAAATATAGGAAGAACATGTGGTGATTTTAAATACTGCTGAAAGGCAAACTGTACTGTTCACATGTCATTTGGAAGAGTAAATTTTTCCAATCCCAAAGGTTGGGACTTGAAGCTTTACAGTACAGTAACTGTATAAGTGTCCAGGGAAAAAAATTTACATCTTTCCAGCCTAATATCAATCATGAATCTGGTCCAGCAATGCTTAGGGACTTCTCTGCTCCTTCTCACCCTTTTTTCTTGATAGGCCATATGTTAGTTGAAATGTCAGTCTAGCTTTATTTTGGAATATTGATGGCAAGTAAAAGATTATATAATAATGTAAAACACATCTTCACAGAACTTCTATCTGATGTGGTGAGGGGTTGTATTTTTCCTTGGAAAAGAATTTTCCTAACTATGGATAGGATGAAAAAGAAAAATTAATTATATTGATGTATATATTTTTCTTTTCCTCAGCTCTTTTCTGCCCTCTGTAAATAATTACCTGTGTGGCACAAGAGAAATATGAAAGATTTTTCAGCTAGAGCTAATATATTTCCTTTTTTTATATTTTACCTTTGCTAACAATTTTGAATAAAAAACAAGCCTTTAGAAAAAAGACCTTACATGTACCTTCTGTTGAAGTGAACAACCTTATATGTTTCTTTTTCCAGATTATAATAAATTAAATATCCATCTTCAATTTGGTTATTTCCTGGTGGTTTGATTCAGTTACATAATGTAGCTTGAAGGATAATTCCAATTAACATGTTGGATATTGAAATATATTGTTACACACAATGCTCTATTGTGGTTCTGTATATTCATTTGAATACTGGTAGCATTACTATATTTCAAAGGTGTTCTCTGAATATTTGTGACCTTTCCCCTGCCTGAATTAAATGAGGATGTGTTGTCAGAATTTTGCTTTGTTGGGGTTTTTTTGCCTTTTTTTTTTCTTCAATACAACAAATACAATTGCAGTGGAGTTTCATTATGTATGTATGTATAACTTTCTATTCTGCAAAAGTCTTTAAAAAAATATAGAAGAGGAGATAGGCGTATGGGGCTGTGAAAAAGACAGGTTACCCTTGATCACTTGTTTTTGTCTTTTTGCCCTGATTGCTATTTGCACAGGACATCCTGCAGTGCAAAGATTTTCAGTTTTCCTCAGGAATCTTAGGTTCTCTTTCACTACATTTCTTTAAAGACCACTCTTGTTGATTAATGAATGGGAGGTCTAGATTGTTTAATAGTTTGTGGGAACTGAACTGGAGAAGAACAAAGGAATTTCATGACTTTCCAAAGAGGGGAAGACTTTGGGGCTTGTTTTTTTTTTTCTTTTCTTTAAATGTGGGGACATAAGAGTTTGAGACACTTGAATGCCATTACATGGCATGTGGAAGACATCCTGGGGATCAGGCCCAGCCAATATGGTTTTACAAAGGGCAGGTCCTGCTTGACCAACCTGACCTTCAAAGTGACCTGCTTAACAGATAAGGGAAAGGCTGTGGATTTTGTCTATCTAGACTTCAGTAAATATTTGGCACTGTCTCCTACAGCATCCTCCTTGAAAAACTGGTTTCTCGTGGCTTGGATGACTGGCTATTTGATGGGTAAAAAACTGAATGTATGGCTGGGCAAGAGAGTTGGGGTGTTAAATCCACTTGGTGCCTGGTCACTAGCAGTGTTCTCCAGGGCTCAATTTTGGGACTGGTTCTATTTAACATCCTTGTTGATGATCTGGATCTGGAGATTGAGCACACCCTCAGTAAGTTTTCAGATGACCCTAAGCTGTGTGGGAGTGTTGATCTGCTTGAAGGTAGGAAGGCTTTTCAGAGAGATTTGAACAGGCTCAATCATTGGCCTGAGGACAGCCTCATGAGGTTCTATAAGGTGAAATGCCATGTCCGGCACTTGTGTCCCAGCAACCCCATGCAGCGCTACGGGCTGGTGGAGGAGTGGCTTGAGAGCTTTTCGGCAGAAAGGGACCTGGGGGTGCTGGTTGACTGGAGACTGAATATGAGGCAAGGTGTGCCTAGGTAATAACATCTTGCCCTGTATCAAGAGTAGCATAGCCAGAAGGACCAGGGCAGTGATTTTCTGCCTGTATTCAGCATTGGTGAGGTTGTACTTCAAGTACTGCGTTCAGTTCTGGGCCCCTCATTTAAAAACAACATTGTGGTGCTGAAGCATATCCAGAGAAGGGCAACAGGGCTTGTGAAGGGTCTAGAGAACATTTCTTATGAGGAATTGCTGAGAAAGCTTGGTTTTAGTCTTGAGAACAGGAGGCTCAGGGGGACCCCATTCCTCTCTACAACTCCCTGAAAGTAGGTTATAGTGAGGTGGGGCTGGTTTCTGCTGCTGTGCCTGCAGTGAGAGGACAAGAGGAAATGGTCTTTAGCTGAAATAGGTGAGATTCAGATTAGATATTAGAAAAAAATCCACTGTTAGAGGGGTCAGGCACTGGAATAGTTTCCCCAGGGAGCTGGTGGAGTCATCCCTGAAGATGTTTAAGAAGTATCTGGATTTGATGTTGGGTGATGTGGTTTAGTGTTCTAGGAGTTAGTTAATGGTAGTGCTGGGTTGGTGGTTGGATTTCATGATGTTACAGATCTCTTCCAACCTTGATGATTGATGATGCTGTTGAGATTTCAAGCAGTTGTGAATACCACACAAAGAAGAGCAGAAAATGTGAAAGGTAATGCAGGCAAGAACAATGGCAGATCAAAGCTGCTGATCTTTTTAATAATGACTAACAGAGCTTGTTGCGAAGAAGATTCAAGGGTGAGAGGCAGAGAAGAAATGACAGTGGAGCTCAGAGTGGTTCTTGGAATCATGATCTAGGATAGATGGGAGGAAAATTAAAAGGAGAGTCAGAGCACTGTAAACCCCAACTCACAAAAATGTGGAGATCCAAACAAGTAGGTGGTCAGGAGAAAGAATCAGAAGAAAATAATTATTAAGAAAGGGAAACAGAACTGAAGTTTAGGCAGCCTGCACTGGGAAATATAAAGGAGAATGTGTCAGAGAAAAGAGTTGAATTCTGGAACTAGCATCCAAGTAAGGCTTGTAGTTAGATAGTATAAGAAAAAAAGAAAAAAAAAGAAAAGGCAGAATTATATGCGAGTAAAAGAGAACAGCATCAAAGCAATGATAAGAAAATCTTTAGGGAAGTTTCCAAGATGTAACTGTATAGATGGTAATTTTAGAAATTATCTAAGAAAACTGAAATCTTGGAAGAGGAGTATTAAGGCAATAAAGATTTATATTAAATCCTGTTCACTTTGCAGTATGATTCAGAATCCAGACACTGAGAATTGCCCTACCTAGGACGTACAAAACGCAGATTACAAAGAGCTGATATAAAGAGGGAAAGGTTAGGAGTTTTTCAACTGTTTAAAATAAAAGGGAGAAGAAAGGGTTTTATGATGTGAGGAACAGATAGTAATCAGATGGTTTAAATGTCACTGAAACTGAAAATAAACATACTTAATAATTTGACCTAGTTTCCAGTATGGATAACATAGGTTCAAAGGCACTATGATTAACAGTAATGTATCAATTTTCTGTATCAATTTCCTCCATGCCTAACAAGCCACTGATGCTTGCTGATGGTGGAGACAGCTTTTTCTATGGAATAGTTTCATACCTTGTAAACAGTGTCTTCTTGATTCTTTCTTTTCCTCTCTTTCTAGGATATTCTCTTCCTAGATGTTTTTTGCTATGTATCTCATGTAGATATTATTTAGAGAAGTCTCTTTGGAATTTCAGTGATTCTTCCAATTTTAACACTAGTTTTGCTCATCTTTTTGTATTTTTGATTAAACTGGCAGGTGTTATTTTCACATTGTTCTTCCTCTACTTGTTCAACCAGATGTGTGTAAAGGAGGGGGGACACAGTGTTCCATTAAATCAGAGAATCTCAATTTAATAATAAACATATATGTACAGATCCAACAATACAAAACTGCTGCATGCTGTTGAAAGACCTATGCAAATCAGTTGATTCTGTTCTGCCTGGTTGACTTTGTTCTATAAATAGATGTCATAATAGGAGAATTAGATATCCTTCATGCAATTCTTAAAGGTATGTAAGTTTGCACATCAGCATTCAGATTGAACTAATTTTTGATTGACAATTTCCATTCTTTCTTCCAGGTGTGGTATAACCAAAAAGGTTTCCATTCTCTGCCATCCTACTTAAATGAACTCAATAACTTCATTTTGTGGCTAAATTTACCTCCTAATGAGGATTGGAGACAGTATGGTAATAGTCTTTCTTTGTATTTTGGAAAGTAGTTTTTAAATTAAAATAATTTTAAGTATGAAAATTTTTGATAGTTTACAGTAGGATTTCAGAGTCTCATTTCTTGGGGGGATTAAAAAGTGAAAATTTTAATGACACAGAAAGTTTATGTGAAGAATGAAGTAAAGTAAAATTTGAATTTAAAGCTCACCATGCCATATGAGTTCCTCACAAACACATTCCTGTGGAATAAGGGTAAATTGGTTTGGGATGTTAGTCCCTGTGAAACTACTGTTAGGGCTTGCTTAAATAGAATGACTAAGGCACAACAAATATGGATTTATAACTTCTTTGGCACTTTGTTATATCTCCTTACATAAATATCCTGGGTAAATCCAGATTAGCCTGTAAATTCACACTGCAATGTGATGTTTCATAGCATCCTGTTACTCACGGAATAGGAAAGGCTATCATATATAATTACTGTACATAAAAAAAGAGCAATTAATATATTTGACATGTGAATTCTCTGATTCAGATATCCCTAAACTTTATAAAAACTTGTTAAAGTAAAAATTTTATGAACTAACCTCTAAAAAAATAACTGCAGTCAAAGACTCAGGTGTTAACACAGGTGAACTTTCTAGTTTGAAATCCGAGTGTGATTGTCCAGGTTAAATTCTATTCATTCCAGTTTCCTTCATTCTTAAGATTCTGCTAAAGAGGAATTTGGTTTAGAGAAATTTTTTAAAAAGAGTTTATGACCAATTTTTGAGTGTTTTTGTAAAGTTAGGATGGTTGTCTGTAATGCTAAAATGTTTTTCAGTGTTTTTATAATGAAGCAAGAAGACTAAATCAGTGAAAATAGGGAAGGAATCCTGAACACTTAAAAATAGAAATTCATTAAAAAAACTTTCCGGAATGTCAAAGAAAAAAAGAGTAATGGGTTGCTTTCAAAATGGCTGGGCTTTTATTTTTCTAAATGAATGAGAATGGATCAAAGGTAGTGTGCTTATGCAGAAACTTTGAATGAAATGAAATCCAGTATTTTAATGAGAATTTTTAATAGATATCAATTTTTAATCAACTTTCCTTGTGCCTCATGAGTCATACTGATGCTAGCTTTTTTTCTGCATCATTAGATATCCCATTTTAGAGCTTCAATGTTTGTGTACACTTATATCTGTCGTGGAGAATCAGGGTTTGCTGTCCTGCTTAGAGTAAAAGAAAATGATAGTTGTCCCAAGGATTTTGGAAATGTTTTACTTTTTGATGTTTCATGACACAGAAACACAGCAAGTAAAACAGTGCTTAAGAAATACTTGAAGTCTTGTAGTGACATCTGTACATTATATGAGCTTGTGGCAGAATATGTTAGCTGTCTGCAGAAATAGAGCTTAAGAACTAGACAGTAATTTATTTATGTGTTCATCTATTGGAGAAGTGCAATAAAGATGGACTGATCATGCTCTTGAGGCACAATGCAGTGGGAACTTTCACAAAAACCTTGGGAAGAGACGTCAAGTTACCTACCTATATATCTGTATGTGTGTATTTGTTTGTGTACACACATTTGTATGTGTGTGTGTGTGTACACATGTGTATATTTGTGTATTTTTTGTGTAGAGACCAATACATACATATGTATATTTTATTTCTAAAAAACTCAACAGTTTTCTGGTGCTATATGGGCCACTTTGACTTTTAACTTTCTCTTATTTAAGGATACTGTTCTAACAGAGAAGAACTATTAATATGCTTTTGTTATTCAAATTGTTATATGCAGTCCTGTAAATCAGCAGTCAGAAGATCATGTACTCTACTCCAACACTGAAATCTATTATTTTTGATTTTTTTTTTTTCTTCCAAACCCTGTTTATATGCAAGGTCAGTTCTAGAATATTGTTGGAAATTGCTGTGAGGAAACTTGTTAAGATCTTGCAGAAACATGGCTTTGTAGTTCTGCCTTGCATTAGTGCCTTGTTATTTCACAGAACAACCTTTTTCCTGTCAACAGAACCAGTGCTTCTGTATTACTTTTAAGTGACATAAAATTAATTTAGCCCTTTGAAAGGGGCTGTAAGGACAAAGGCTTTTCTTCTTACACAAAAAAAAAAAAAAAAAAAAAAAAAAAAAATCTTGCTTTACAGGAAGAAACTTACTACAGCAGAGTAGAGCATTGCCATGGATATAAACACAATAGCAGCAACTATGATATTCAAACACCCTTGAACGAGGTCAACAAGTACAACAACTTCAGTGCTCATACAAAAGCTAAGAAACCCTTTCACTTTGAGGTTATATTCTGTGTGTATTTCTTGAACATGAACCCAGTTAGAGTTCTCCCAACATCTTTGGAGGAGGGAAGAGTCATTACTGACCACATGCCGAGTTCTACCTGCTTTGCCCACAGGGACAGATCCAGTAACTTTCATAAGAGATCAGTACCACTGGTCCAAGTTTGTGATAGGTTTTGATAATAAGGAGCTGAGCAGGAGGCTAATTTCTTTTGTCTGAAGTCTTTTCTGCAGTCAAGAGGATACAGGGAATATAGACTTATGATTTGGTAGGAAAGTTTGAAGGAAGAAATTTTACCCAAGAGTAAAGAGCACATATGCTAACTTGCACTGGTTTATCTTCATAGGGATTTGTATCTGTTAAAAAAAAACTTTGAAAAAATTTGATTACTGCTTTTTGTTCTATCAGTCCAAGTTACTGACTTTTCAGCATTCGGGAGCAGGAAATTATATTTATTTAGTAATAAAAAATCCTTCCTTTTTGCTATAGTGTAATCTGATCTTCAAATCCTTTCTCTGCAAGTGGAGAGATTTCTCCTCACCCCTCTCTCTTAACAATATGGGATTATTTCTAAATTTCTCTGTGAGGATGCTTGGAAAGTTGCAAAGTTTTTTTCTTGTAATTTTCATGTAAAGAGTGGTATGATTGTTGAGGAAAATGTGTGTGCCCAGCTGGAGGTACATGTAACTAGATGGAGTAACTGAAATTGGCCCGATCGATTTATATCAGTTTATTGTCGCTAATGGATCAGTTGTCTCTTTTGGAACAGCAGTTCAGTAATACTTGTATAAAAATATCTCATCTTCTTTGTCATGTGGATACCCACCCCTACCTTCATTATCATGTAAGTCTGTGATTCTGTTGCGGGAAAAAGTCCTCTGTCTTACTGTGGAGGAAACTAAATACATTGTTTCCTAGTGGATTATAAATTCAGTGGCAGATAATGAAAATAAACATGTTAATAAAGAAAAAAAAAGGTGTAAGACTCTTCAAGAGAGGAGGCAAGAAAGTTTTGTCAAAACCCTTCACCTCTGACTGGTATTCAAGCTTATATGAATGACATTTTCTAATCTCTTTCTGAAATGCTGCATTCCTACATTTAAGTAATGTAATTGTGAGCAAATAAAAATGGAATAATGAAGCAAGAGGAATAAAAAAACTAAAAGGCAATACTTTTTGCTTAAGCTTAAGTTAGAAATTTTGATCAAATAAAACTTACTTTTCACACCTAATTGTGTAACACTGAGTCAGAATGAGTTTGTCATGCTGGAGTACAGAAGGACTATAACCTCCCTCTTAGGGTAAGGCTATATAAAGAAAAAAGGAGTGGTTATCATCTACAATGATGTCTGTAAAGTAAAGTGGTCAAAAAAAGTTCTTGCATCATTATTCAAAGAACAGAAATGTCTCAATATAGAAAGGGCTTTTCGATGAAGCTGCCCCACCTTAGGATTCCTATTGAAGTAATTGATTTTTTTAAAAAATATTTCATACTAGGACTTGTAACCTTTCATGTATCATCCTCTATTATTTCATATTCAATTCTTCAAAAGAGCGGGAGGGATCAAGGGAGTCATTTTCAGCTGAATTTTGGTGGAAAGTGGCTGTATAGTTTCCTGAATTCTTTGTAAATTATAACTTTAAACCTTTTTACAAAGGAAATTGTGAAATGGCCTTTAGGTGAAACCCACTTAACCATGTCTAATTAGTTTGGGAAAGTAAAATAGAAACCATTAATGATGGTGCTGCCTGTGAAATTCTCCATAAAATATAAATCATAATTTTCAGTTAACAGTAATGTCTCATTTTATGTAAATAGAAGTATTGTCATATATATATACTACCTCCATTTTTCTTAAACATACTATTTTATTTAATCTGAAATAAGATATCTGGAATAAAAAACCCTAGATTGGTCTTCCATTCAAGTCTGCAACAATCATGATATTTAGAATCAGTAGCACAGATCTAAATTGATCTATGTACTCATGACTCAACATAAGAGATAGTTTACAAAGAAGTGCCAAGAGGCATGTTCAGACACACCCAAAATACAGCGCAGAACCACAATATATACCTAAGGACAGCTCTGACTACCTATGGTGATGGCATACAAGCTTGAAGACCTTTAAGGTTTTTTCCTCTAGATTTCTCCAATTGACACTGAAAAATTACTTCTGGGTTCATATCACTTTCCTCATTTTTACTGAAAAAACACAGATTTTGAAATTGTTTATGTAGAAAGTTGTACCCAGGTGGGATGGACTGGACTACCAGCATCTTCTGTTCTTTATCGTGTACACGATGGACACATCCAACTCTCTGAAGTTATGACAAATTCTGTGTCCCTTTATTTTCTGACAGATGGTCAGCTGGTTTAGATGTGATAGAAGATCTAGAGCACTTTCCCTTGAAGGTACAGATTGCAGGCTGTTAATAAGATGTTGGTATGGGGAAAGGTGTCCTGACTTGTGCAGCTTCTGAATGGCAACAGGGCAGGATGCAGAATGTTCACATCAAATGTATTTAATGTGGATGCACTTTCCTTTTTCCTGTGAGCTTTCCTATCCAGAATGGAAAAGTATAGTATTTTATTGTAGGAAATGTTGTAATCCTTCTAATATTTTATGAAGAATTTATTTCACTAGGTTAGGGATGCCTTTTTAACAAATTAGAATCTAAAATTAATTTAATCAAGAACAATGTAAGGAAAGGAGTAGGAATATTCCACCTGGAAGGGAGAATACCAAGGGGAAATCACAGAGAAGCTGAGCAGGGTACAATGAATTGTTTACTGCCTCTTCTACTATTAAGCATATAGCATGGGGCTCCCAGTGTCATGTCCAATGTAAATACACTCCCCCACCCAGACCCTAGTTGTTCCTGAAGTTTACAGTTAAACTGTAAAACTCTGACTACTTCCACCCTCTTTTTTCCATTTTTATGGCTTGCAGGACTGGTAAAAATCCCCTTGTTCTCAGCTGTATAAAGCAAAGTCTTTCACTGAGCAATACGAGAGATGACAACTGAGCCTTTTAAATTAATGAAAGACAAAAATGAGGAAAAAAAAGACACACCAAAAAAATGTAGTTAACTGTAAGCAAAACAACTGAGAAAAGAAAGAAAGAGAAGTTCTATAGCTGAAAAAAACCTAAGAAAATATATTACCAAAATAACTGGCTGCTTGTGCTCTCTGTTGGGATTGACATCTGCATCCACTCCTTTTCAGAACTATACATGCATACGTATATCAACTAGCATGTATACAGAGGTGTTCCTTTCTTTGAGATGCCCTCCTCTTCACTCCGCTCAAACACGGGAAATAGTGCCTCTCATTTTGGAAACTCTTCATTTTTATATTGCAGAAGGTTAAAAGGTTTGAGAAAGTCTTTCATCATTGTGGTCTCATTCTCTCTGAATAGAGCATTAAAGTATAAGATTCTGCATGGTCACAGTTTTTCCAGTTCTTGAATTGCTTTTGCATGGTTTTGGAAAGGTTGGAATGGGTGTCTATTACAATTTTTCACCTGTGCTCATAGAGAAGCCTAAGTGATCACTGTAAAAATAATGTGACCAACTGCATGTTGAGAACATAGACAAAGGATGTTTTAGGACAATAAAGAAATTTTTTTGTTGTGATTAAATCAGGAGAATATAATGGCAACCTATAGATGTGGAAGAAATAATTTTCATATGGAGAAATTTATGAAAAGGAGCAGACAGAGTCAGTGCTAAATCATATCATATTTGGTGTTATTGCCTGTCTTGCTTTTCCCTTGTGAATACTGATATGGTAAAATTTGCCCTGAGGGCTGTTCACACAAGACTTGCAAATACAGTCCTTAAAAAATCCTTGCATAAACACCAGAAGCATCTGTTTAATAGGAGCTTTGTAATTTAGAACTTCTTAGTTTATCTGTCATTTATAGTTTTTAAGTCCTCGAAGATGGCAGATAGTTTTCAACTTAATGAGCCTCATTATAGCAGCTTTACATAGTATAAAGGCATATAAAGGCAAGAAAGTATCAATAAATACATTTTACATCATGTTAACGGCTCTATTGGGACAGAGACGTGTAAAAAAAGATGGTCTAGGAGGTTAGAAGAAATGTAGGAAGGGATAGGTTATAAAAGTACATGGAGTGGTTTTTTAAATAAAAACTATATAATATCAAATATTATTAATTCTGTTGGTTTTTTCTGGTATTGGAAGATAGTTTCCAACTTATTTCTTGAGTTCAAGGGCATTTTTTTCCTCTGTGGATTGCAAGCTAGTTTATTGGCTTTATATAATTAGTCATCTATTTTTTGACAATGGGGTGGAGAGAAGAGGTCATTTTACTGAAAAAGTAGCAAATTCAGATATTGTCATGATCCAGACTAATTGAAGAAACTTAAAATATTGAATTAAAGGCAACTATTATATTTAATGCAGTGATAGAATTTTGAATTCTAAACACAACTGAACTTAGTTTAGCACAGTCATACTTTTCTTACTTTTAATCCACAACCTTGTGAAATTTAATTTCAGTTGTGAGTGCAAAATGAAAAAAAATGTAATCCTTTGTTTCATCTATATGGTTTAAATGAAAATTGACTGTCAAAAATATTTGCTACTTTTAAGAAGTGTGATTAGTTTTTGTGACTCTTTGATAGAAGGAGATTAATTGAGTGTAATTTGCTTTTTGATTAGTATTGTATGATACAAACTGCAAGGAGCATTATGCTATTTAATGTCACGGGGTTTTATTTTCCCCTGCAATTATCTCTCTTTCCCAGTTTCTCTATCATGTACTAGAGAGTTACAGCACTGCACTTCTGTGTATGGAACGCAAGTCAGCTGCTGTAGATGTCTGTTTAACATCAATGCAGTAATCTGAAAGTTTTATTAGTTTCCCCCTGAGATGTTGCCTCTGGGCAAGGGAGGGAATTGTCCTGCTCTGCTTTGCACTGGAGCGGCCTCACCTTAAACGTAGTATGCAGTTTTGGGTGCCACTATATAAAAAAGACATGAATCTATTAGAGAGCATCCAAAGGAGGGCCATGAGGATGGTGAAGGGTTCGGAGGGGAAGCTGTATGAGAAGCAGATGAGTTCACTTGGTTTGCTCAGCCTGGAGAAGAGGAAATTGAAGGGAGACCTCATTGCAGTCTTCAGCATCCTCATGAGGGGAAGTGGAGGGGCAGGTACCGATCCCTTCCCTCTTGTGACCAGTGACAGGACTTAAGGAAATTGCCTGAAGTTGAGTCAGGGGAGGTTTAGGTTGGATATCCTAATGGAAAAGGTTTTCCATCCAGAGGGTGCGTGGGCATTAGAACAGGCTCCCCAGGAAAGTGGTCACAGCACCAAGCCTGACAGAGTTCAAGGAGTGTTTGGGCAATGTTCTCAGGCACATGGTGTGACTCTTGGGGTGTCCTGTGTAAGGTCAGGATTTGGATCTGATGGTCCTGGTGGATCCATTCCAATGCTGCATATTGTATGATTACTTCTTCTAATACGCCCACTTTTATTCAAGCATTAGAAAAGCCTAGAAAAACTTTCTGGGAACTAAACTAAACTTTTTTCTGTCATGCTACTACTCCTTTACATAAATGGAAATTCAGTGGTTCCAGTGGGAAAAAATAATTTTCTTTGATATGCCAGTTTTGCTTCAGAACAAATAGCTGTAATTGTTTAAAAAATTAATGCTTTAAAAGAAAAACAAAGGAAAAATTTAAACAGCCCCTGAAGGCACATGGCATGAAAGACTTCTACATACAGCAGAAGTATCAGCTAGTGATACATCAAAACCTTATTGGCTTGAACCATTTTTGTTTTTCTAACTACCATTGGGCTTCAGTGTACTGCGTTTAGCTGTTATTTGAAAAATTTTTACCTTGCACTAGTTTTATGTGTGAGTTAATCATCATCCTGTTTTTCAGCTTTTTCCCATGCAGTGACTTAGTGATGTTTAGATTACTTTGGCTTGAAGATGAGTAATGAAAAATTAAAGGGGCAAAATAAATGTGTGCTTAGTCAAATTGCACCTGTTACTAGAATGAAGATATTTTTTGTCTTTATACAGCTGGACTCTAACAAAATATGACTGTGTTCAATTAAGTGGTGCCCCAGAGAGTCAAGCTAAGGCTGCCAATAATTTATATCTTTACCAAATATATTGGAAAAATTATAATTGCTGTTAGGCTGAAGTTTATTTCTCTGTTTTAATTTGGAACAGCATAGATTTATTTAGACACTAATCAAATAGTGCTGATATTGTGGTTTTACTTAAGGCCCACTCACTCAGCTCTCCCCCAGTAGCATGTAGTTATGATCCAGTTTTAAGGTTCTTAGAAATGCCTCTGCCCGAATTAAGGTGCAAACGAGACCATACACCAGTGACAGTAGTAAGGGTTTTATTTGATGGTAAATATGAGAGAGAGAGAGAGAGAGAGAGAAAGAAGTAGAAAATAGGTGGGGGGGACAGAAAGAGTGACAGGGTCAGAATAAGGAAAATATCACCACTCCGTGGATCCCAGAGATGTTCGTTGATCCTCTCCAGCTGCTCTCTCGGTGGTGAAGGTCCCCCAGAAGGCACAGAGTCCCATGGGTGTACATGCTCAGGCTGGGTGGGCATGTCCAGCCATGTCCCCCTGGGGTGGGGGTCAGTCTCTCACAGCAGACTCTGGGTCTGTTGCACCACGTGCAGCCCTGTGGGGCCAAGCCTCTCACGGGAATGTCCCGTGGATGTGCCCTGTGGGGCTGGGGGTTCCACAGCTGGACCAGTTTGTGTTTGTTGCCTCTCACCAGAGGCTGCACCAGGCATCCAAAACCTCCTCCTTCCCCCTCAGCTGGGGGGAATCTGTGTAAACCTGGCTTGTGTGAGCTGTGCTCTCCCCTCACCCCAAACTCAGCCAGGGATAGTTGCAGCTGGTGGCTTTGGCCTTTTGTGGATGCAAACCCTTCCTTCATCCTGAGGTGATTGAACAATGCGTTTCCCTTTATGACTTTCAGTGCAAAGTCGCACTCTTCAGGGAAGCTTCTTCGGTTGTAGCTTCTTTATAATGAGCAAAACTTTATATCAATGTTTGAGGCATGAGCTATTTTCAGTCTCTGACACATGTGAGAGACAATACTGGAAGTGATAAAACTCATGGGTTGAGATAAAATCTAATAGGTAAAAACAAAACCCACACATGCAAGCAAAGCAAAGCAAAACAAAGCAAAGCAAAGCAAGGAATTCATTCACCCTTTCCTGTGGGCAGGCAGAGGTTCAGCCATTCCCAGGAGAGTGGGGCCCCATCACGCCTAACACTGGCTTAGGAAGACAAATGTCATCACTCCAAATATCCCTCCCATTCTTCATTCTTCCCCCATTTTACATGCTGAGCATGATGCCTTATGGTATGGAATGTCCCTTTGGTCAGTCAGGGTCAGCTGTCCCACTGTGACCCGTCCCAACTCCCTGTGTCCCCCGCATTCCCTGCCATCCTCCTCACTGGTGGAGTGGGTGAGGAGCAGAAAACATCTTGACTCTAGGTGCTGCTCAGCAATAGCTAAAATATCCCTGTGTTATCAACACTGTTTCCAGTACAAATCCAAAACCTACCCTCATACCATCTACTGTGAAGAAAATTAATTCCATCCAGCACAAAACCAGCACAGCTGGCACATCTGTCAGGCACACCTGCAGAGATAAGTCATGAACAGCATCAAGTCCAGTGGAACAGCACCTTTTGCAGTGACAATGTTTTGCACCTTCACCCCCTACCCCCCCAATTTTTCTTCTTTTGCTTGAAAAGAAAAAAAGCAAAAAGACACAGTTTTTGTTCACAAACTGCCTTCCAATTCCAAAGTTAATTTTGCTAGATTGCTAAATGTTGCTTGCATCAAGAACCAAAATAAGCCTAAGAATGCGTTGCCTCCTCAGGATTTTTCTTGGTCTCCCAAACTGGGCATGTTTCTAACTTAAAGCTCTACAGTTTCAATCAAAGGTGTGACTTTTTTTTCCTTTGTGAATTTAGCTGGACAGTTTTTCTCAGCAAAATGTCAGTAATCTAAAAAATTGCTGAAAGATCTAATCTAAAATCTAAACCAAGTGTATAAGCTGCAGTAACCATATACCTTACCCCAGAAGATTAGGTGTATGAACAAATTCTACTTTAGGTTTTGTATTTGGTATCTTCTGTGATGGAAATTCCACAGCAATATATAGCATTGTTGAACCAATTTCTGAACTTCAGAATGCAGAAAAACAACTACTACTTATGTTTATTCATTAGTTTTTAGTGGTTTCAAACTCTGGAAATCACTCAATGGGAGACAGTGCTTAGCTTTGCAGCTTGGTGGCTGATCTCTTTCTGTTGATTACTACTTATTTAACCTTTTTATTCATATGTGTAACAAGTGTTAACAGTGTACTCTAGAACTTGAAGTCCGTAATAAGATTTAATATTTCTTTCTAAATAAGATTTATTTTTCTTTTCACAGGGATAACACTCTACAGCCAACCATATGGAGGAGCCTTGTTGGATGAGGACAAAATGTGAGCAAACTCTTAAAATTAACAGCAGACAATTGAAACTATCAATTAAATAAGAATATATGGATTAGATGCGGTGAATTGATAGACACAATTCAGTTCTATTGAGTGAAGCATTTTTTAGTGTGGACTGTCTGTCAAGTCCACTGTTTATGCCAAAAATGGTTGCAGTATTTTGTAAAGAAAAATACTGAATTTATGCTGACTGTGTCATAACAGTTTTAAACAGGGTAACTGCTTCAAATAATTGTCAAGTGTTTAAATTTTAGTTTTCTGTAAAGGTGAAATATTTGCACAAGCTTCACTTTGCAACTCAGACACATGCTGTGCTCTCTAACTCGCCTATAGTTTTGTGACTTAATGCATCTTGTTCCTGTTCTTTAATTAGATGTTGACAGTGTAGAGATATTGTGTCCCTGCTCACTGTAGGGTCTTGGAGCTAGATGATCTTTAAGGTTCCATACAACCCAAACCATTCTGTGATTCTATGGTGCTTGCAATCAGGATTAAGGTCCTAGCATCAAGTGTTTTTGTAAGAAGTTGGCTTAAAAAATGCTAGCATTTGAGGGGTTTTTCCCCATTGTGTTTTCATGACACTCTTTTGCTTTTTACCCCAGAATGGAGAATGTTCGTCAGTGTGGGGTAGCGCTGTGTATCATGCTGGGTTTCTCTATCCTTACTGCATCCATTGGAAGTGCCATAGTGAAAGACAGAGTATCTGGGACAAAACGCTTGCAACACATCACAGGCCTGGGTTACAAAACTTACTGGCTTGCTAACTTCTGCTGTGATATGGTATGTATTATGTGGGGCAGAATAAGGTGTAAATTTTAGGCTAGTTTGTCATAAACGAGCAAAAGGAGATATGATCACAAGATACATGAAAAAGATTTGAATTGCGCAGTGACAGCTGTTGGCTGACATGCTAACAAACATTAAGTCACCATTCCTAATTTAATACAGGGTGGGGATTGTGTTCCTTGCTTCCCAAAGCTGAATTGTAAATTATTTGCTACCTTTAGCTATGTATACTATTTTACAGTTAAAAGGAAGTTGGCTAATCAGCCTAGACAGAAAGAATGTTCCACTCATAGGAGGAATTTCCATGCTTTGAATTTTGCCATGCACTGACAAAACCTTTCAAGTTAGTGGAGAAAACTGAAAGTACTAGTCAGATACTTTAAGGGATAATTATGTTATCTGTTGTTGTGGATAATATGAGATATTTATAATCGGTACCTTTTATTTGTGGTGAGTACTGGAACTGACATCTTAAGGAAGTGGTGGAGTCACCATCTCTGGAGGTATTTAAAAGACATATAGATATGGCACTGAGGGACATGGTTTAGTGGTGGACTTGGCAGTGCTGGATTAATGGTTGGACCTGATGTTCTTAAAGTCCTTTCCAACCTTTAGGTTGGATTCTATGACATCCTGGTCGGGAACAGAAATTTTTGGAATACTGTTTTCGTTTAGACTATTCTAATTCTAAAACATTAGATCTTCACCCATCCATACTTGAAATCAGAATTTTCACACTTGAGCAATCTTGAAGTAAGAGCACATTTTTCCAAAAGTTATTTACTTGGCCAGTCAATCTTCGTATTTCTTTTTGCTGCTGCTTCAGATAAGAAGGCTTGGTTAAAAACTCAGTCCTTCATCATTCGGTTTCTCCTTGTGAGCAAAGTCAACTCCTCATTATTTTCTGCCAATCTCTCAAAATATTCTCACAAATTCAACACAGTGCTGCATGATCAATTACGATCTGGGAAAGAACAGACACTGCTTTAAATGCTAATTGTGCTGCAGATCATTTAGGGACACTGAACATGTGAATATATGAACTGTCAAATTTTTTACGTATTTTAAGTAGTATAGGCTGTGTCCTGTATTACTGGTAGCAGAATCTTTACTAGGCCTGCAGAAGTATTTGATTTATGAAATTGCTCTCATGAGGATCAGGCTGTTCTTGCTGTATTTATAGGCATGAATGATATTCATTACTATGTTCAACAAATGGAAAAAGTGTAAGTGCTAAGAAAATTTAGAGAAATAGAGAAATTTTGTTCAGATTAAGCTTGTGTCACTAGAGGGGCAAAATTAAAATTGTTTTGTTGTACATGCATGACTTCTGTAATACACCATGATTTCAGGGTAAGATTTCCAATAGGATTTGATTTTAAAGCTATTTATTTATTTCTAGACAGAAGCCCCAGATTATTGAAACATACTGGGTCTCAAATGCTTTGTGACTTCTCTACAATGTTTTTAACAGCTTCAGGATAACTGAAACATAAATCTGTGGGTAGTATGTTATGATGTTTGTGTATGGCAAAGAAAAGGTACTCTGTGAATAAGATGAGAATATTGAATCCATCTACATTTTACTCCATTGCCCTTCTATTAAAAACAAAAAAATGTTTTCCCAGTAGCAAAGAGGTGACGGCCTCTGGTTTAACTTGGAACAGATTTTCATTGTACTTCGTTATGAAAGTCTAATTTTACTAGTATGTTGTTCTACACTGAATATTTATATAGACCTTGATTTGTTGCCTCTATTGCAGTTGTATCTCAGAATCTCAGTTATATTAGGATAAAGCTAAATATTACATAAGTATAAATGGAGGCAGTCAGTGCCCTAATGAGCTCAGGTTCAGTGCACAGAGCAGGCAGACACTGAAAATGGAGCTAAGCACAGATTTTCACGTCCTGACATTTGCTATTTGCAAGCAGAACCGCTCTCTCTTGAGTACTTGGATATGAATCCCCTGTACCAATCCCACCCTGCCACCCTTCAGTGTTTAGTTGCCATTATATCAAGAGACTAAAGAGAGAAACTGCTTTACCTGTTGCATGATGGCTGTAATGCTTTTACATATTGTGTCCATTCCCAATTAAAGATGTCATTTGCTTCATCAGCACACATGGTCTTTCATTAAAATCTCTTTTAAAATTGCATCCTTATTATTCTCCTATGAATGAAGTACCAATCAGTGAAACTGCTATTTCTGAAACCAAACCTCTGTATTCACAGTGTAATTTGATGTTTTGGAGCAATGGCCCCACACGGACTCATTATCTGGAGGAGTTAGCTTGTTAAATGGATGTATTGGAAAGGTCAATAGAAATAGGATTATGGGGGATATTCTGTAGTCAGATTTTATCTTGTCAGGCTGTTTCATGTGTATGGGGTAGTTTCACAGCAAGTATAGAGTCAAATCTCCAAGCTCTTCTGACTATTTCTTCCTAATTTATAGTATAATTGTATTGCAAGTATGGAAAAGTTAATTTTTAAAACCCTTCTATGCAAATTAGGTAAGATCAGTAAGAGATGCTCACCTACTCAGTGCTTTTTTTCCTTCTGTTTCTAGGTGTTTTACATGGTTCCAGTCACCCTGTGTGTTGGTGTTATTAGTGCCTTCCAGCTATCAGCCTTCACTTTCCGAAAGAACTTGGCAGCCACTGTTCTCCTGCTGATACTCTTTGGGTATGTGATTGGAAACGTTACTATGGAATTACAGCTTCTAAGAAACAAACATAAATCTTCAGATGTAGCTTGCACCTGCTGCTGGATGCATGGTTTTCTGTCTTTGTAAACAATTATGATTCAGCAAAATAAAAGGAAAAAACAGGCTGAAACGTGAGTTTGAAAGTTAAACACAAAAAGTGGGTGGAGATTTATGCATTAAAAAAAAAAAAAGGAGTGGAAATGTCTCAGAAGATACTCAGCCTGTGTAACTGTATAACAGTAATTTGCTGTTAGAAATTGATTGTATGTTATCTTCCAGAAGGAATATTCCAGAGGGAATATTAACATAGGTCAGAATTTCAGAATTTCAGTGCTTAGCTGTGCAGAATATCATCAAGAAGGTCACAAACGGCTTTTATTACAGCTCAAACCGTTTTCTGTAATTCTACATAGCTCCAGGAGTTTATATTTCCAATGAGAAGTCTGTCCAATGTGAAGTACCAGGCTGGTCAGAGATTTGTCTCCAAACAGTGCTGTGAGAGAGGAAAGTTCTACCATGCTACTCTCTTGCTTAGCTTCACATCAAAAAAAACCAAACAACCCAACCAAAAACCCAACCCTGTTATAGAAGGTTAAAATAGCTGGTTAAAGAGAGGATTGATACCTCTATAAAAATAAGTTTGTTGAGCCCTGGGATCAATCAAATGAATAGTGTATTCTATTCCTTTAGCTCTTCCCATGTGCTGTCTAAGGTGATGTGAGAAATGCTGAAGATGAATTGTTAAAGGAAAAAGCTTCTGAAAAGTTGATTCCTTATTTCAAGTAACTAATTGTTGCTACACTTGTCAGGGAGGATGCATATCTTACATGACAGCTGCTTCATGACAGAATCATAGGGAAGGAAAAAAGAAAGGACCTTCTGCAAGATCAGGACATGTTCGATTCCAGGAAGAGTCTCAGATAAATCCTTCAAAAAACCCCCCAGTTTGCTATGTTGCACCTTGAAACTCTTTTCAAGGTTTTGTGCCTTCAGGAACTCATTTTTTTTTAAAACTGTTTAGGTATCCTCAAAGCTGGACCTTTTCTTGGAAATTCTAGCCTAAGTTTATTCAGAATCATACTTCATAATTATCCTTCATCAAACGCCTTTTGCAAGCCAAAAGAAGCAAAGTCCTCTC
Organism: Corvus kubaryi; assembly: GCF_017639235.1. Taxonomy (NCBI): domain Eukaryota; kingdom Metazoa; phylum Chordata; class Aves; order Passeriformes; family Corvidae; genus Corvus; species Corvus kubaryi. The sequence continues at coordinate 11,735,193 of NW_024582056.1, forward strand.
TTGCAAAACCTTCCAAATTCCTTGGATAATTCTATTTATCATTTTTCCTTATAACTCCAGTTTGAGCTCATCTTTCCTGGACGTGAATGGCCAAACTAGTATGAAATATTTTAGAGGTCATAATGCCAGGATGTTGTAAATAAATTGTATGAAACATCCAAAATTCATAATTTTCTCTTCTCTGTATCACTCTTTTGTGCCACTCTCACTTCCTTTCTTCAGCACTTCCATCAAGTGTTTCCTTCAAGTTAAAGGCACAAATTCTAACCAGTCTTAGTGCAAAGATTTCACACTATGAAATCTCACACCCTTTTTTTATTACCTTTACAACCATTGAACCCTTCTTGTGATCCAATTGCTGTCATCCTAGTGAGGCATAGGTATCTATAGAAATCTTAGCCAAGCAGCAACTGAAGCACACAGTACAGACCTGTATGTCTACTGAAGTCATAACAGGTTTTTTCTCTGGTGTGCTTTGGGCTTTGGCCCTGCCCACAGTATACTATCCAATGGCAGTTATGCTGGCATTTTTTTAACCAAAATGTTGAGTTAGACTTTGAGTATTTCAGAAAAAAAAAGTCATTGACTAAAAGCTGGACTGTCTTATTTTGTTGACTGCAGATGCAGCTTAATAAACTCAATATAATCCCTCCTGTACTGTTCATCTTTGGCTGACTTAACAGATGTTGCAGTGATTTTTAACTAGAAAATCTATGTATTCAATGTGTATTAACATATATTAAAGATCCAATAGGTGTCAGTGTAAGTTTAACACGTCTCAAGGACACTGATAAAATTCAGAGTTGCCACTCTTCCTAGTCTACCCTTTATTCAGCCTAACTACACTGTAAATGTGATGAAGCCTGCTGTGGCCATTTTATTTTTCCCCAGTACTGTGCATGTAATCCTCATTCATCTGCATGCCGCCATCATCTGCATTTTTTTCCTTTTAAAATGTTTTTTTCTCTTCAGGGTACACTTGTGTGGATTTTCTGATCTAGAATAAAGATAAAAATAGCACAGTTATAGAAAAAAGTTAAAGAGAAGAGGGTGTGCTTGAAAGAATAATCACGTTTCTTAGTGTGCTACTTTAAAAGTGATTTCCTTTAAAAATATAATGGTCTCTTAACTAAACTACATTTTTTTCTCTTTTAGTTGATAGCAGAGGTGTTTCCTAGTCCAAACGCTTAAGCAGTTTTTTCCAAAATGTTCTGTCTTTTACACTTAGAAAATACTAAATTGCAACTGCAGCAGAAGGAAAAGAAAGAGGATAGAAATGTAGGTGTGACTGGCCTCTACTTTAAAGGCTGTATTTGAACATCATGTAACTTTAGTATTCTGAAAGTCTTACTCATTTCTTAGCAGCTATAAGCAAACAAATCAAATTTTGCTTTCATTTACAGCAGAGTAACAGCATTGTAAATCACGTCTCTTTCCTGAGCTGTTTCCAAGGATGGACTTGTATTTATGATATTGTAATTCTGAGAACAGTGATTTTGGTATGTGCATGAAGGGAAGAAAAGATTGGGTGATTAAGACTGGCAACAGGATGCTGAAAAGTATAGTGTGATCTTGAATACTTGCAATCCTCATTTGAGACCCAAACATTGAGTCATTTAACCTTTTTCTTCCTGTAAACTGAGGATAACATCATTATTACTTCCCAGCAGGGTTTGCAAGTTTGTTTTTTAAGGTAAAAGATTTTGGCATTCTCCAATGCAATAAGAAAGTACAAAATACTGAATTCAAAAGGGTCTTTTATTACTTATAATCTAAACTACACTTTAAGGCAGTGAAGAAGTCAATTCACAGGTTTTTGGCTAGTTGCTCTTGCATGCAGCTCACTACTAAACCAGTTATGCATATTAATATTATATAAGTGTTTATAAATACACTACATACGTACTTATCATTGTGCAATAGAGTATGCTGATAGCTCCTGCAGTCTATATATTGCTTGTTTGATAGATATATCTTGTGCTATGATGAATGGAAAATAAATTTTCTTTATGCAATATGCATGCTCCAAATGCCCAGACCTTGTTTTAGTCTTTGTAAAGATCTCTTTATAAAACATGTGAGTACTCCATTCTGGATAGGCATCACTTGACTTGTCAGAATGGAGGGTGCCTTCCTCCTTCTTTTAAAGATTCTCATGGAAGGTGATGTAGCTATGGACATGCTGTCTTATCCTCATCGTGCTGTGCACTCATTTTGATAGCTATTACTCTACTAATTGACAACCTGGTTTAGGTAATAACATGGTCTCTAGGTTTTTTCCATTCTAACTTATCACTGGCACAAATATTAGTTCCAGTTCAAAGATCATTGTTTTTTCTTCTTTTTCTTTCTCTTTCTTTGCTCACTATCTCTTTCTTCTTTTGTTCTTTTTTTTCTTTCTATGAAAGCCTCTCAGAAAAGATAACTGCTCAGCATTCATGATTTAAGCTTTAAATACTTGGTTTTAATTCCTTCTCTGTGTAAGAGGCTTGATAAGGTGCATGGGTTTGCAGTCATTCAGAAATCAGGATTGTGAGCTGTCTGGAACAGTAAAAGTAAATATCTGATATAGGCAAAAATGAATCATAACATGGTAGTAAATATGTGTACATCTATGGAACTATAAGCTAATTTGTTAAGGAACACTTATCCCAAATTTGTCCTTTTTTAAATCAATTGTTCAGAAGAGTTTTTTGTCTATCTTAAAAATAAGGAACAATAATTGTGGTTTTATTCCAATGTGATAACTGACTTTTTTTGGGGGGGAGAGGGGTGAGGCAAAAACATAACTTATTTGTGACAGTTTTGTTTCTTTAAACTTTCAGGTATGCAACTTTACCTTGGATGTATCTTGCATCCAGATTCTCCTCAAGTTCAGATGTAGCTTTTATTTCTTACATCTCCTTAAATTTTGCGTTTGGCCTGTGTACCATGCTGGTGACTCTCTTACCTCGCTTGTTAGCTATAATTTCCAAAGTGCAGGTCAGTATAAAACCTTTGGTTTATCTTTTTCATAACTGAGATGTGTACACACACATACATGCATGTATATACTTGAAAAAGTATATTTGCCTGTTTATATATTTGTACCAATAAGATTTTTCCAGTAGAAAAACATATGGTTTTTAAACATTCATGATTTTTCTCTCCTAGAATATACCGTATTGACTGTTACCATCTTGAATTTTAACTTGTCTATAACCCAAAAAAGCATGCTATAATAATGGGAAAACAGTGTTAATTGAAACTTTGACATTTTCTAGATCATTAAGTTGTAATTGGCACATAATGGGAGCTGTTCTGGTCCATTAAATAGATTATATGCACTGTAAAATGTGTTTGAATAATATTGACATAAGAGATAAGCTGCATATTCCTAGGATCACTAATGCACTGTATGAATAGTAATTCATACAGTTCATTCTCACTACATGTATGTGATTTTAATTAGTCATAATGGTGTTTAAACCACTTGATGGAAAGGAGTTCCAAAATGAGTATGACTCTCCATTCAGGAGAGACAACCTCCATTTATACAGGTCAAAATCTTGATGTTTGAAGGAAAATCTGGATTATGTGTCATGAAAGTGTGTAAGCAGATGCAGTATTCACTTGGGTTTAAGTTGGTGATTCAGATTTGATAGTATTCAAATATTAAAAGGTTAAGGAAATAGAAGGATCATGGGTACATGTGTTTCGATACCATCTGTGAATTTCAACTAAGACTAGAATGCCATGGCTGTAGAAATTCTAAAATGCAATATGATATGAACCCTGTCCCCAAAATAGTTCACAATATGCACTTTAGAATTCAGTTTACCATGAGTGAGATTTGAATGCTGCGTCCAGTTTTGCAAGTGTTCTCATTAGGCTGTTGGAGAAAACTAATTTTTTTCCTTTTTTTTATTCTCCTCCCTCCTTGCTGCATACAGAGTTTTCAGAACATCTACAATATCCTCAAATGGGCATTCATCATATTCCCACAGTTCTGCCTAGGCCAGGGTTTAATAGAGCTTTCGTACAATCAGATCAAGTTTGACCTGACCAGGAACTTTGGAATAGATTCTTATGTGAGCCCCTTTGAAATGGATTTCCTGGGATGGATTTTTGTGGAAATGGCCCTTCAGGGAACACTGCTACTTCTTTTACGTCTTTTCCTTCATTGGGACCTCCTCCAGAAACCAAGGTGTGTTACCATTTGTATTCTGCCACAATGGGCACTGAATTAATTTTTAGAGCAAGAAAATGGTGTGTTCCTTTGAACACCTGAAGAGAAATACTTCCGATAATGTGGTGTACCTGAATTAATGCAGACTACAGAAAAAATACAAGTAGTTGTTTTTCCCTTGAATTCTGATGAGAACTCATCACCAAGTGCTAAGGCATTACAGCCAGGAAAACAGGAGTTATAGAGCGCAGCAATGACCAATTTGCCATGTATCACTTATTGTCATGTTCTGTTGTAGGGGTCCTTGTTCAGTTAACAGCATGGACAGCCCTTCAGAAGATGTTGATGTAGAAATGGAGCGTCAGCGACTCTTTGGTGGGAGAACTGGTAATGATGTCCTACTTCTGTACAACCTCAGGAAGTGTTATGGAGGTTTCAGTAAGAAGAACACAGCTGTGGAAAACATAAGCTTGGGCATACCGAGGGGAGAGGTAAAGGGGTCTTTCTTTTTCCCCTTTTATAAAGGAACACTTTAGTCTGAGCAATTGTTGAGACATAGTCAGTGTGTGTACAAGATCTGTTGATAGCAGCAGAAAAATTTCAGTTGTAGTAATTTCTGAAAATCAATAACTGGATAAAAGCAGAAACTCTGGTGGTGCTGAAGAAGTGACTGTTCATTTGTTTTTTGGGTTAAACTTTAATCAGAGTCTTGAGTATTTACTTCTTGCTTATCTTTACCAATTTACAGTAATATAGGCTAACGTAAAAAGCAAGTAAGGTAGCATGGCAGTTCAAAGAGAAAACAGAATACCCAACTCAATAGCAAACCATGGACTGAATCCTGAATTTGTCACCACAGCACACTTTTAGTTCCCATGCTGAAATCATCGCAGTATGTTTGAATATAGCATATACATACAAACTATTTCAATAAATTGAAATTTAGTGCTGAACAAATTTTTCTTTGTGTTTGGGGGTTTTTTTCATAATTTTGATGGTTTGGGGAATTACAGAAATTAATTTCTAAGCTACTGAGAAAGAAAAGACTTTTCTTGGTTGCTAATATAATATCGGAAGATCTGAGAAACTTGCACATGGCAGCACAGGTCCAGTGATGTCCTACTACTTGCTGATTAGCTGTTGGGTAACTGAGGCAACCAGGAGGATGTTATTGCTGATTAAAGCCTATCTATCAATAAAAAAGTTCATGAAAAAGGTATTTCAAAATCATAAAGGGCTATGTGTAGACTTAATATGAACGCTATCCTAGCTTAAGCATAAAGTTATTGTAGCTAGGGGCCTGAAATAAGTGTTCAAATGAGTGTGTCTCTTGGATGTTCGTTGTTCACTTGTACAGAGCGAAGCAGCTCATGCAAAGCTGGGAAATATTGACTCTGTGGACTGATAGCCAGGGTTTGGAAACAGGACCTAAACCCTCCTGTTCAAATGTAGCATTTACTAATAATATGGATAAATAATGAATTTATTTGCTGGGAAGGGTTTTAAGTGGAGGGCTAGAATCCTAAATAAGTCACTTTTAGTAATTAGGGGGTAATCAAAATATTATGTATATGGGTTTTTTTAAACCGATTTTCTGTGGGAAAGGGAATTTGCACACACTTTATATCCATATACAGTTTCTTACAGACATATTATAGGAAATATGGAAAGGGGGGAAATTTGAAGGTGTAATGTTTCTTATTTTTTTCAGTATAGCATATTGATTGCCTTTTGGTGGTGTTTTTTTTTTTTTTTAATATGTATCTCTGATAGTGTTTTGGACTCCTTGGAACAAATGGAGCTGGGAAAAGCACAACATTTAAGATGCTGACTGGAGATATCACCCCATCTGCAGGACGTGCTGTTATCAGGACTCCTACTGGGTAAATAATGCAGGGTTTGATCAGAATAGTGCTAATTGATAATGCACATGATCAAAGACTCAGCACATCTTCAGTCCTTTATACTGTACTCTAGGGACCTATTTTGTTCCCTTTTAAATGTATACTGCTTTGTTGCTGTTAAGTCGCTGTGGAAAAGCATTTTAGAATTATTTAATTCTGTTTGACAGCTCTGTTAGTTGAGAATAAACTTGTCTGGTAGCAAAAGAGAAACTCTAAGAAGACTTAACATATATCCTTTGAAAACTTAAAAAAAATTGTAACATATGTTAAGATGCATGGACATATATCCCCCATACTAGTACTGCACTGAAAGTTTTCCAGGCTTAGGCAGATGAGCAGTGCTTCAAGTGCATAATTTTAAAATATTTTCTTACACTTATGTACTTCAGAGTCATTAATTAATTACTTGATCAATATGGTATATAATTAGGATAAGAGGTGTTGGTGAAATTTATCATTCTGATGGAGTGATAAATGTATAATGGACTTTGGGTTAGATGTAACCAATAATTATAATTTTTCCCAGCAAAACTGGAGGGGAAGTAAAGTTATTTTTTTTTTAGTCAGTAGTAAATATATATATACATATATATAAATGGATTCTGGGCTCTTTTTTCTAAATGATGTAGATTTTGAAATATTTTTTTGGACAAGGACAGGTCAAGAGTTTAATTAAGAATTTTTTAAAGGAAGCATTTTTGAATTTTCAAAATGTCAAGTTACATTTTTTTTGGTTTAGAAATCAAATTCTTTCATAGGTCAGTATTTCCTCAATTCTTTACAAAGATAATGATTATCAGATTTAGCTTCAAAGAATAAGTAGTTTCAATCATTGCCAAATTCAGTTTTCTGGAAAATTTGCACTTTTGAAATCTACAATATCACCACTATCAAACATAATTTTACTTCAGTGTGTTTTTTCATTATCTTTCATAGCAAACCATAAAAAAATATTAATCATAAAGCAGGAATGATTTAAAAAAAGCAAGCAGATTTTGGAAAAATTATTCTTAAGAGAAGAAGAAAGCGTGTGAGTGAGGCTTTAAAATGGTTAGACTTTTAGATGGCTGTTTTCATTTTTAATTTTTCAAACATTTCAGTTTTTATAATTTTCTGTCTTAAACAGAAGACAAAATTTTCCAGACACTAAGCAAAATTAAAAATAACAGAAGTGATTTAAAATTAGGTAAAAATCAACATTTGTTATTCTTTGGAACTGATGGAAGGCTTTGTACCAGGATATGATGGAGACCAGAAGTTTATAGCATGAGTCTGAAGAGAATTTGAGATCTAGAGAAATAAAATAATCTGTAATTTTTTTTTATAAAATATTGCCATCAAGGCAGTATTTAAGCTCACAAGTTTTTTTAGTCTCTGAGGAGTATTTTGCTGTAGATTTTAATGGGACTTGCCTTGGGTCCCACCTGTGCATTCATGGATCACTAATGGCTGTCCCTGCACAGTGTGGTCCCAGGTCTGTATTTGGGAAAATGATTTGATCTGGTGTGACAATTCCAAAATTTTAACATCTATTTGAAAGCAAATATAAAGTTATAAGAATATAATTAATTTATTATATATTGACACTTACAGGATGTTTTCTGACTACAGATATTTTTTTAGAACTTCCTAAGATAATTTTTGTGAAAAAAAATTTAAAAAATTTAAAAATGCCTGTGTTCCTTTCAGGGGTCTTGTTGTTATGTACCTGTGGTTAAACAGACAAAACTGCTTATGAGGTCAACTTTAGTGTGCTACTGGCTTTTGACAATAGTATAAATGTTGCCCCTGGACATTATGTGTGTCACTTTCATTCCCCATACTGTGTTTTATAAATCCAACATGAAAGCATATATTAAGGTGCAATGTTATTTACCATATACTAAAACATAGGTAATGATATTTGACACATTTAGGAAGCTTGAGAGAAAGCCTTAGACAAATGAATTTCAGTGTATCAAATACCCTTGACAACATTAATTATCACCTTTTGTTATGGTGGTGTCAATCGAGTTTATGGACTTTTTGTGTTTGCGGTGGCTGAAGTGAGGGTAAAACCCATATTCCCAAGTTTTCAAAACTTTAATTCAAGAAGGTGACCTTAAGCAAAAGCTGCTGTTATACAGTAGCTAAACTTAGAGAAAACATTCAAGGCTGTGAGAAGAAATTTATGTCCCTCCTGACTTTGTTCCTTGCTTCATATTTTTGAAACTGCCTTTGAGCAGATAGTGGTGCACTGTGTTGCTGTACTCCTGAAAATCACTAAGGGGCAAGTTGTTGGCTATTCCAGAAGTGAGATGGAAACCACAACAGGTCTGGGGAACCCTTCCTCAGCAGCTGAAGAATGACTAAAATTACTCATCGCAGGGACTTTTAGGTGGATTGATTTGCATTTATGACTCAGATAAATGAAGGAAGGGGGATATTATGGTAAGAAGCCTTCTCCTTTTCTTACTCTGGTAGTGTACTCAGGAGCCTTGAGTTCCTGGCACATAGAAGAGACTACAGTCAGCAGAAGAAAGCAGCTGGTGGTCACAGCTGCAGAACATTTGTTGGTCAGCAGAATTAGATTTTTTTTTTAAAATTTACATAATGAAGGAGTTTCCATGAAAACATTACCTCTGATAGCTATTCCTGATGAATAATTAGGCAGCAGCTTAGATGTAGATCCCACCTCTTTTGTGTTTGACTGGAAGGAACACATCTTTTGTCCTCTGTCACCACAAAAGGACCAGATACTGTAGTCTGATGGATCCTTCACAAAATCATAAAATATTTTGGGTGGGAAGGGACCTTAAAGATCATCTAGTTCCAATCCCCGTCCACGGGCAGGGACCCTTTCCACTAGGCCAGCTTAATCAAAGCCACATCCAACCTTGAACACTTCCAGGGATGGGGCATCCATGTCTTCTCAGGGCAATCTGTTCCAGTGTCTCACCACCCTCACAGTAAAGAATTTCTTCCTATCAACTATCTAACCCTACCTTCATGATACATTCTTCATGATCAAGTAATTAATTGAGTATGTAAAATAATTATTAAAAATAATGGAGATCCTAACTAATTTTACTCCATGCAGAAAATCCTTAATTCATAACAGTTCCTGTTTCCTTGAATAACTATGCTTGAAAGCTTCTCGTTTAAAACAAATAAACAAACAAACAAACAAAAAAACCCCAAAAAATCCATGCATCCATTTTCCTGATTGCTACTGAATTTAAAATGAAGTCAGGAGTGGTTTTTTGAGGCAGGTGCACTGAAAATAGCCTCGATTTTTTTTGAAAATTATTGCACCTTGGAACAGCATGAATTCTAGAAATGGAAGATGGGATTTTTCAAAGGTACAAACTGAATGCAAAGTACAATTTTTGGAAGGTCAACCTAAAATATCTTGGAACTGCATGGGGTTATAGAGAAAGAGCCTCACACACCAATAATCAACTTGCTGCTATAGTCTCAAAGAAATTAAAAAAAAAAATATTTCTGAGCAGTAACTTCCTTTTTAACAGGGCATAGGAGCAGATTTACAACATCTTCAAGTACTTTTAAAAGATTTGTTGGCCTCTAGGTTGGTTGTTCGCTGAATGCTTAATACCATAAAAAAAAAAAAGAGGAGCTTATTCCTAAGGATCAGAGAGAGAACTGTGTCTGTTTTTGTAACAAAAGCTAACAAAATCCATAGAAGCTAGGTATTATGCATGTTGGTTTTCAGTATCACTGGGATTCATAAATAAGGGTGTCTATAAGTGGGAATGAAGCCAACTTCATTTTTTCTGCAAATTGGTGTTTCCTGACCTTCTTCTTGATGGGGAAATGCTTTTCAGGAAGAGGAGTTTTCTGATCTGTTTTAATTAAGGTTTTCTCTTTTTCATGCACTACAAATTAAGTAGATATTTTAAATTCACTATGTGCCTGAACTTTATATCCTACAATTTGTGTGACCAATGCACATTTATAACATACAAGCTGAGCAGTCTACAAAAAACCTGTTTTTTAAAAATTTTCAAATCCCTCTGCAGAAAATGTTTTAGGCAACTTATACATAACATTTGCAGGCCCATTCTAGTTGTTACCTTTATGTAATAAAAATAGTCCAGTCAGAGAAATAATAGGAATTTGTCACCAACCACAGCCAATCTTGTGAAGATGATGCCATTCACAGGGGATTTTACCTTTTTATTATTTTGTGTAGCTCATTAATATTGCTGTTATCAGTGACGTATCTGTGTAAATGAAACAGAGAAGTAATTAGCTTCTAGAGACTGTGTCTTCATTTTAGGCATATTTGCCACCCCAATATTAAAGTGCCAAAGGAGCAAACAGTATTGAAACAGTTACTTCAGAAGGCTTAGAAATAAAAGAGTGATAGCGAAGTACTGGCATTACCTTTCATAAGGGGCAGAAATATCAAAAGCAAAAAGGATGATTACTAGAAAGTATATTATTTTCTTAACATTTGTTTAATTGTATTTATAAAGTATGGTGTTACAAGACATTAAGAGACTGACAGACTTTCAAAGAGTTGTGAAGCTTAAATATGTTTAATAATTAACTGCATGGTCTGCTTGACATTTAGAAGAGTTCTTTGTGTTCTCTGTAGCACAGATGTTGCTCTAAAAGAGTAAAAATGGACTAAAATTTTCTCATGCTTGGCTCTACTGCCATAACTAGATTACCACCAGTGTGGAAGCTGTCTAAATGAAAGGGAGCGTATGAAACTGTAAATATTTTTGTAGTTACTTTTTCTGTCAAACAGCTTGAAGAAGTAAGGTCTGCATTAAATATGTACAAAGCAAAGCTGACACTTAACAAAGTGGTAAAACAAAGGAGAACAGAGTGAGTCTTCATAGTCTTTGAGTGTCTGCTGGGGTAATGTATCAGCAGATACCGTACATCTGTTCCACTTTTTTGTGTGTGTGTACATTGGCCAAGCTTTGTTTTCTTCTGCTTTGTATACTTGTGTTTAAGCCCTCTTTAGTGACTCTGTCATAAAACCTCCCTCAAGTAAGGAGAGATAAACACAACTTTGAAGAGAAAGTGTCAAAATCCTTTAAGCGTCGTGTCAAGGTCGATGGAAAATAATGAATAATGGGACTGGTGATTTGTTTGCTTTTGGGTGCCCTCTATTTTGCAGACTTTCCTGTTGTGCTTTGCTGAATAGAGCTGACTTTAAGTTCTTATTTAGAATGTAGTAGGATGCATATGCAAAAAAATAGATAAACCAGGTGACATCTCGTTCATAAGTTGCCCCATCAGGGACTGAAGCATTTGGCAGTCTTCCTCATGTAATTAATTTATCTCCCATGAATTTTCATCTTCCTTCTGCACAGAGGTCCTCCATGACAGCAACTCCCTATGCTATTTGAATTAAGTGTCAGTCATCTCAACTGTTGGATTACAGAGTCATAGGACCAAAGAACTGCTATACAAAGAGAGAAAAGAAAGCTAGAACTCGGACTCTTTTGATAGGTATAATATTCAGCTTGATAAATAATTAAAAATGTAATTCAAATAGCTTAACTTGAAAGGAAGAATAAATTTACATCAACATAATGGCTGAAATGTCTGGTTTTACACTGTATATCAGTATAATTAGTCTAATTATAATGAAGCTATAGTTACATTAATTATATTTTAACCTTGATTTTTTATAATGTTAATTGAACATTAGTATGCACTGAATTGAATGTGCAGTTATGAGTACAATGAAATGTCTAAGTCCTTTTGTAATTTGTAAATTTATATTTCATTTTGACTAATTAATGGAATTTATCTCTCTGCAGAAGCAGATATATATATGTGGTATTGTAAGTACCATGTATATCACTGCATTTAATTGCATTCAAAAACTGCAGAAAAAGCATATAAAAATGAAGCAAAGTGCACAGTGGAGCCAAGAGCGAAACAACTTTTCCCAAAACAGCTGTAAGACTGATATCAAGGGTACTAAATTGCCCCTGGAAACCCAACACTGATGTTTACCTTTGAATGCCAGCTCACAACCACCTATAAGGAACATTTCGGGTAACCATTGTAACAAACAAGATCCAAATCTAGTTCTGCAATAGCCAGTCTGGCCTTCTAGAAACTGCAGGTCCAGTTTATACAGGAGAAGGCAACAAGTTTTGTCCAAGATCATATTCACTCATCCCAGTGGTTATGTTTCTTTTCAGAGTCAGCAAAGGCTTTTTGACTGGAGTGCCCCATGCCACCCCCATATAACCTTCAGAGCTGTAATCAGATTGCAGGGATTTCTTTAAGAACTCAGAATAAATAGGTTAATGTAAAAAGCCTTTAAATGATCAGTGGAGGAACAACTTTGAATGAAAAATTTTAAACACTCTGATTTTAATTTATGATCCCAGTAACTTGAAAGTCTGGCAAGTTTCTTTCCTCAATAGTACAAAACTGTGAGATGAGCACTTCATACTGAGGAAAGTCTTATTGAGTCCTGGATGTTTTCTCAGGATGTCTTGCACCAAAATATCATAATTCTCACCAAAGTACTTAGACAGGGATGGAATACAAAATCTTCCATGCCTCAAGTGCTAGACTCTGCTATTTTTCTTGAGGATGCCAGATGTTCTGTTGACCATTTCCAAAGGAGTTCTAGAAATGCAATTCTGCAACTTTAAAACTATATTTAAAATATAAAGATTTCTGGAAATATTCTGGTGATGTCATTTGTTGCAGCTGTTCACTCTGAAGGAGAACTTAACTAGCAAGGAGAAGTACTGATTTAAGGATGTAGTCTAAAAATGAAGGAGAAAATATGTTCCATGCCTTAACTTGATGAGATGATGTAACCAAAATTACTAAGAGAATTTAAAGATAACAAGTACAGTGTTATTGTAAAGATACAGAAAGTTGTGTGTTAGTGTAAAAGCCTGTTTTCCTCCCTATAGTTTTTAGATATTACACTAGATTTCATTGTGTCTATTATACTATGGACAAGAGTCTGAGAAGGGTTGGAATCAGTACTTATATGTTCTTTCTATTTATAAAATAAGCTGATTTATTCTTCTTGTCTTGTTTTTAATGTGAAGAGTCTAATGAAAAATTCTGGCATGCTGATAATAATAGGGCAGAATACAAATGGCTGTTTTTCTCTAGCTTGAGGAAAAAAATATCAGTATTTTGCTGCATGCTAATCTATATTTCAGAAAATATTAAAAAATAATTTGATTCTGATAATAGCATATAAAATGTTTGTTAAGGAAGAAGAAGATTATGATTAGTTTAATGAATGGAATCAGAAATTAAAAAAGGGAAAAGCATTTACAGTATATCATTTACTGAAAAGATTTTCTGGTATCATGCCATCACTAATGTTCGTTTAATTTAGGCCTGTAAAACTGCAATCTGACACATTAACCGAATTTCAAGCAAAATCAATTTCCTAAGATGGGAGCTTGTTTTGTGTTCTGCAATACATATTATAATTAAAAATTATAATATGTTTTTCTTTCATCTATTGTTTATATATATTGTTTCTCTCTTCAGAAAAAGCTTAGGACCTTGCTAAACAAAACTGAATGATAATGTCCAGAATTTAGATTTGGAAATCTACTAAGTGATGTTGATGAGGGAAGAACAGTCATTATACTGCACATTAAAAAAAAAAAAGATGTCTGATTAAAAGACAAGAATCCTAATATGGATTTTTTTTTTTTTGTCTTCCAGTTGGATTGTTTTTGGTTTCACAGATACAGAGATGAGGAGGAGGGAGGTGGAAAGGTTGTTTAGTGAATACAGTAGAGTCTGTGTGTTTATGGGAACTCTTGAAGTGTTCAGGGTCAGCACTAGTGGATAAAGTTGCAAGATAAGGATGAAGCTGAGTAAGAACATTAAATGATGCATTCTCACTTTGTCCTCACTGTATGAAATCTGAAGGTCAGGGGGCAGGATACCCACTCAGACTGGGTGCTTTACATAGGCACAGCACTAGAACCCTGTGTGTACAGTTACTGCTGGGGACACTTTTTATTTCCTGATGCAAACTGAGTAAGGATGCTCTAATATAGTTCTAGCTTAAGAACATTAGATGTCTGTTGGTTTTTTTCAGCTGTCCATATTTAACTTTTTGTTCTTCCTTGTAGGGGCCCATTGCAGACAAGATGTTTCTATCCAGCTACAGGGTTTGTGCTGAGTAAATGTGCCTGAAATTACCCCTGAGTGGGATTTATTATCTTCTGACTGAACCTGGCCCTAATACCAAAAGCCCAGTGTCTTGTTTCTCAAAAGACAGCAGCTGCACCAAAAGAAAACCTTGTACATTAATTTTCCTAGCAAAAGAAACCTCAGACACATCTCTGAGCATCAACAGCATCTAGATAATATTTCACTGTGAATAGTATTTCTCTATGTTAGTATTAATTAAATAAGGAATCCATGGCTTCTGAATGGTTATACAAAAAGAACAGCATTATTCAATCCATATCTTATGGTAAAGATAACCATAGAAAAAGGATTTAATTTGCCATAGATGTGGCTGGAAACTGAGCCAGTAAAAATTTTTTATATAAGTAATTTAAAATGTCCTATAAGTGGATATAAATGAATGAACAAGTACACTTCTGTTACCTTCTTTCCCCTATGATCCTTCTACTTTTTGCTAACTCTTTGTTTAGAGAGGTGTCTACAGGCAGATAACTGCTGTGGCAGTTATCCAAACCAATCAAGATATGGTGATTTTATATCTTTTCCATTAAGAGCAAAGGACCATTCTAATTACTCCACGGCAAGGTTTGTCATAATCATGTTAATTTATCTTTTGATAGCATTAAAATATATTTTCATGCTGTGGTTCATTATGTAAAATGCAGAATTTTTTCTCACCAGACTCCTGAATCTAGTTAACAGGAGATACATATTTATATTTTCACTAGTGCTGGTATTTGTAGATCCTGCAGTTAATGCATTTACTTTGTGTCTAAATGATTAATCACATATTTAGTTCTTTTAATCAGAAATGTAGAAAACCACTAAGAGGAAAAACATTCTGTTACTCAGAATCTTTTGAAAACTTTTTTCTTTCAAAGCTCAGATTTTTTTATTATTAAGTATCTTCATTTTGACAGGTTTTTCTGTACATGTAAATCAGCATCATTGAGTGTTGAATTAGATGTTGGAATAAATAGGATAGATTTAGTGTCATTATGGGTAATGAGAAACCCTTGCAATCAAGCTTGCTTCTTAGCAATGAATGTAATTTCAAGTAATGCTGTGGTGCTACAAAGTGAAGACCAAAGTCTCTTAAATCAGGATAATTTTATACTTTTTCGTGTATTGTCTTTTAGGTTACTAGGCTTTAATATCCTGTGTTTGGTTTTACTCTTGTTGTTTGGAGAATGCAGGCAATGTGTATGTGTGTGCATAGACACACAAGGCATGCAGAACAACATTTCCCTCTCTCTCAAGTCCTGCCTCTTCAATATTCAACGTGTTTGATATGAATATAATATTGGATATAGTATAATGTCCAATATGAGCACCGTATGGTTTGAAATGTGTCTCCTTAGAGCAGCTACTACTGAAAAGATGAGAGAACTAAAACTGCTCAGCATTAATTCTCATGGACCTGTCTTCCTCATGTGTTTGTCTGTTGACCTTGACACACACACTGTTACACCAGTGACATGCTGGTGGCTGTGCTAATCCAAAAGGGACACAAAGTGTGCCTTGTGTGGGGTGATGCTGCACTAAGTGACCGTGGCAAAGAGACTCAAACTTCTCTCCCTGTGGCCTTGAGGCTACATGCATTTGTTTTCTACCCCAAGGGTGGAACCCAGGGCCATGGGATTTGTTAAGCAACACTCAAATCTTTTTCTTTTTCTTAACAGGTCTGAAATGGATATACTGTCTGCTAGCTCTGAAGGTATTCTCATTGGATATTGTCCACAGCAAGATGCCTTGGATGAACTTTTAACAGGTTGGGAGCATCTTTATTATTACTGCACACTGCGTGGAATTCCAAAGCAGGATATCCATAAGGTAACTATCCCAAACAGATTTGCAGAGGGAGCTATTTCCAGGTTGGACTGTGGAGTTTATAGAACAACTGTACTTTTTTAACATGAGGAACTATCTAATATGTCATCTTAACAGCTTTAGTTAAAAACTTTAAGGTTTTTCATTACCACTATTTTATTTAAATAATGTGGATTTTTTTCTGTCTGTTATGCCAGTTCAAAACACAATAACATCACTGCAGATAGTAAAATAACATTACTGCAAATGAAACTTTGGGCACAAAAACCCTAAAGGAAATTAAATTTATGAATGGTTCAGTGCCTCCAGTATCACACTTAAAGTACTGGGAGAAAGCTCCACATGTTTTGAGTCATGTACCTCTGAAAAACTCTATTCTTCAGAGATATGGTGTTTCTGGATGAGAGCCTGGTGAAAATAAGCGATTCTTGCAAGTCTTTGCCCCTTGTCTTGGGCAGTATCCATTGTCCAGGACAAAGCCTGGACTTTTAACTCTCTTAACAACGTTTCCTTCAGACTGCTTAAAAATCATCATTCTTTTTTTGATAATTCAGAAATTATCAGTCTTTTGTTTGATTGTTTACCCTTCATAACTTCTTGGTGTTAAATTTTACTTCAGACAACTAGCAGAGTACTGAAAACTTAAATATGTTTCCCTCGATACAAAAGAAATATATTAAGGGATGGTTGTTATGGCACTAAAGCCCTCAACTATAATTACTTGTTTTCTCCATGAAGTGGCAGCTCCTCTATAGCACTTAGGGAAGAGTTCCTCAAGTGGTGTGGTACATCTCATACATGTCCCTCTTCAAATGGATGAAAATAATTCATTTAGATATGAGTTATGTTACAAATGTTAACCTTCCTGGACCTCAGATGATCTAAGTATTGGCTTAGACTATTCTTTATAGTCAGCCTTCTGTGCCTTAGCATCACATTTATGAAAGAGAGATCATTCTTCCTTTCAGTTGTCTTAATTTTTTGTCTGTATAGATTGCAGAGCAGACTTTGTTGCCATATGCTTGCGATCAAGGCATCAAAGCACTCCTGCAAATAATATTTAGCTGGTCTGGTTTGCCTCCATCAAACACTGAGATGCAGCTATCTCAGAGGAAAACAAATGTTTTTGTCAGTGGGCCCTCCCGACTGTGTGGCACTGCTGTTGAGTGCTCAACAGCTGCTGTGCTTCAACCCAGAAACGGCTGATGCTTGGAGAAAGTGAGCCTTTTAGCTGCCTATAAAGAAAATAAGGCTTTGGAATGCTTTAGAGGAGCAGCTGTATGGAAATGTAAGCTGTTATTTTCTCATCATTCCCTCCTGCCTATGATACAGCACTCCAAACCTGCCTCTGAATATTTACCAGTGACTGTTTACACTAATATGCACAGACACGTATATTCTAGAGAGTACCTTGATTTGATAAGGAAAGAAACATGCATTTACTTTGTTTTTAAGAAATTGGTGAGCAGTCAGGTGATTTACAGGTTGTGTTGCTGCTGAAGTTGTCTATTGAAGCACTAACTTCAAGGACCAAATCATTTGCTAGACAGATTTAGCAGCAGCAGGAGTTAAGTGCCTGACATAAAGTTGAGTGCACTTAATGTTCCAAAACAGTAATTAAATGAATGGAAAAGGAGGAGAAAAATGGGTCATTTAATATCAATGTTAAGCTTCACATGTAATGTGAAGTTTTGTTATACTTGACAAATCTGCTCTGAAAATTTTTTTTGCTGCAAAATTGGAAAAATTAGAGTAAAGCTTTTGGGTTATTTAGAGAGATACTGATTTAGCATAGTACTTTAAATTGTTATGTTTTTTTCTTTAACATATCAACTTCCTAGATCTCAATTTGTTCTAAAATACAGCACTCAGCTTGTTAAAAATTAAAATTATTAGCACAATATCAAATGATGTCCCTCATTAGCATTAAAACTTCTGTTGCAAATCTCAAAAGAAGCTTTATCAGGTCTTCTGAGGCAACTGTTTGGAATGTCAGTATTCTTTCTCTTCACATTAACTCTTCAGGAAGATTTCTGCTCTGATTCTAGAATCTCAATGATTTCCTTACATTTTCTATTCTATAGGTTCTGGAAATGTGAATCTGTAAATTCATTTATTCTTTGCATGTTTACTTTTTTGCAAGCAGAATTAGTGTGTACACTTTAATGAGATTTTGGGACAAAAAATATTGTTCCCCAGAAGCTTGACCACGTGTATACACTTTCCAAATGTAAGAAATCTAACAATTCTGAGTTTACTCGGAAGCCAAATAAATACTGTTTTGTGTGGAATTAATGAATGATTGCTATTCAGGATGTTCAAACTACACTGCATCCACTTACTCAGAACCTGACACTTTGAATGACTGCTTTGGACATGAAAAGTTATTTTTCAGATGACTCTAGAATACAATCCATGTTTATTATCATTCATACTGGGTATAATTGGGCCAGTATTCAGTATTGGGCCATATTTGCTTTACAAGGGTTTTTTTAAATAAATAGCAAGAAGTTATGCATTGTATTTAGTGTATCAGAAATGATGAAAACTAATACACTGATGGATGCAGCCTTTCAAGTCAGGATAGACCCGTTACGATGTTTCTAGTCTTTGAACAGATTGAGCCTTTACTAACTCCAAGTTTTTCTGGAAGACACTCTGAAGGTCCTTAGCACCACTCATCTCTTAGTTGATTATTAGATGTAATTTTTAAAGGGAGTGGAAAGCCATAGGCATTAGTGGTTACGCGATTGCTACTTTTCAGTGGAATGGATGTACCTCCTTGTTCCCTGGTGGATGGAGGATACCATGCCTATTTTGACCTTTACTCCCACAGATATTGGCATGTGTGCAAAAGTTGAGTTACCTTATAGTCTCTTCTGGAATGAATGTTGTCTTTAGGAACTCCACAAAGTATTGGGGGATTTTGTTTAGATGCTACAGATTGAAGGGTTCATTCCAATTCCTGTTCTAAAGCTAGTTGAACTAGCCCAAATTAATTTAGGGGAAAATACTTTGCTAAATATGTTAGAATTTAGGAGAAAAAAAGTAAATAGTTTTAAGGAATGTTGGAAAATAGGGAAATAGCTGGCTGATAAATGTGAAGTCTGTTATAATTTTGACTGCTGGTGCAGGGAGGAAGGAAGGAAAGAGTTCAAATACATTATTTTAAATTAAATACATTATTACATCCATGAATAGACATTAAATATTTTTATGGTTCAAGTGTGCTTACAATGTATATATTTGCATATAACTCTATCTTTTAATTTGGCCTCACTGTTACCAACTTGCTAAATAAATTGATGTATTTCCTTACTCTTCACTGCTGAAAGTCATTGAAACATTATTGAAATAGAGTATCATGGTGAATATGACCAGGAGGGAGACAAGGTGCTTGTGTGTATGTCTCACATTCACCACGGGAAGGAAACCATTAGAACCGTAATTCTCTGGCATAAATGTGTGTACCTGTATCTGAAGATTGGTCACATGTTTAATTCTGACATTCATTTAAAGTAATTTAAGAGGGATTTTTGTATTTATTTTACAGTATACTATGATACAAACCACTGGCTATGCAGACAAATGAAGTTATAATGGTGATATTCAAGCTCCTCTACAGTATAGCTAATATGTAATATATACCTTATATGTAACACTTCTAGTTTCATTGAAATTACTGTTTTGTTGTTGTTTAGGTATTATTGATGAAGCTGAAACATTACTGGAAATCTTATGATATGCATTAAAGAAAAGAGAAAAAGTTTTGGGGTCATCTCTTGAAAGATAATTGAGCTCCATATTCTTATATTTGCTGAACCATAGTGTGCAGTGCTCTTTTGAAATTAAGAGTTGAGGAGGGTAGCAGGAATAGGAGACTTTTTTAGGTGAAACTGGGACATATTTAGGAATAAGAAAGTTGACCCTTCCTTCTGCTTTTATGTTGCTAATGTGATTCAGCTCCAAATCAGTTCTAATTTGATATGTTTTGCACCAAAGGAGTGTATCTAGATATCAGGACAGATTGTGCTGTGCACTGTGATGGTCTGCAAGGTTTATCTTAGAGGCTCTACACATTTAAAGCAGCAGCAAAGTGGGTACTATGAAATGATTCCCACCCCTCTCTTTTTACCTGTTTACCTTTTAAACCTTGTCTTGAAAAATTTCTATAGCAGGAGACTTGCCAGGCTTTATCTCTTTGTATGAAACAGGAGATGGTGTAGTCATCCTCCAGAGAGGAGAATTCTATGTGTGGAATTGCAAACCTTGCAAAGTCAGTTCTTTTAAATGTTGCTCCCTACAAAGAGCTTTATGTTCATACCTGACACATGATTGAGTCCCCCAGGGGGCTACAGACTACAAGAGGACCCATCTAACTTGAATGGTTTCTTTCTTCTCTCTCTGGCACTATTCCTTGACCTTCTCAATTCTTCCCCATACAGCATTCATTGTCTCTTTAAAAGCATGGCATTTTGCTGACTTTAGATGACACTTCAAAGCACTTAGAGTGGTTCTAGTCATAGCTAAAGGATAGTTTTGACTGCATTTCAGCTGTGATGCATAGTCCTCTTTTGCTTATTGTTTAATAACTCTTGAAGCTTATTGTAGTTTAAAATGTATGTCAATTTTGGTGTAAAAAATGAGATTACGTATTTTTTCACTTTCTGGTTGTACTAGCTTGAAAACAAACCAGTGGGAGGCACCAAGTCACAATAACAATTTAATGGGGAAATTAAAGAAAAGAAAAAAAAAAAGCCTAAAAGAAAACACTGGTTCAAACTGACAGAGTCAAGATACAACCTGAGTCCCTGTTAGGCAGGGTGGTGGTGGCAGTCTGGTAGAATGGTGGCTGCAGTCCTCTGAAGTGCTGATCCTGTAGAAAAAAGGGTCTGCTCTTCCTCAGAAGGTCCAGTGGTGGCTCTGTAGCTCCTGTCCTCTGGAAATCCAGTGGAAAGGGTTGTCTCTGGTGTTCAGCAGCTCAGTTTATATCCATGATGGGATGCTTGGTTCCTCCCTCTGGGTGGAGCATCTCACAATGGGGTAATGAGTCATGAGGCCAAGTGTTGATTAGGCTCATTAACAGAAGATGGTCCCGAGGGAGTTATCTCTGAGTCATGTGGCAGGACAATGATGGGCAATTAATAGAGGGAGGGGGCAAGGAAACACTGCCCCACCTGATTTCAACAGCTCATGAGGATGGTAATAGAATACACTGCAACCCAGGACACTGGTCTTAAATTCTTATGAGCTTTTCTGTGTAATTTGTGTGATTATTGGTGGATGTGTAGGAGGATAATCCTGTAGTCACTAACATTCATGCATGCCTAGTGGTAGCAGCCAAGTCAGTTTTGTAGACAGGATAAGCTGTCCTTCATATGCTTTAGAGGACTTCGCTTGTGTATGTTTCTTCAGTGTTAATGAGACCTATATTTGGAAGTGGAAAAAAAACACATAACAGAACAATGCTCAGCTATTATATCTTAGAATATAGCTTAGGTGATTAACCATTTTTAAATCCACAGCAATAATTTCTAATTGGAAGTAAATTACTGTGAATTAACTTTGATATAGCAGAAGCCTTGAACTTTTCAGTATAATATTGCCTGTGGCTAGTTTAACAGTTGTTTTTTTAAAAAAAACCTCTCTGCATCTAATGTAGACAGAGTAATATTTCTGAAACGTGGCTTTTTGGCTTTTGTATGAGAACATGCATTGCTGTCAGGTTATACGTCCAGGTACCCCAAACACAAGTGACTATGGATACTAGTCCAAGGATCATCACTAAAATGCTTTAGAATCTCCTCACTGAAGCATTGTTCCTGCTTACAGACAACTTGCTCTCAGAGATGTCTCTTACTTTTATAAGTATTACTCGAAAAATCTTGCTAAAAGGGTCATGAATATCTTGATCTTTTCCAAAGGTGTTTGCATAAAACTCTCCTATAGAAAATATTATTATGCTTGTGGCAGTTTGTCTGCGATAGATAGTGAATATTAATTCACAATATTGTTTAATGAACTATTTTTTCTATTGGATTTTCTAATTAATTGGAGATTGTCCACCTGATGTGACTAAGCCTTCCAGTCTTTCCTTGTTTTTTGCTGGAGGTAAAGCGGAGGAAGCAAAGCAAATGAACCATACTGCTGGAAATGCTCTGGCAGTTGACGTTGAGCAATAAGTGCACCATGCAACTCCTTGTTTTACAAGAATCTTCCAGCTCTCCTACATACAGCATGAAGACACAGTTGCTGTGTTACAAAGTTGATCACTCCTTGACGATAAACCCTCCAGGAGCCTGTGCCAGATACCTGCTGCTTTGCAGGGAGCATCTGGCGGTAGCAAGTGGAAAAGTTGCTGCTGTGTCCCTCATGGTTTTGAACATCTCCTTGGACAGTCCAGCAGTAGTAGCTGATATAGATGGATTAAGATTATTGCTACATTTAATATTGTCTAGCAGCAGTATTTTAGGGAGCCTTGTATGTCAGGACTGTCTCTGATAGGGTAAAGAAGAAAGGCCATAGGGGACAGCATGAGCATTGTCTCCAGCTGTCCAGATCATACATTATTGTTTAACCAATTAAAACCAATCCATCTAAGGTCAGCTTACCCCTCTCAGTTATTACAAAGGTATATTAATTCAATCCTGTTACCTTTTGTCTTTAAGAAATTCTAAATCTGCAACTGTGACTTGCTTTTCTGACATTTTCATCTGTTTTTGTGGCCAATGGAGAATTTTTTCTCTTGAATTCTCAGTTACTCAGACATTTGATCAAATAAATAGTGGAGAATAAGTTGAAATGAGAGATGTTTTAGATCATTGACCCATGGACACAAACCGAATACTAATGGCTGTGCTAGGCAGTGACAAAGCCAGGTTTTCTATATGAGAAAATCCTTATCATTTTTGAAGAATTAAGGGGTCTCAGAGCAGCTTTTTGTCTAAGATTCAAAAGTAGAAATATGCAGCAAGGGTGGATAAATAAGGAAAACAACATGTACATTTTCTTAACATGCATGAACAGAACATTCTTTCAATCTAAGCACAAATGCTGCCTAATCTGGCTTATCTTTGTTTGCCTCTAAATTTGCAAACCACAGGTTGCAGAGGACCTTGTTAACCGGTTACACCTCAATGCCCATGCTGACAAACTGGTGAGAACGTACAGTGCTGGCACAAAGAGGAAGCTCTCTACTGCTGTGGCTTTAGTTGGTAAACCCCAAATACTTTTACTGGTGAGTAAAAGTAATATTGTGGTTATGATAAATGGGCTATGTTGAATTTTGTTGTCTTGTATGTTGCTCTAAAGAAAATCAGGTCGTTTCCTGATCAGACACGGAGTAATTGATACACAGATGAACAACTGTCCTCTTTGTTCTGTTATATGAATGGCTTTAATTTTATTCTCCAGTGCTCACAAAAATAGAAAGTGAAATTGGTTTTTTTTTCCTTTTTTTTTAATTCCTTGGAGCAACTGGGTGAGCAGGAAAAAAAGCCCTAGACACAAATAAAATTGTAGCATTCCTTGGTCCAAATACGTGTTTAATAGACCCATGTTGTTTCAAGATACTCCTAATTCTTGCTGGCTTGTGTTTATTTCATAAATCTGTCTAGTTCATACAGTTTGTTTCATTCACACAATCAAGTAATACTTATGACTTATATTAATTTTAATAACTTATCCCAGGTCATTTTGGTTCTTGCATGCTACTGCCCATTTAGGTCTGAAACTGGCCACTCCAGTGTAAACAATGCCTTTTGTACTGAAGATCGGGGACCTACAAAGCTTTGAGAACTGCATCGTTACATCACTACATGCTCGTTTGTACCACTGCCTATTGTTTCACTAGAGAATATTGAGCACCACTTTCTTAAAACATGGCTGGGAAGAGCTAAAAAAGTTCAATAGTGCAACAAACCTTTCAAAACAGTCAGGGGTAGGAAAGCTGCTCCTCAGAGTTGAGGAGGAAACCAGGGTTTCCAGGAAGAGATCACAGGCTAAGTTGAACCAGATAAAATTGTTCTCTGGGGTTCATGTTTCAGAAGATTAGACACATTTTGCTGCTTCTGACTGCCTACCATTGCCTCACTTCTAAGCTGAAATATTTTATTTGCATTTTATGCTTTAACTGACCCTGGTTCAGCTCGTAAAAGGAGGAGATAATCTTAAATCAGTGCTTTTTCCTGATCTTAGGAAATGCTCCAACTGTCTTTATGACAGCGTACTATTGCAAGTATCCATTTCAGCCTACTTCTTGCTGCAGGGCACAGACTGTTGCATATAAAATGAAAAGAGGAAAGAAAGATATCTAAACATGTCAAATTCTTTAAAACATTTGCTGACTTTAGAAAGCTAGGAGATTTTAAAGGAGTTTTTCAGTATTTTAAAAGGAGCTTTTTCTATTATTGTTTTATCTTAAAGCAAAGACACCAACATAAACTACTGAATCTGCTTCTAATTGCATCCAGAATCATAGCCGTTAATTTGAACAACATTGTGGGTTGCTTTAGGTTTATTGCTTTTTATGTTTTCTTTGTTAGCAATCCACAGATAGTGGGAGACTGAACTGAATTTTTTCACCTCTGACATTACTAAAATTAGCTTCAAACTGGATTTTTTGTTTGCGTTGTTTCTTGAAAACTTTGCTTCCAGGTTTTGGCTGGGATTCCTTGGTGAAAATACTTTGGTCAAGGCCATACCACTCTAACAGGTGCTGACACCCCATGGAATTCCACTGGATAAAAAAGCAACTGGAAGAATTTCCTTCTTCCTAGTTTCGTGGTGACAGAGACGGAATTTGTCAATCAGATATCATTCCTTTTGCCTCCATGAGCGAATGAAGTAAAAATTTGGTTTAATGAGGAAAGGAGGAATAGATAGGAAGGGGAAATGTAGATTTTGTAGCAGCACATCTTTCTCCATGAAAGCCATCCGAGTGGGAAATGGGTTTGCCAGATGGTTTGCACTAACTGAATTAATGTTATTTAATCCTGTGAATTCTCTCCACCGTGGGTGAAAATTCCTCTTTAAAGAGTGTGGGAGTAACTGCTAGAGGATGTCAAATCCAAACCTCTTATCAAACACCTGGATATGGGATGGGCACTGTAGGCATCTGGGAGCTATAGGACTTCTCCCGTTGTTTGTGCTCATGGCAGATGTGTATGCAGATCAGAAACAGTCACTGAACCCTTCCAGAAGTGAGAAAAACCACTTGCAAGTCTCTCTTATCAAAAAGAGCATATTTATATAATTAAACATATATATATATTATATATAAAATTTATAAGTATAATAAGCATTTATAAATACACATAGATTTATATTTTGTTTATATTTAAACACTGTTTATGTATAATGCTTCTTTACTAAAATGTGCCTTCCATAAATTTAGACATTGAACTGTATGTGTTAAAGCAAAACAGTGGTCAGGGTGTCACTTAAGTTACCTTCTGAAAATGTAACATTTAAAGAGAAAAATATATGATTTTCTCGTGAATTGTGTAAATTCTTCATGCTGGGGAGAAGCTGTGGTATGCTTTTCCATGCTGCTGTGTCATTTTCATTTTTCCTGTAGGATGAGCCCAGCTCTGGGATGGATCCCTGCTCTAAACGCTACCTTTGGAAAACCATCCTGAAGGAAGTTCAGGATGGCTGTGCAGCTGTGCTGACATCCCACAGGTAAGACCCTTATCCCAGCAGCCAGTGTATTCCTGTCCTTCAGAAGAGTATATTCTGAAGACATGCTCACTCTGCTGTGAAATACAGAATAAGTCTCAACATTTTATGGTAATTCCTTCCTATCCATGAAAAGAAACCTGTTTAAATCCCAAATATTTTTCATATTTAATTTTTAAAGAATAGAATGTTGCTCAAGGGGCCTCAGGCACAGA
This sequence comes from Corvus kubaryi, assembly GCF_017639235.1. NCBI lineage: Eukaryota > Metazoa > Chordata > Aves > Passeriformes > Corvidae > Corvus > Corvus kubaryi. The sequence goes on from NW_024582056.1 coordinate 11,761,148, forward strand.
AAAGATGATGTTATTGATTCTTCTTTTTCTGTGCTCTTTTTACTCAGTGTTGTAGTGTCTCTTCTTGCTTGGCACATCAGGTTACCTTTTTGCAGCTGCCCACCTTAAAAATCCTTACAATAGGAGGGGTGAGTGAAAAACCTTCTGATTTTATTAAGTTTCTGCTTTGCATCAGTGTATGAAAAGAGTAAGCCATGGCATCCTGAAGATGGATTCATCAGCTATTCACTTATGCACCACTGGAAATGGTAGGAGGGACCCCATCCTCTTAGAAGAGTCCATCTACATTAAATGTCTTGTCAGTTCTCTGATATGGTCACTGGTATATTGATTTAATGGAGGAAACATCAATACTGTTTTGTAACATCTATAGTGAAGTGGAATTAATTAAATGTTCCCTTAGGTAGTATGTATATATATAGTATGTATAATTATATATAAATATATATAAATATATACATATCTGTCTTTAAATGAGGGAGAGATCATGCAAACATGTCCATAGAGGAAAAAACTTAAAAATCAAAACAGCAATGAAACATTTAGCCAAATGAGATTTGAAGTATAGACTAATTAATAAAGAAATGCAGCCAAACTTCTCTCAATGTTTTCTATTTTCAATATTTTTAGATATTCTTAAAATGTATTTGTTGTCCCAGTCCATTATTGATGGAAAAATGCTCCAAAAAGTTTCTAGTATTTTACTTATGGAAGCTGAATTTTGAAAATCAGGTACCCATGTTGGATAGCCAAGTGCTTACCAGCACACTCATTTAGGGAACGTGGGTTATGCATTGTGAATTCAGCTCAGTGATTTTCAGGAAACAGTATGCTTTGACTTTTCAGTCCAGATTAAGAACCTTTAGTTGTCAAACACCAGCTAAACAGAAGAGACCTGTGGTCTCATTACTAATATGCTGTAAACAAACAAACAAACAAAGTCCCTCAAATTGTACTAACTACACGTTTAGCTCTACAAATGAATGACTTGAAGCAGACATAAGCACAGTGATACTGTTCACATTGTTGTGCCAGGGTGAAGAAAGGAGAAATTATTTTATACTATTTATGCAATTTTCTGAAGGCCATTGTGGCTTTATTTGAGATGAGTTACTTGTATAAGTACAGGAATTTTACATATGAAGTGAACATTCATACACGTCAGCAAACACATGTGTAAGGTATAGAGATGCTTTGCTGTGTAAAAATCAGGTTTTGAGAACTGTTTACTTAATTTTCAGAGACAATTTTTTACTTACATTTCAGAGACAAAACTTCTGTTTTAGCAGGGGAGGAGTGAGGCTTTATCCACCATCCCTAGGGCAGTAAATTTGTGTAATATTGCCACAGCTGTGGAGTGTTGTGCCAAGGGGAGCATTAGGAGTTACTCAGTGAATTTCCTGATTTGTGGGAAGATGTGTTAGCTCTCTCCCTGTCTCTCTCAGACGTAGCAGTTTGGCAGTTCTCACCACAGCCCTGTCACATTATAAGGAAATTGTTCCTAGGGGTGTACTTAATTGCCAATGCTTGTTCAGTCAAAGCACTTCGGTTTGGACTGGCCCATGGCTGAGGCACACAAGACATCTCTTCTTTAGCTGTCTCAGAAGGGTTGGGGAGGGCACACAGTGAATTGTAGGAGCATAAAACATCTTTGACTCCTCTTTGAGATGGTGGGTACATCCTGACTGCTTCCCTATGTCTAAAGTGCTTCTTTGAAAGAGTTGCTCACACAATTCTGCATAATATGTAGGGTAGAAGCCCATCTTCCATAAGCTTTATAAATCAAAGCTATTTATCATCTGAAGCAGTCACATCTAGGAGGACCCTGCTTTTCTATTCAGCTGCATTTCCATGTCCTAAATTTTCTTTGGATTGTGGTGCTTTGGATCTTCTTCTATCCTGCAATCAGGCTGAGGGTAACTCTTTTTCATGGGTATGTACTGTGCAAAAGGCAAGCTGAGCAAGCTTACTTCATTCTTCTCCCTTTATCCTTTAGCTCAGAATAATCATAAACAGGATTAAGGCGTTCGTGAGTTCATGGCTCACTCAGTGTCATTCCTGAGACTGTTTATGAAACATTTGCCTGTGGTAATGATACCTTTATATTTTGACCAGAATTGTCCAACTATTTATGGACGAAAAATATAAATAATGGTTTAAGTCTGTCTTCTAGCTGGGGTAATAACTGTTGGTATATACTGACTAGGGTTTCAACTTTGACTGTTATCTTTTAAAGTCAAAGGTTTTGTGTACCTGTTTTTGCAGCTGTCCAGATTCTTCTACTTTAACTAAAATTAGGTATAAACAATGTTCTCGGTTTTCACTACTAATTATTTTTTTTCCCCCCTCAATTTACTTTTCAGCATGGAAGAATGTGAAGCTCTCTGCACAAGGCTTGCTATTATGGTCAATGGAGCTTTCAAGTGTCTTGGTTCTCCCCAGCACATTAAAAACAGGTATTGTACATCGACATCAAATCTTCTGCATCTACATCCATTCTAAGAGCTGGCTAGATGCTTTAGTAGTGCTAAGTCATAAGGACTTATGACTGCTAAGAACGTCTTCTTTTTCCTGCCATAACTGAAGTTGAAAAAGAGCCAATTAGGATAAGTTAGCAAGCTAAAATGACATGTGACATTGCTAAAATGCTTTGTAATCGGCAATGGTAATTGAAAGAGACAGATCTGCATCTAAAATGAAACACTTCTGCACGTAACCTAAGGAATACATTGTGAGAATTCAACATGGTGATGAAATGCAATTTGGCTCCGCCTGAGGATTTTTCATAACAGGAAGAAGCATTTTTAACAGGTCAGCAGCCAGTAAGAACATCTATTTTGAACTTTCTCTACTTCCTACCAAATTCACTGACAATTGCAGATATTTATGCTGTTTTCTGCATCCTTTTCCTGGTGTGCATAAGCCTCTTTTCTGTTTGAACTCTGCTCATGAGTTAATTTAATTCCTATTAATGAGGATGTTTAATTCAGAGGATAGACTTAAACCACGATAAAGGAAAGAGGATGAGAAGCTGAGGGGAAAGTTGCTGCAACTTATAGCTAGACATTTACATTTAGTTGTAAATGTAATTATTAGGACATGCAGACAGTCGGCTCTGTAAGATGATACAGCTCATTTGCAAGCAGCAAAGCTACACTGCTTTATACTAGCTCAGCACTTAGTTCTTGTAAGTGCAGATGCAGTTGACATTGGGAACAAGCTCTACAGAAATGCTTTGGAACTGCTGCCTGCCATGTTTATAAGGCAGAAGATATATGTCTCAGATAACTTCTTGTCCCTTGACAGTCCTTTTGGCTTTTTGCCCTTCCCTCTGTGTAGAACCATAGGTCCTTCCTTCACAGCTGCCTTAGCAAGATGGGCCTGACTCACACTAGCTCTCTCCTTCCAAGGTGTTTTCATGAAGACAAACTTTCAGCTAGACACATTACAATCTGGATGGTGAAAAAACATTGATGTCTGCATCTGTATTTCTGATGGTTCTGTGTGATTGTAGCCTTCTATTCATGTTTGCACACCTTTCAGAGCATATTTGCCTCAGTTTCTGGAGGCATGAGAAGTCAATTGATCTTCAGCAGTTTCTGCTTCTTTCGTATCTAGGTCTTTGCCTTTGCCATCCTGTCTCTTCCCAAATTTCATAGCATAGAATAGCCTGTTGTCTCACTGGCTGGAGTAGATTAGTGAGTGTGAAGGCATCCTTTACTTCTTTTGTATGAGAAACAGCTGTATGTAGAGGACAGTGCAGATCTTGCACAGGTGAAAATGCTTTTTGAAGATGTGTGTCCCCCCAGTAAGGAAAAAATAGTATTACTTAGGCACTTCAGTTGGGTGTATAAAGTTAGCTGGGATAAATGTTTCTTCCCTTTTTATATTTCAGATCCTCTGGAGTGAGTACATGTCTCTGTCTTCTCAGCTTCACCTTGAGAGGGCAAAATCAGACAGTCCACAAAGGCTACCTTCTCCTTTATCTTCTCAGTGACTTTCATTGTTTTGCAACTTCTGATGTTTCCTTTAGCAGCCTCTTTTCATCTTCCCTCTTACGGAAACAAGACATCAAAAGCATACTCACAAGTATGCACCATATTCATATAAATGAGGCAGTTATTTCTCAGTTTGCTGCACTGCCTCTGTAGACAAACCTCTTTCAGATCACAGTTAGCAAATCAGTGCAGAAGTACCATGCTGGAAGTGTCTTCATATTACTTCTTATTGATATACAACCAGCACTATTACTACTATTGAGATAATCACAGATCAACCATTCTGGAATCAAGGCTGTATGAGTGCCTCTTTTAAATTCTCTAAAGCAAAGCCATAATAAGAATATTTGTCAATCATATTCATAGCGGTTTTTTTAAAATCATTGTAACTTCGTAAAAAGCACACCTTCTCTATATTAAGAATATTTCATACTTTCTGCAGGTTTGTGTTCCATGGCAGTTCTTGAATGTATGTCCATCAGTGAAATTCACATGGGAAAATTATGTGCACTGGAGATCAATATTGCTGAGAATTTCTACACAAACCATGCAGCTCAAGCTCCACAAGGATTTTTCATTTAAAGGCAGGACTAAAATCCCTTTAACTCCTAGCTTATTGATTGATTTGCTCTCCAAATTTTCCACACTAACTGTTCAGGAACCTACTGAATTTTTTTGAAACTTTAGAACCCTTTATTAAGTAGAAATAGTCATGAGCTTTATCAAAGGATTTAATTAAAGTCAGGCAGTTGTCTGAATTTTCTCTGACGGCCTGATACGTTTTCTTGGCTGGCAAGAAAAAAACCACTGTAGACAGCAGTCTTAAAGTGTCATATACACACAGCTGTTAAAGCTTGCAGAAAAGACATTTCTGTGTTTTCTTTGGAAATCTTTTAACAAGTGCTGGGGAGAAGTCAAAGACTGTTCCTGTAGTCCTCTTATTTTGTTGCTTAGTCTAGCTTCCAAACTTCTCTCCAACACATGCCAATGTGATCCTATATCATAAACCCCAGGTTATCACACATCTAACACGTAAAATAATTGTTAGGAGATTAAAAAAACTTTATACATTCTCTGTGATTAAAGTTCCAAACTTATTCGAAGACAATTTCCTGGTATGCTTCCATGTTACCATATGGAGGACTCCTGCATCTACATGAGATGGGGAAGGAGTAGAGAAGCAGAATTCCAAAGAATTAAGCTTTAAATTATTTTAAAATTTTCACTTTCTGCTCCACCTGTGAACATCCTGAAAAACTTCCTGGACTTGGAAGAGTATTGAGTGATTCCTTCCTTCCCATTTTCCTTCCCTCCCTATGATTTAATAGCCCTATCATTCCCATTGCCATACAGAGCAAAACACAGTTTCTTCTAAAGTGGTAGACTATAAGGATTAGTAAATCTAAGTTGCTATTAGGAAATATCTACCTGCAGAAAAATGTTTTCCTTAACAGCCACCTCCATTGATATAAGCACCAGTCTTCTCCTAGTGTTTCAGTGTTTTCCTGCAATTAGCACTGTTTAGTATATTTGTCCCATGCACCACATCACCGTAAAAAACCCATCACATCTTACATTTTGTTTAAAAAAAATATTCCATGAAGCAATATAAGGAAAGCATAAAAAATCCTGATTTTGTTGCATCTGATTTCATTTAATTAGTGATACCCTAAAAATCTGGTTTTTTGGATGATCTTTCCTTCATGCTGTGTGTGAATGAATTAAGCTAGTAATATAGAAATTCATATTAACAGGGAAGAATGATACTAAAATAAATTAATGGGGTGTAGTTGTAGATTATCATGGTTTCTTTGTTAGATTCTACAGCTTGTTTTTTAAAAAATTGTTCTTACTTATAAGCAGCTCTTGATACCCTTTAGTCTGTTTTCAATTTGTTTCTACAAATCAAATTGAACAAATATTTTAAAAGCAACAACAAGTATCCTGATCTGGCTTTGAAAATTGCAAGAAGAGAAATCTAACCTCTATATGAATACTTAAACCAAAGAAAACTTTCATGCAGCTTTTTTTTTAGTGAAAGAATAAATCCAGTACTGTAAGAAATAATAATAGAAGCATATTTTGATATTACAGGTGATTCTATTAGTATGTCTCAAGAATATTTTCCTCTTCTAAATGTAGGCACATATACTAAAATAACATTCTTTTTTCCCTTCTTGTTGAATTCTGTCTGTCTTGATGGAAGTCCTCAAAATTGTTTTGTTTCTTTATTCTTTAGTACCATTCCAGTCTATAGAGTCAAGATTATGATCATCTTTTTGATGGATATGTGATGAAGGTTTAATGGGTCTTCCTTGGAGCCCTGTTAAATTTGCTTCTTTGCAGTTGTGGGAAGTTCAAGAATTCAGCTCTTTCTCTCTGGCTATACTTTCAGCCCTTGGCAGATGTGAAAGATCATAATCTTGGACTGAGTACAGCTTTGTCAGATGGCAGGACAAAATTCTGCTATGAAGGGTATGGGTGAACTCCAGGAAGATGCTAATGTGAAACATAAAAGCTTCATAGGGATATAAAAAGTGATGCTGCTTCTAATGTGTGAGACTTGTTCCATTTTTCCAACCCTTCTGCAAGCCTGTTACGAAATGCTCATCCAAAAATATCTTCTTGCTACAAAAGTCTGTGTTTGGGTTTCTGCTCCCAGCTGCTGAACCTTGACTATATTTATATATGTTTAAACAGATTTAAAGTAGCTGCAGATGTTTATCAGCAGAATAATAAGGGTAAGACTTCTTTAGAAAGGCTTTTTGTTGCAGGTGGCACATTTCTAAGTAATATCAAGAAATGTATTAGGTAGAAGAACAAACTGAAGGGCAATTTTCAAAAAGTTAACCTCTTAATTCTAGATGTAGTTTGTCTGAGATTGATGTGTTAACAGTTGTGCCTGTTAAAGCCTAATTTCAGACAGTTCCTGCCAACAGAGTAAATTATGCTAAATTGTGAATGGATTACATTTAAACGCTCTCTCCAGTATTCTCCATTATACCTAATGCTTTTTTAAAAAATGTACAGAAGCATTTTCATGTTAGATGCAGCTGGCCAATTCTCTGGGAGCAACATTTTGAATATTATCCTTCATTCCAGGGCCATCTGGACAGACTTCTCATATCAGAAAAACCCATACCAATTTGTCAGGTGCTGGACGTCAAGTCGTTGCTCAGATTTTATCAGCAAGCCATCCGATTAAATTACCCAACAATTAATTCATTTGCTATAGCTGGGTTATAATGGAAAATATGTTGGCAGACTACTTATACTTTACCTTTTTTTTTTTAAAGGTTGATTGAGAATATTTTATTGCTTTCCTCAAACTCACGCATGTAGATTTCTTAAATGGAAAAGAAATGATTAAAATTAAAGTCCTCATCAATATTTCAGCCTTCTGTGGACACAGTGTTACTAATTGAAATACTATCAATAAGTTTCTTACACGCTATAAGATATAGAAATTAATATTTTCACTCTTCTTGACTCGGAAACACCTTCCTCTTGTACATGAAAAATGTCTTAAGGCAGTGGATGTGTAATCATGTAATTTAGCTATTCGTTTATCTTTCCAGAGGAAAATTTGAAGAAAAGAGCTCTTAAAAAACACACAGATTGAGAGTTCAGAAATGAAAAATATCTTTTGACTCTCCTAAAACTTTGTGCAATATTTATTCAGCCCTACTGCACATGTGCATTAGAATGCTTATTTTGGTCATTTTGTACTACGTTTTCCACAGGATGCTGCGTTGTATCTCTATACCTGTTCATTAAATCAGAAGCAGCTAATTAAGATTTCATATTCTCCTCTTTCACTAGTATGTGTTCTACTAGAAGTTTTTCAAACCTGTCCTTAAATACAGTATTATCAGCATTTATTGGAGCAGGGCTCATAAACATCAACATCTTTGTTTTCCACAGCACTTCTTGGAAACTTAATTTGAAATAATTATTCCCTTTTTATAGATGAGTAACCAAAGACTGGTGCTAAAGTTAAAAGGGTTTGGGTAGTTTATCTGAGCACTTTATAACTAAATATTTTACATTTGTTCAGCATTGCATTTAAAGCAAAACTCCTGTTAACTTCAGCTGTAGCTGTGGGTGCTCCAGAAGGCACCGTGAATTCCTCTGGCCAACTGGAGCCATTTGTCTCCAGGTGGGCCCTGAACAAGACAGGAAAGCAATAAAGAAAGATGTGGTCTAAGTGAGTTACCACAGACCACACAGGTGTATGAGGATGAAAGGGTAAGATTCTGTTCCCCAGGGCATTTCCAGAGCTGGGAAGCACTTTCTTCCTTTTTTCTTTCCTTTTCTGATAAATCTGCTGTCTTATTTGCAATGTTTTCTAGGCATTGCAGTAAATAAAGGCATTTCTCTGAGCAGGTACATCCAGGGTATCTTGTAAGGCGTTCATGATAGGGATTTCATGACAAGGTGTTATGTGATGATGTAATTAAAGTTTATTACATAAAGCTAGTATAACTGTGGTTTAAATTTTATTTTACATCTTGTCTACATTAAACATTTTTTAGCTTGAGATTTGACCTTGAGGTGTTTAGTGTGTAATACCCTGATTATTATGTTATTAAAGAACAGTACACCCAAACCCAGTCATAGAAACACAATGATAATGTTATTTACTCCTGCCTTTTTCACTGTTGAGTCCCAGAAGGTGCTTTTAGGAACAGTTTGGGTTCTTTGTAGGCTGTACCTTTGCACAGGGTTACAGCACTTCTGCTCCTGTTTCTCTGGGAATAAAATATATAAATAATGCAAGAATAAAAAATCCCTGATACTTGCCAGTATGTGCAGATAAACAACCTCAAATACAGAGAGATTTTGTGTGTGCACATGTATAAACAATTAACAAGATTTTTTCAGGGTTTCACCACATAGTTGGAAATCGCACCTAAGAATTGACAAGCACACAGAGAGCAAGGCAAAGTTGTACCCTGCACTTCTCATTATCTGGGGCTGTCACTGTTATGAAAATTATATTGCTGAATACAGAAATTAACTTTAGATGGTTTGATATGAAAGCCTGGAGTGTGTGTGAACAAATAGTGCATGTACAATATACCTGAACGAGTGTTAGTCATCATTTTAATAACTGTTTTTGTGTTTCTATTGTTACCCTGGAAAAATCATGATGACTTAAAAAATAATGAAACAAACTCTATGAATACTACATGGAAGAGAAGTTTTATAATTTATTTATGTCTGTTTGTTTGCATCTAACCAAGTTTATCTGTTCAGCAATGCTGAGGTTCTGAATAAATGCAGAAGGAAATCACATTTTACAAGTGACAGGGTATTTGCATTTGACTTTAGCATTTTTTTAAAAAAATCCCAAGTTCTTAAAAATTAATAACCTTTTCTCCTTCCTTGATATTGTCTTTGCTTGTTTCTTAATAGACAAAATAATTAAATACATTGTGTGATTTTTAAATGATCTTGAATTGTGATGTCTTTGTTTTAATAATTTTATTTCAATTTTATTTTCTTTTTTCTTAAATGTTTTTCAAAGGGTTTTGTTTTCAATGTTGCTCAAGATTTGTTCTGTTTGTAAATTGTACTTGTGTCTAAGGCTGTGAGAGGAATGACCTGGATATGTATTCTGTGCTTCAGCAATTATACCGGCGTAACTAAGTTATCTTGCCTAGATGAGGCCTATTTCAGCTTAAATGATTCCATGATTCTTTTCACTTAGAGAAAGTAGAACTATATCTGGGTGCAAATGAATGTAAACCAAAGCAGAGGGATAAACAGCACAGTAGAAAATTATTCCCTCTCTTTGATTTATGGCATATATTCTAAAAGATGCAGTTCCTTGCAGACATTAAGTGCCAATGTTCTCTTTACTATTTTTATTTTGTTATCCAATAATGTCATTTTGAAGCAATCTTTTGATCAAACTAGTGCATACACAAAGTACACACACTATATTTCCATCAGTAAACTTTCTGGGAGCTGTAATTTTTTGATGTATATATATATATAGCACAACATTCTCCAGGAAATGTACTCTTTGATTAGTGGAAAAAGAACTACATGGGTGATTAGATGCTTTTCTTATTCCTCAAAGTTTAGAAAATGAGGCCAAGTTCTTCATTTCCTGAGGTTACATTCAGCAAATTTTACTGAGGGGAGAGAAGAGTTGGTAAATAGGCTTTGGGAAGAGTGTGATTTGATGAGCTGTTTATTCTGGACCTGCTGTTACTTGAAACAGTGATTTCAAGGTTTGGTTTAGTTGATTTGTAGACAAGCAAACTCCTAAGGCTTTTAAATGAAAACACAGTTGTTGTTTTGCCTTTTTTTTTTTTTTAAGCAAATAAAAGTCTGCTGATAGTGTACTTTCTTTTTCATTCTTCACATAAAACAGGTTTTCATGAGTCAAGCTTAAAAAAACTCATTGGGTTAATTCCTCTAGGGACTCCTTGTGACCACGTGCAGGCTCAGCTGTGTTTCACAAGGACAAGACTCTTGTCTCCATTCAAACCTCTGAACCAGGACCTCCAAGGAATGGGCAGAAGGGAGCACTGAGAAGCTGCTCTGCCCCAAGTGCCAACTCCTCTCCTTGATATTCATGAGAATTTTCAGCCTTTGGGCCACTAAATCCACTTCCATTGCCATTGCAAGTTTAAAAGAGCACCAGGAAAGCATGCAGGGGACTTTCTCATCAGTATAGATTTGGTTACACTTTATTCCAGTGTGTGACTGGAGCTTGTGTAGACACATATCTGAAGTCGATTTACACAATCTATTTTTTGCTGCTGGCTGTGGGGCTGCAAAACCTTTCTGAGAACTGAGGAGCCATTTGTGTTATTCACCCAGGCTGACCTCCTCTTGGTGATATTTATACAAAAAGAAACCTGAGGTCAGATCAAACACCTGTTAGTACAATATTCTCTCTCTGAAAGTGGTCAAGAGGGAAAAGTACAAGAACAATATAGGCACATGAAGTTACTTTACTACATTACTTAACCACCTTCAGCAGTTTCTTTTTTAGAGGCTTCCTAAGTCAGAGGTGATTTTAGTGGATCTCCACCATGAGTTTTTCTGGTCTCTTATTCAACTCATGTCAAGTTCTGACATTTAGCACATCCCATGTCAATGAGTTGTACAGTTTTCCTACATATTGTCAGGAAGACTTGGCATTGCATTTCCTATAGTTTAACTCAATGTCCCCTGCTCTTGCATGAGAAACACGAGTGAAGAATTATTTCTTACTTACATTGCTTAGTCATGATTCTGTGCTCCCTGAAAATACCCTTCAACCACCTCATCGTCTTTCTTTCATGATGAAAAGTTTAGGCTATTTAGTAATTCCTGGTATGGAAATATTTCCATTCCTTTTGCTCCCTTGTTATCTGACCTGCTCAGATACCTTGAGAACCTGTGCAAATTAAAAGTGTGGAGTTCTTGTAGTTCTTGCTAAGCTCCTGCTACTGCAGCTGATGCTGTTGTTAAATAGTCAAGTTAATTTGTTTACAGTCAGTTTGGGAATTTATATTTTATTTTTAGACTCATGTTGGCATTTTAACAGAAAACACTCAATAAGTTATACTCCCAGAATGACTAATGAGGTGAAAGTGAAGTGTGAACTACTAGTTTGACTGAGGAAGGATAGAAAGAAGAAAAAGATTTTATTCTGTCAGAATATGTGGTTTTGTGTGTTTGTTTATACACAGATAAAAATTCAGGTGTTGTTAAAGTTATAGGGCAGTGCAAAATACGTTCTCTGTTGAATAGCTTTGAAGAGATGAAGATTGTTTTGCAGCAGATGGCTGCTGAACGAGTGTGCTGGCTCAACTTAGGCCATTCTAATGATAATGTCTTCCTCTTTAGGCCTTGAACTATCAGGTGCTAAAGGTTTGATCCTAACAGTGCTAATCAAACCAGATTGTGCTTTTCTTTGTAATTCCACTTTGGGTTTCTGAATTAATTATATTGGCTGAATCAGACAGGAAAACAAAGTGAAAAAATGGTCAACTCAATTTCCATTGCCTCAGTGCACTGCTGAAAGCAGCTTGCTGATTATAGCATGGGGAAATGTTTATTGCTGATCAGCTTACTCTATATGGGGAGCTCTTGTACTAAAATGAATTATAAAATCAAGGTATAAAAGCATCATAATTTGACTAGCCAAAAGAAGAAAATCTTTTAAAGCTTTTTATTGGTGCCATGCTGGTGTTTATGCCACTCACAGTTTAGAACTAAACCAAAGTTGCACAGACTCCTCTGTCTTTGCTAATCAGAATTTTGATTCATTTTCTTTGGAAACTTCATTGCATACAGCAATTTCATTTTATGAGACTGTTGAATGTCTCCATAAACCAGCATTTTTCAGACTGTAATTCAATGGTCGTTGTATAGAAATGCCAAAAAACTGATCAGAATCAATGATCTCTTGTAAAATGTTGCCTCAGGTTAGCTGTCAACTAAATTGAATACCCTTGTTAACTATATCCATCTTTGTAACAACTTTTTTTATTGTCACATGTATTTTTTTCAGGGATGATGCTATGCATTTAAAACATTTAATTAGAGATCTATTTAAGTATCAGTAAATCATTGCAAAGCAAATCTGCCAGACTCTGCTTTGGATTCCACCTAATTCTAGATCTCTTTGGTGTATCAGCACTGTTCATTTGTCAGGCTACACTGTCCAGTGAATATTTAGTACCCTGCAGTCTGGACTCAATACAATTTAGTTCATGAAACATCCTTCAGGAGCCAACAGATAGGACACTGCATCAGGATGTTTCTTACTCCATTTGAAGCAGTTCAGTGGTTGCATTTGACTACAATAAGAAATAAGCCAAAACCCAACCAAAGAAAAAAACCCAACAACAAAAAAAACAACCCACAAAAAAACCCACAAACCAACCAAAGGCTAAAAAACTCTACACCCATTTATCTGTAATAGGGCTTTTCATTTTTATGCAGAAGCTGCCACTGTTTTATGCTACACAAAAAATTGGGATTTTCTTTGAGATCCTTGGAAATTGTATTTTGAATTCATGTGAAATTCTCAATAAAATAAAACTGCAGTCTATTTTTTTTCATTGTGGAAACTTGCAGTGCTCTTAAATAAATCCAGACTATTCCCTTATAACAACAGAGGTTCTGACCCAATGCAAAATAAAAGTTAAAGCCCTTACATTGCAATAGACTTATAGGTGAGAAACATGTGGTGTTTCATGTGGAATATTTTGCTGGGAGTCACTTATGCACTGGTTTAACTGGGCATATATCTCAAAATAGTTCTTTCTATCTTTTATTACCTTTTGATTGATAATCTGTAGACATTCTTTTATGTATTGGAATAGGGCAACATTGTAGAGTGTGCTGTGATATATCCTCTGCTTTGATGACATGAAAATGTGCCTCTCACCAGTCAGACCCAATTAACCCAGCTGCTGCCCTGAATCATGAGTTGTACACAGGAAAGACACAGTAGAGGAGGGTTTTGGCACAAGGGTGTATTACAGAGGTAATCATTAGGAACCAAACCACTGGACTAAAGGATTTGGCAATGAGTGATTGAGACACTGGAGAATGAAGAAAAGGGAGTTATGCTGGAATGAAGGATGTGGGAGTGGTGGTCAGTGGGAAGACAGAGGAAGTGACAGGTTTCTGGGGGGACATGGGCAGTGCTGCCCAAGCTCCCTGTCCCCCATTCAGCTCTGCCTTTCCATTGCTCACTGGCAACAGGGAACAGCAGGGGCAGTGGAAAGCTCTTCTGATGTGGCTCCTGCTGGTGTTTTTCCCTAGCAATTAACCAAGAAGGAGAGCCCAAAGGAAGGAGGACATGTAGCTGCAAAGGAGGGAAAGGGTGCAGCACAACCCTTTTTTGCTCCATGCCTCTACTCAGCTCTGCCCATGCACCCCAGTCTGGGGACTGGTGCAGCACAACGTCCATTGCTTAAGAAATGTGCATGAGAACACAGTTGTCATTTCAATGTTCACTGGTTTATTGCAACTTTCCCAAATAACTATCAGCAGTGAGTAAAGCTAATAAAAAAGATAGTGTTGATTAGATTGCCTGTACTTAACTTTTATCACATTTGTGTTGAGAAAGAGAAGTTAATTTCTTAAATTATTCTGAGAGAGATTGAATGGTCATAGAGCCAAAGAAAATTTGTTAACTTTGCTGTATCCCTAAATATCCCTACACTTGCCTTTGCATATCTGTAAAACACCGTTGTACTGACACTGCTGAAACTTGCTTTTGGACACACAGTTTTGTTAACAGATTTGAAAAATAGTGATACACACCCATTTTTCTCATTAGAAAAGTCAAAGGATTTTTTTTTCTTTTTCTGTATATGATTGGTAATCTTCATAGCTTTATACTGACCACTCAAAGCAACAAAGCAATTAAAGCATAGTTTACTTAACAGAAGTACCTTAAGTAACATCAGGTATATTGGATAGTGAAACACACTGTAGTAACTAAAATTAGGCATAACACATTTTTTGTCTCTGTTATCATTAATTTAACAACTTTCTCATTGGAATTCTGTAGGTCAATAGTATAATAGTAAAATCACAATGATAATGCAGTAGGCATACGTGATATTTGATATAATCACAGGAAAATCAATTGAACCAAATGTTCTTCTTGTCTTCATGGCATCTTCTTGGATTTATGTTTCTGTGTCTCATTCCCAGGTTTGGAGATGGTTATTCTGTCAAGGTTTGGCTTAGCAAAGAAATAAGTTATGGAAGAATGATTTTGGATTGTCTACAACTGCACTTTCCCGGAACACGGTTTAAGGTACAGCTAAAACTCCTTGTTGTAGTATATGGCAGGATTAATTTGGGGCTGGTAAGAACAGTATGTACATGTTTGGATATTTACATGTTTGGATATAAAGTACATATAAATATCCCTTTTATTTTTCTATTAGGCATTTCATAAAAATTGGACTTGTGATGCCATACAGGCATTTAGGCAACATAAATAGAAAGGCCTTTTCTCTGAGTGGAAATTTCCTTTTGCTTTTATTATTGATGAAGTTGAACTCAAATTTGTATTCACCTGAAGTAGGACTATAGTGTACTCACTGAGAGTATTTGCTTTGATTACTTTCTGATAAGGTCCAGAGTTGATAAGTCTCAGCCTTTACTGAGATTCTTTGATTTAATACAAAGCCTTATAAAAGACATGTAGCAATTACATTTCCATAAATACTCTCAAAGTCTTTAACTGTGCTTAGGAAAAGAATCATGAAAAGCTATATCTATCTTAGATATGAACATCTTTGTGTATATGTTTATGAGTCTGTATTGAGCTCAGACAGCTGTGTGTCTGTATATGCTCAGCCTTTTCCCAGACTGCATCGTAGCAGCACTAGTCTGTTGGATTAAAATTTCCCTAAAGTTTTATTTCTTTTATGAGATTAACAAGCTGTCACTTCAGAATACACACAAAATCTGTGCTCTCAGTCTGAACTGTTCTTTGTGCCATGAATGTAGACAAAATATGTTCTCTTTTAAAAGCTCGTATTTTCCATATTAATCTGCAATGAGAGCCTACTGAAGTTAGACTGATTATAAGCAAGTGCAGCTTCATCACAATGTGCATTCACTTTTATCTGGTTTTATAATCTTTGCTTGTTTTCAGGGGCAACATCTTAATCTGCTCGAATACCACGTACCACAAAGTCAGGGATGCTTAGCAGAGCTCTTCAGAGTCCTAGAGAATAACAAAGCTTTTCTCCAAATCAAACACTACTCCATTAGCCAAACCACATTAGAGCAGGTATTTTATTAATTTTCTTTGTTTTATTCCTAGCCCCCATACTTTCTCAGCCACTATGCCTTTTTTTTGTTGTTGTCTAAACGTGCTGTGTATTATGTTTATTGATGTAGTAGAATACCATTTGCTGAGCCACCTGAATATATGCAATACTCCAGCAGTTCCAGGCCATCTCAGGTCACACAGTAATTCCATGTCTCACACTGCTTTTATACTGGAGGTGAGCTAGTAAAAGCATCACAGCAAGCCACACACTTGTAGTGTGCACAAGCATAATCTGTGCTTAGATGCATCTGGTTGGATGACAAGGAGGGACTGTGAACTGCCACCTCCACAATCCAAAAGCTGGGATCTTACTAATGTCCTTGAACAGGCTGAACCAGTCTCTGTAAATAGTGGTAAACTTTAGACTTTCAGAACATTTTCCTTTGAGAATTTTAAGTGCACAGACAGAAGAGATCTGACTGCTAAAGACCATGAAATCCTATTGTGAGAAAAGGAAGAACACATTGATGGCAAGCATGGGATTTCTGGGTGATCGTGATGTGTTACAGCATCTTCATATGCAACTGCTTGTTATTCATTCTGCAAACTGAGAGTTACATCTAGTCAAAATATTAATTTTGTATGATTGATGGTGTGAACTTGTTCCTTTTTCCCATGTGCAAATCATTATTGAAGTATTCTCCTCTGAGCTGGACTACTAACTACTTGCAAATGATCTATTCGCTGAATGACTGCATGTAAGATAATTTCAGCCTATTTCTTCAGGCATTGTTCACTCAGGTTTACTTTGTCTCCATTTTTCACAGTGATGCATCACCTCAGACACCTACCACTGCTTCTTCTCCCTGACTGTCAGTCAGTTTTAAACAGGAAAATAGTTCTTCACAGTAACAAACACACTTATAATGCACCCCAAGTTTGTTTGCACATGAAGAGGATCATTTGAATAAAGAAAAGCCTTTTTTCCCTCTACATTCCTTGCTGTCAAATAGTTGTGTGATTAAAACTGAAACAAGTATTTCTGTAGTAAGATCTGTGTTTAAAAAAAACCAAAAAAATTCAAGGAGGCACATTAGTTGTTGAATCAGAAGTATGCTTTCACCTTGAAACATTTGCACCCTCATCTGTGATATTTATTGGCAGAAACAACAGACTCAGATTCTTTAGGTGTGTCATTCAAAGACAATTAAAACCATTGTTTCCCATTTAATTGTGCATAAAATGTAATTTTCATATCTCAGTAACTCATTTTACCATAACTTTTATCATCTATCAACCCCTGTCTTAGCTGGAGAGGGCAAGAGGGATTATGTCTAGAATTTGTAAAACAGGTTTTTAGAGGGCTTCCCTCAACATGTGTTATTAATTATTTTGTCAAAAAAGCTTAGAAGGGCAGCTAAAAAATATCATCACCTATATCACCAAAGTCTGGATTCAAGTACTGTTGTTTTGAAAATTCTACTTTTTATCATTTCTTACAGGTATTCATTAATTTTGCTACCCAACAACAAAGAGTCTCGCATTCTTCACAAGGATCTCCTGTTGTTCATCATGATCATGTCCCAGTCTAGGCTCAGAATGGGATACAGCTTCAACATAACACCTGTGTGTGTGTGTGAGTTTGATCATATATACACACAAGTTGCATGCAATAACTTTTCAAATGTGAACAATTCGTGTGTAAGAAACAAATAGTAGAAGCAGAGTTGAGTAGTCCTCTGTAGGCTAGAAGGAATGGTACTAGCTCTTGTTTAAGCAAGAAACTGATTATATGCAGACCAAAAATCTGCCAAAAATAATCCTTTCTTAATGTAACTGAAATTTAAAAATACTAATGGTCTAATTAATGTAGGAAAAAAAAAGGCTGATCTGAAATGTCCGTGCATAGTAGATTTTTTTTTGGTGGTGGCTCTGCATTCATTTGACTATAGTACTTTCTTGCATGCACACTTAATATCTAATTTTTACATGATAAGGCAAGAAAAAACAATTGAATGGTAGCAATAGCTTGGCTATCACCCAATATTTTTATTTAATCACACAAATTGAGAGCCTTTCGACTTCCCTGTTAATTCAGTTCTGTGTTATGACAAGCTAAATTAGCCTTTTTATTTCATAAAGAATGCACTGTATTCCATAAGGCCTTATGCTAAAGAGGTTATTAGTGTACTAACTTAGTCTGCCTCCCAGTTATCTTAAGTAAATTTAACAAGTTTCCATAAATCATACTTGACAATGATCTTTCCCCTAAGCCTGCGGATTGCTGCTGGAAGTATTCTGAAGTACCTTTTTAATGACCTATTTTGTTTTTCTCATCTTTTTGTTTCCTTTTCTTTCAAAAAGAATGACAAAATGCTGTTTAATGGGAATGTTAAAGGAAAAGAAGGTAAACTTTCAGAGAGTGACCAATAAACTTCTCAATAAATATGTATTAAGTTAGATACTTCAGACAAGGCCACAGTTTTCAGCCTGTACTTGTGTAAAATAAGTATAGGCTGAATATGAAAATTTAATGAATAAAAAGTCCTTGCATATTGTGCCTGGAGAAAAAAAAGTATGACTCCTTTTTTTAGTAAGTGACTGTCTCATCCAAAACAAGTCTTTGAAACTCTTATGATATTAGCTCATGCCACTTTTACTGGACTATGCTGTCAAATAACAAACTGTAGAACCAGTGACTTAGAAGTTAATTGCTGCAATATGATTTTGGGTGGTCAGGGGAGAGGGAAGTTCACTTGGAGATGGAAGAATTTGATTTTAAATGGCCAATGTTGCAGTGCTGATGCTGTAATTCCCTTCTGTACAATGATGAAATATTAAAAAATATATATTTGTGTTTTAGGCTTTGCAAGCTGACTCAAAAGACTGTTTATTGAGGCTTGATTTGTTCATGTTACTTTGGCCCATTATGCTTTTTTGAAAATCAGGAATTCAGGTTGCCTATTTCTATGAAGATGAAATTAAGTCCTTGAAAAATAAATAAAACCCTGAAGATTTACAAGCTTTTTCTGCATGTACATATGGGTCAGAGTGAGTGAGCTTATGAAAGTGCTTTATCATGAGAATGGCTTGGTATATACAGCCTGCTGCATAATATCAGAACTCTGCCAAGCTACTGAAGATCCAAAGCACCTCGGAACCATTAAATCCCAACAGCCACCACCCTGGTAGAAATGCCACAGCACAATGGGATGTCCATATTTGATGTCAAAACAGTTATCTTTAATTTCTGCATGAGGCTAGGAGTGGAAGGTTTCTAAGGTCCCCAGTTAGAACAAAAAAAGGTCAATTTTACAAAGCAGGGTGTGAAAGAAGTAGGGGACATGAAGGAAAAAAGAAGGCAGAGGCAGGAAACTTGGGCAGATACAGAAGTAAGCCATAATTGAAGTATCCTGCTTAATTACACCACCTCAGGATGGAAGAAACTGAGCGTTCAAGGAGCAGCCAAAGATCTCTGAGTCATAGTCTGAAACCACTCCACTGAAGAACATTTCTGTAGCTCTTACTCAGCTGAAAAACGATAGAAGGGAAGGTGTGGCAGTCATGTGCACAGTAGATTTTATTTTTGTGGTGGCTCTGCAAAGGGCTTCAGGCTTTTTTTTTTTTATTTTTTGCTGGTATGGCTACACCTGTAGATTGCTGATATTATGACTGATTGATTTTCTTTGGGTTTTGTTTTGTTTTTATAAACTAATATCTCTGTCTCAACCCTCACAAGTCCTTAAAAAAATGTAATGTACTCAAGGAAATTTAGGGATTTTGCAAAGGAGATGGTGCCAGTCCTTGCAGTGTGAGGCAGTTGAGCCAAAAGGTGTGATTTGTATGAAATTGTGAAAAGAGTCCTTATTCCTGCTGGGGAAGGGTGTCAGGCAGTTGAATTAATAAAACAATCCTGTGGTTTGCTTTGACCAAGGGAAACATAAAAGCATACACGACTCACTGTGGTGAGACTGAAAAATGGTAGCCTAGCTGAATGCTCAGATAGGGGAGCTTCTTCAAAGCTTGGCTGTGTAAGACTAATTAAATGTCACTTTTTTCTGATTAAAATATGAAAGATTATATTAGTTTAATAGATGAATACAGTAAATAAGGTTTGCTTCAGATTGATGGTTGAGTAAATTCAGTTAACAGTGTTTTTCTTTTTTTAAATTACTTCATATGCATCTCAGGAGACCCAATTTAATTCAGGCAAGTAGCAAACAACGTCAGTCTGCCAAACCTTTATGGGTGAAGAAGGTCAAAATCTAATTGAGTGCCAGTGTACCAGGTTCTGTCTCAGAGGATATTTTCCCTTTCTTTAACCTGTGGCATTCCTAAAGTATGCAAGTTTCAACAAAAGTATTTTGAAGATTTTTGTTTCATTTATTTATTTATTTATCAAAATAAATCACTAAACTAGGAGTCTGGACAGAAAAGGTCAATTATACATTCATGATGAAAGAATCCTTGAATTCGTAATTAGTGGAGAAATATCTCTTCTTTTAACACCTCTGGATTCGGAATCAAACACAGCTGAGGATTTTAAACAATACCTCTCTTGTGTGATTCTTGTTAGGAAAATTTCACTTTATTTCAGCTGGAAATTTCTCTGACTATGAAAGTAAGCCCTTTACCCTGAATGATAAACTAGAATTAAGCTCAAAATTATAAAATTGACTGAATATCTGAAATACTCAACACTAAAGCTGGGGAGATGATATTCATACTTTTAAGGGACTATTCCACAGCCTAAGTCAAAAGAAGGGCTTTGGCCATCCTTTGAGCAGATTGTTTCAGGCCCTCTTTTAATTTTTATACAGTAATAGAATGATGTGACCTAAAATAAACACTAAGAGTGAACTTTAAACCAAAGTATCACATTGTGATACTTTGGTTTAAAGTTCACTCTTAGTGTTTGGGGTGGAGTGGTGTTAGTAGTACTGGACAGAATGGCAAAACTCACAAAGTGTCACTTTGAATATGGCTCCATATTAAATTTCTGTACGGATTTTTCTTCTGGAAAGAACTTATTTCTCTAGTTTGGTTCAGTCGTGACCAGAGATGATAAATTTTGTCCAGGGTAGTGCAAGACGTATAATATGATTTTCAGCAGAGGAATTGGGAATTGGGCCTTTTGAGCTTGCTTGTCCTTGTGAAATTTGAATGACTGGGGTCTGAAATCACATAAATTTGGAAGCTGAATCTGACTCTTACTGGAACTGCCCAACTCCTAGATCTGTCTAAAACCAATTTAGGTAAGGATATTGCTTTCCTGGTCTTTTCCTAGTAAATAGTAAAGCTGACACTTTCTTTGATTCAGTTTAATATGATCTAATCTTTTTATGTCAGCACTTTCAATTTTTCTTTCTTAAGAATAGGGAGATCAAAGCTAGCAGCAAAAAGATCTTACTTGAAATGATTGAGAGCTGACTAGCTCAGACTTACAACAGCTAAAGAGAAAATGTTTCCTGAGTTGTGTATTAGATCCTTACATTACAGGTAGAACTGATGGTGTTGCAGGTGCGATAGGAGTGGGAAGCAGGTACTGAGCAGAAATCACAGCTGTCTCATTCTTGCACAGAAAGCAGCAATCTGCTGCTATCCACGGACCAGGTACTGCTGAATGTTTTAGCAGATGAATTCTCCATGCTGAAAAATGATACGGATCACTGAAAGAAATCAAAGCATCTTTCTTCGTTATTAAATTTTTCTATCACACTGTAATATTGTTCCAGTAGTGCCTTCATGCTTATTGTTACATGGAACTATGTTCTGGGATAAATTCTGGCTCCTTTCACAATGGCCCTGTAAAAGCCATGATCAGAGTCTGCACTGTAGAGGTGTATGCACATCTTTAGCTTATGGTAAAGGTTCATATCTGCTTTCTACTATATACAAATGGAGAAAAAGGGAAATATAAGCTATAGAACCAAAAGTCGATAGGTGAGATTTCCATGTGCAACTGATTTATTCTGATGCCTGAGGTGGCCACCTAAAACACAGAGAATAGACAAGAGTAAGAGAATAAAAGTAGGTATTTATTTGAAAAGCCTTCAAAGGTACACCCTGGGCAGTCAAAAGGCTATATTCAAGATGGACCCTAGATCCTGGGTTCTTCACACTTTTATAAGTTTGGTTCATTTGCATATCAGGATTAATTCTCCAATTATAACCTCTGTTTATGATGTAATTACCCCAAGTTTGCCCCCCCTTCAGAGGCTTTTAGTTTACACGTTTTGGGGCTTGGTGTCCTTGATGTGGAAACCTAGAGAGGCTTGTTATGTCTAACCATCATGAGAGAACAGCAGCTAACAGGCCACAAGAAACTTCAGAGTTACACACTAGGCAGTACAGGATTTGAAAAATATAAAAGTTGAGACCTAAGGCATCAATTCCAGCTACAGAACATCATACATACATAATTTTGCTGCCTGTGTGTGCCATGGGCAAGTTGAAGAAGTGCCTTGGGATTAACTGGCTATGAGGCGCCCAGCAGAAAAAGGTGGGATCCTCTAACGTGCAGTGATGTAAGGTAAGATCAAACGGGAGTCCTTTCACCCTCTTATTGTACAATAAATGCTGGCTAATAGCAAAGTGTAGTGCATAATTCAAGAAAAGTATCAGAAACACTTTCATCCTTATCTTGTGCTGAAACAGACAAATGCAAACTTTATTCTGTATATCATTTTTATACCACTCTTAATTCCTGTTCTACTTACCTTCTTATATGCAAGAACCAGACCCCCAAAAAACCTCAGTGCTTCCCTCAGACTAAAATATTTTGAAATGTGATTCACCTTCCACAAAATGTGAAAGCTTGTGGCATTTTTTTTTTTGTTGATTTTATTGAGAACTGGTTCTTAAGACTTTAATAATTATAGCTGAAGATGTGAGTGAAGGAGCATGTGACATTTATGCCGAATCAAATGGAATATGCATGTAATGTTCTAGCTGAGAAGTTGTAGTCATCTGATACTTTGTAGCTAATGATAATTGTCTAATAAGAAGAACCTGAAATTGTTTTCTTAGAAGTCTGTTATTATAAATAATTCTGCTAGCAATGTGTGAATACAAAATAGATTGAATCTAGCTAAGAGAGTATTCTCAGTATGTGAAAGGTAAGAATCAAGGTCATACACAGCATGTTGAAGTGTTGTGTTGTTGGGGTTTATTTTCCCTTTCAGTGTTAACTATGTGATTAGAAGTGGCACTTGTCAGTGGCCAGCTACCCTCTGAAAATGTTTATTTATGGCCCAGAGCTGAGGCTGTTTACATGCTGGTCATTTAGTAGTCTCTTTTTCTTTTTTACTACCTGCATGTTTTAGATGAACTGGTAATAAAAGTTAATGCATAAAATTATAGAAGCCTTTGCAAGCTGTGCAATTAAAAATAGATTTTCTGGATGTCCAGCAACTGGGTAACATCGAAGTATTTAAGTATTTCTATATAAAAAATGTTTAGTAAATTTTGAAAATAGCCCTTGCGGAAATGTTTTAAAAATTATTGAGTTGTTCTTTGCATGTACTATATAGGCTTCTACCTTAAATCTAAGTGCAAATAAAGGTGTCCATAATTATGTGTTTCTAATTGTGAGATGGATAGATTTAGCTTTAACCCACAACCTTCAGCTGAGAATAGCAGGACCACTGAAGATCTACTATGTGTCTGAACTCAGGGATGGAGACTGACAGCAGACTCTGTGACTCTGCACCTGAAGGGTGCATGTCTCTGCAAAATGTGAAGAGCCCTCTTTTTAACCACTTCAAGGTATTGACTGCAGGAAGAACTGAAAAGCTTCTTGTTGAGAGCCTTGCTCCCTTATGAATACCTGTGGCTGCACATATATAGATGTAGCAGAGAAAGTGCCATAAATTTTCAGGAAGGACGAGATTTTGTCTGGACCAAGGTTGCATTTACTAGGACTTTGCTCAAGATTATTCTTTTAGTAGACTTTAGTATTCTTCTTAGTTATCAATCAGTGTTTTCAGGCTTTGGCTTTTACCCCATGCTGTCAAGTGACAGCTGACTTCATTTTTTCGTACTATGTGTTACACAGGTCTTTAAATAGACCCCAGCTGAAATAGTCTCAGCATCTGAGGAAAATGTTTGCCTTGGTAGATGTTTTCCCTTTTGCTCACTATATTGGTTACCAGATCCTGGATGTGAAAAGCTTCCCCAAAATTGTCACTTTAGGGAGTACTGAAGAGCTGGGAATTTTTCTGTTTCACTTCTGCTAAATCATCAGAGCATTTTCTCTAAATAAATTTACTACTCTCAGAGGGTTCAAAGATACTGATGATGTCTTGCTTATATCCTGCTCAGCACCAGATCTCACACTTGCTCTTATCTGGCATCTTAGAATCATAGAATGGTTTGGAAGGGACCTTAAATATCATCTAGTTCCAACCCCCCTGCCATGGACAGGGACACCTTCCACTAGACCAGGTGCCTCAGAGCCCCATCCAACCTGGCCTTGAACACCTGCTGGGATGGGGCATCCATGGCTTCTTTGGGCAACCTGTTCCAGTGCCTCACCACCTTCACAGAAAAGAATTTCTTCCTAATACCTAATCGAAACCTATTCTTTCAGTCTGAAACTATTCCCTCTTGGCCATCATTACAGTTCCTGATGAAGAGCAGACCTTTGTAGGCCCCTTGTAGGGCTTCTTCAGATACTGGAAGGTTTCTATGAGGTCTCCACACACTTTTTCTCCAGGCTGAAGAGCCACAACTTTCTCAGCCCATCTTTGTAGGGGAGATTCTCTAGTCCTCTTATCAACTTTGTTGGTGTCCTCTAGACTTGCTTCAACAGTTCCATGTCTTCCATCAGAAGGTGCATCAGTAGGTGCCAGGTGAAAAACACCAAGTTCAGGAAGACCTTATAGAAAACAGACATTTCTGTACCATTTCCAAAAATATGTGTATGAGGGTCTATGTATTAAAGAATGTTTCCTAGCAGCTGTGTTCACAAGAACAGCAACTGTTTAAAACATTAGATAATAATCAAGAAGGCAATTTTTGAGTCTATTTGAGCCAACATTCGATATTCAAGGGTGGGAATGAGATTTTCTCTATGTGCCTAATCAGTACTGGGGTTCGAACACGCTTCTTCAATAATTGCAGAAAGTTATGGAGGGCTTTTTGGTAACTAATTTTCATTGTCTCTACAAATTAGAGTTTTATTTGGTTTCATGGGCTAGGGAAAAATATCAGCTTGGCTGCCAGTCTTTCTTCATGTCATTTTGAAAGTGGTGAAAAATGTGGATGTCTCACAGAGAGGTTCTTGTTGACACGATCAAGGTTCCCAATAGTAAAAGAGTCTCAAAATAAATGGTCAGGTTTTAGGGCTTTTTCAATGAGTCCAAACAGTGTTGGGATATCTATACAATTATTTTTTTCTGTTCAATTTTTTAATCTTCTGATACTGGTATAGGTGGGGCTGCAGTTGCCAGTCTGACTGGTGTCCTCAGGTCCACTCTTTCCTTTTGAACTGAATGGGGCATGGAGACATGTACAGAATGCTGCAAGGTGACCCCAGTTGCTGAAGTTCCTGCCTCTGTTGCCATGGAGCATATAAAACGGTTATGACACTGATTTAGATCACAGTAATATAAAGTGACATAAAAGCAAATAGTACATTTACATGTTGCCCTTTGGCATTAATGAAGTCCAGAATGGGTGCAGCAGTCCAAGTCAATTATGTTACGAAGGTAAAGTTGGATGGCAAGAACCATCTCAAAGACAATACCTGCCCAGAAAAGCCACTATGCTAGGTGTAAAATTTTCGTCAAACATATTGTATTCTATTTTCTTGCCAAAACACAATAAAACAAAATATATGACATATTATGCAATAAGTAAAAGGAAATATATTTTAATCAGATATGAATAACAGATTAGAAGAATTTTAAATTCACTTTTATCTTGCTTTGATCTGAAACCAAACTCTGAGCAGCCAGAAACATTAAAGACTTGGAGGAAACAAGGATGACTCATTTTCTCGATTCACATTGAATTGATTTTCTAAAGAAAAGGAGTATGACTTTGAATTATGTGGACCATTTAAAATGTTTTGAGCTGATTTCTCAAAAAGTACACCTGTGTATTAAGAGCATCTGTCATTGTATCAGCATTAGATATGTAGCTAAAACTTTTTCCAGTATTTATTGTTAAGTTATAGTTTTTCCTTCTACATAGCAGTTGGCATAAGTCTTCCTTCAAAGACTTAGGTACATAGCATAACGAAGGAGACAGAACTTCAATTTGAAGTCATGCAAGTAAAAAAAATGTTGGCCTCTTGATCTGTCATTAAAGAATATGACAGTTGATTCAATGTTGAAACTTGAAATAATATTTACATATTAAGACCACTGTTGTCTATGGCAAGCTTGACACAGTAATTTGTAGATATAAAAAAAAAAGAAGAAAAGGCTTTATTTTAATATCCTTCTGATCCGTGATATTCCTGTGTGTAGCAAAAGTAGCTTAAAAAATGTCTTTGAAAACTATGAGAAGCAAGGGCTTTGCTCTTCCCCGTCTCAAATTTGCACAGTGGCAGGAGGATTGTGCTGGTGCAGCAGAAGATTTTGTCTCATTATGCTTTATTGCCATGGGGATGTTTCTAGCTTGC
The DNA here is from genome assembly GCF_017639235.1 of Corvus kubaryi. Taxonomy (NCBI): domain Eukaryota; kingdom Metazoa; phylum Chordata; class Aves; order Passeriformes; family Corvidae; genus Corvus; species Corvus kubaryi. The sequence continues at coordinate 11,787,531 of NW_024582056.1, forward strand.
CACTGGCAAAACTCAGACTGGAAAAACAAGAAGTACTAGTTTTCTAGGCTCTGCCCATGTTTGGATCACAGAATGATATTTTCCACAGTAGATTCTGAAGATGCCTATACTGTAAGTACTTCTACTCCTCAGGAAGCTAATTAACACTGTCTTGTCTTGCTAACTTGGCATTTCAGACATGAACTTGTTCCACTGAGGTGCCTGGGAGCAGCATTGTCTTAGGCTAGTTGCAGTTGTGGGCAGTAAGTGTGTTGAGCTGTGTTCATGTTTCAGATCCAAGCTTTTTAGCTTCTCTTTAAAATTAAAAAAAAAAAAAAAAAAGTTGAACTTCTTAAAATGTATGTCATGGTTTAGCAAGCATAGTCCCGGAAGTGATGTTCTTGCAAAGGGGTGCTTACAGCTTCCTCTGTGACCTCACAGAACCTATCAGATGGCCAGTTTGAATATGGACAATTCTTTAAGCCACTTAAAATTGTGACTGCCTCTGTGATCCACACTTAAGAATATACACACCCCAGGCAGAGCTCTCTCTGGTTTCTGGTGCTGGGACAAGTGGCTACAGGCCCCGTGCGGGGGCCAGCAGGCCCGGCCCAGGCCCTGCTCGGGCCAGGCCAGGCTGGGCCACGGCCATCCTGGAGCCGATGGGCCCTGTTCCATCCACCGAACCCCCCCCCCCCCGCCCCCCATTGCCTTGCTGTGGGCACCTGGAGCGGCTCGGCTCCCCCTCTCCAGTGCGGCCAAGATTCAGCTGAAGCTGCACCGCTGTCTGGCAAAAGATCATGTGATCAATAGCGATAAGTGAAATTCCAGCTGCAAGGCCTAGGTGAGATTAACCCTTTTAGTGCTGTGAAGAGCTGAAAACCTGAGGGAGAAGAAAGAGGAGATGCTTAAAGCTGAAATTCTGTTGTAAAGCTATGATGTATCAGAGTACCTGTTGTAATTTCATGAAGATATGGGGGGTGGAGCGTTCAACTTGTACTTGTGAGCAAAAGCACCTGCGCTGAGATAGGCAGATGCTGACACAGCTGTAATTTCATGAGAAGTTTGAACAGGGAGAGATGGAAGCAATGAGGACTTTTGCTCCAAATGGAAAAGGAGAAGACCTCAGTTCCTAGAGATGCTCCCAGAGATAGTCCTAAAGATGAAGATGAGGAGGACCCTTTGCTCCCAGGGAAGCAGGAGGGCCTCTGTTCTTAGAGGTGAAATACTCCCAGAGATGGGTGAAGAGAACTTTTGTTTCTGAACGGCTCAACCTTAAAATTTTACCCCAGTAATTTCAAGAGTGGACCCTCGAAAGCAGTTGTGGGAAAAGCTGCAAGGTGGGGGGGGAAGGGACTCACATGTGAGCAGAGAACCAACCCAGGCAGCTGTCTCCTTGTGATAATGTTTTCACAGCATGGACAAGAGAGACTCCTCTTCCTAAATGGACTGAACAAGGTTATTATGGAAGTGGTAAACAGACTGAACATCTCAAGGGTTGTCTTTTTACATTGTCAGTGAGAGAAGGGAGAAAGGTGGGGGGGGGGGGAGGAGAAGTGTTCTGAAGGTGTGGTATGATTTTTTTTTCTTCTTTTAGGTCTGTTAATAAACTTCTTTCTATTCTTTCAAGTTTGGTGCCTGCTTTGCATTTCTCCTAATTCTTATCTCACAGAAGGTAAACAGTAATGAGCATTTTGGGCCAAACCACTACACTAAATTGGTGTTTCTGCCTGGTTACAAACCAAACCCGCTACAATGTAGAAGCAGTGGTGTTTGGAGAGTAGTATGAATTTGCTACCTGCTGTGCTGTGCAAATGTAGCAGTGCTGCTTCTCATGTATAATCAAGTAGTTCAGGCTTGTTGCCCTCTCTAGCAGGCTGTAGGGTGGCAAATGTTAATGGTGACAGCTAGTGGAGGTTGGCTTTTCCTTTAAGCTTAGAAACTTAACTTGTTTGCTCAAAGTTGAGAGTGGCTAGCTTTACGGCTCTGCACCATGATGCAGACAAGTTACTAAGTACAACATGCAGACACATTTTTTTCTTTGGTAATAGGTATGTTTAATTGATGATCACAACTTGGGTCTATGCCATCAATGTCAAAAAATGTCCAAAAGCAGTTGTAGTGATGTGCATATTTGTAGTTCTTGTTTCAAATCTGAATATTGCTTTGTCTGCAAAAGGTAAATCACAATAATCTGAGCAATGGGAAGGACCTTACAAAAATTTGGATTATGTAGCAGCATGCCAAGTGAAGGTTTACATTTCAAATTATTGCCATAATAAATTCAGTCTTGGTCCTTTCCTATCAAGTTGATTTGGTTGCTTGTGATGGGAAAGGAAATAATGAGGAAAACATTCTCATTACTACCATGAAAAATTGTGCAGGGTTTCTTGGAGCACTAGAGGGAGCAAGAAGGTAAAAGTTCTCAAAAGAGCAACTGCTTACTTGGAGGTTGAATACTTAGAGAAGTTTACCCTACCATGCAGGTAAATAAAACTATAACACCATTAAAAATCCTCCAACAAAAAGCAAACCATAACCGAAACTGAAGTGATATCTTACATTGGTTTTAGTTTTGTTTGTTTGTAGTATTTTTATTGTTATCCTTTTTCCCCCCCACATACACACACCAACAGCATTCTTCTCATTCCTCCCCGCCCCCCCTGCCCCCCCATTTTGTTTATTGTTTTGAGGGGATGCTTTTGTTTTCATGTCTCTGAATGCTGAATGTGTGTTGATCTAGGCTACTGCTAAGGGCTGGCTCTGATGGAATCAGAAGTCCTTGTTTCTCCTCATCAGAGACCCCTTTAGGCAAATGTTAACCTGCCAAGAGCATGTGCATTCCAAGGAGGATTTGCAAATGAACTAGTTGTTTTCCATGAACAATATTTCCTGACCTAAATCTTTCTGTCCTAAGGAAAAAAAAAGAAAAAGAAAAAAAGAAATGGTATGCAATAAGTGCTATTGCAGATGAGAGAATATTTTCCCTAGTGTTCCCCTTGCCCACTCACATTAACTATTTCTAGAAAAAAATAATAAATTCTGGTGAGCGCAGCATTTCATTGTGATTATTCACAGAACTGACCCTGAGCCTATAAATAGATGCTTTACCCAAGTGGATTGGCCCACTTGCATGTTCTTCTCAATTACAATCTGCCAGTAGCTTTGGAAAGTCAAAGACATTTGGGGGAATATTCTCATCTTAGTGTGTTGGATATTACTGGCTGACTCCTCCTGGGATTTGTGAACAACATTGCCAGTACAATGAATTTTAAATACAATTCTACAGTGCTGAAAAAGCCTGTTTTTCATGTGGCACCACAAGCATCATGGTGGTAAATAATTTAAATGCTCTCTTTCCTGTTCCCCTTTGTGTTTCTAAGAAACTTTAAGCACTGTTTTGGATAAATGAAAAGCAGAGTAAGTTTGAAGATGCTTGGTCTAGGACATCTGCCAACTCATGCACAGTCTGAGGGCAGTGTGAGGTGACACCTGCCCCTAAGGCTTCGGGGGAGCTGTGGATGGGCAGGTGGCTGCAGCCCTAGCTAGTGGAATACTCTTAGAGGCAGACTGTGTGTAGCAGGAGGTTCTCAGTACAGAAAGCTGGACTTCTTTCCCTCCCAACTTGCTGAGAGATGCTTTGTTTGCACTTCATAACACTGTAAGCAAGAAGAAACTCACTGACTGCTTTCTTTCCATCTGGTTTATTTACACAGGTGTAGCTACTTCAAGACTTCCATGGTGACTGTGTTGGCCCTTGCCTTGCAGTATTTCTGCTAAATATACCGTCAGGGAGCAGTGGCACCTCCCACCCACAAGTACAATGGTGGCATGACAAACCAGTGTGCAGTGAGATGTGAAGCTTTCTTTAATAGTTCCCTGTTGTCTGCAAAGAAGTGCCAACCCTTTGTATACAATTCAGTTATTTATTGATTGTATTTACTGATATCTTTGTTACACCCCAGTTTTCTTTGCTGTTGTTGATACAGTAAACAAAAGTCAGTCAATTTATACCAGTTCTCTGATTTTACTGTAACTCACCCTATGATGGGGTGAAGCAGTGATATACTGAATAGGGTGCAGGCATGTGCTCAGTGACTCCTGGTGCAGAGAGAGAGAGATGCTGTACTGACAGGATCATCCCTGTAAACAAGTTCTTCCCTTGAACTGGAAATTCAGTCTACAGAACTTTTCCTGATTGCCAAACTTCTGGTGGACATCCTTAAGAACTTTCCTCTACCAGAACTTCAATATTTATTGCTTAGTATCCTTACTTATGAAAACAAAACTTTATTCCAAAATCAAATCTGAGGTATCTGTGGCAGGTTAGGTGCCAAGAAGGCTTTTGAAGCCTAATTTGAGGCTTAAACTATTCTGGAATCAGGGCTGTTTGTCTGAGAAAGTAAGGCCAGAAAACTTACAGTTACTACTTATCTAAAGTGCATTACTCTTACCACTTAACAAAAGTTTTGTACAGAAGCATATTCCTCCTCAGTGTGGTCTAACAATAAAACACTGCCCCTAAAGATTAGTGTAGCATTGTGGTTTAGGAGCAGGCTTCTCCAATTTAGTGTTGCCACTGAAGCCACTTTAAACAACGCACTGCTCACTCACTCTGCGCCATCCCTCTCACTTCACCCAGTCCCTCTGCTCCCTTGTGGAGGGCTGGAGAGGAAAACTGGGGGTACAAAAGGTGAAGATCATGGGTTGAGATGGGAACAATTTACTGGAAACAGCAATGAGATAAGAAAATGAACAGTAACAGCAACAATGCTCATGACAGAGTGTACAAGAAACTAAATATTATTGCTCACTTTGCAGAAACCCCTGACAGTACCCGACAGCTCCCTCTGCCATGCTGCCCTGACCCAAAAGCGACCCTTTCCCCCCTTCCTCGAAAATGAGTGAGGTAGTACAGAATAACCTCTGTGTCCTCGCCATGCACCTGTCTTGGCTACTGCCAAAATTAACCCTGTCCTGGCCAGAACCAGGACACAGTCACTACATATCCCAGTTTAGGAGAATATCCCTCCTGAAGACAGCACTGAAAGTAATATTCAACAATAATACTTAAATCTCTTGGAGATCAATGAGAATTTCATGCATGCCTGAAATTTAACATGTACCTCAAGTGTTTCAGCAAATGAGGAAGAGTTTAATCCATCTTTGGATGGTTATCTAGCTGGATGCCAGACTCCAGAGACATTAACTCCCATCCTTTGTCTCCTGCTCAAGACAAACTCTCTTCAGAGTAAGAGACCAAAGCTGTCCCAGGTTCACAGACTGTGGGATGGTTTGAGACTGTTCTGACCATGTTATCTTGCTTCTCTAGGTCAGAGCTCAACTTTCACCCCAAGTCCACAGTAATTTTCTGAGTTAGAGAAGGCCGTAGGCTAAAGAAGCCATCTGAATGTCCCGTGATTAGGAGTGAAGGATCAGCCAAGCTGTTGAGCTCTCTCAATTTTGAATTATCTTCTGTGTTCAAATGACCAGCTTAACATAGACTCTGAATGTGTCTAACTTTTCTGCTGTTTTGTTTTTTTGCTGCCTTCCATTCTTTCACAAACTTGATGCAGCTAAGATGATAAGAATTTTCATTTGCAATATTTTTGGTTTCTCTTCCATTTTGTGAGGGATTCTGGAATTCCAGTAGGCAGCCTCTATAAATACTTGTATATTGTACATGTTTTTGCTATAAAATAGATCTTATCTTCCCTGCAGTTTTCCCAATAACACGATTGAAATCATTGGATGAGAAGCCTTAGATGAAATAGGTCTCAATATTTGTATATTATCCAGGGTAATAATGAATGGCTCCCTCCTTGAATATACATACAGACTCATACTTTTTTCAAAGCCAGACAATACATTTTCTTTATGTGTTTTCATTATAATTTTAATTACATATTTTTTCATAAGTGCAGGGTTTTTAAAATTATATATTTCTTATACAGGAAAAAAGGAACTACATTTTACTTTCAGATTTCTGATTATAAAAGAAAAACAGAATAGTTTTCAGTTATCCTGGTATGAACTCATAGCAGTTTCTAACTCTGGAGTAATTCTGCATTTACATAAAACGGCAGATCGGAAAAATCTGAAAATAGAAGTTGTAAGAAGGAGAAATTTCTTTGTATTGAAAGTCATGGAAACTGGGAAAGTTGTCACGTTCACATGCCCTCAACCTATTGCCTCCCTACTTGGGCTAAGGAGCCACAGAAGCAATAAGTGAGATGGATCTATTGGGTAAAATAACATCTGGGTTTTTGTAATCCTTTTATGTACTTACAGAGCAATGATTAAGTGAATGTGGCTTCTTAAAATTGTGCAGTGTTTTAACTCATCATATTGATATTCCAGATATGCTGCTGTTTTGATAATTATGCATCTATTGTCAGAGACAGTCTTCTCTTGTATAAAAGCTGCAGGTGTTTAGCTCTTATTAAAATCAGGCAATACATCTGTGGTCAAAAAAGTACATGCTCAGTCTTTTTACCTCTACATGATACTGAAAAATGTTTTGCAACAAACTTCAAAGATCCAGCCCAGTGCCCCTTCTTCTGACTTATTGAAAGAGAAAAGAATAGCTCTTGATTTCTTTTATATGCATATAGGTAGCTGTAGATAGGGTTAGCTTAGTTCTGCTTGTATATTTACTGTCAGAAGTAGTGCCTTTCTCAGGCAGTTGCTTACGACAAGCTGAAAAATGGATAGCTTTTTACTTAAGGAAGATCCTCGCTTTAACAAGGTAAGTATTCTAGGTGCTCTCTTGTTGTTTGAGGCAATAGCTGGGCATGGCTTTTAAAAATATTACTTTCCTTGCTGTCCCTCTTTGATATATGAAGGGAGTGAATGGAAGTGAGTGAGAGGCTGAGATGTTCAGCACCCTGGAGAGAGAGCACTGCTTCTCATTTGAAATGCAGAGCCCTTTCTGGTCAGCTCAGCTCATGGAAATTAAACATGTGGCTCATCTGTGCCAGTCCCAGGACAATGTGGGCTGCAGGGTTCACAGAGTCAAAAGCACATTTTGTCTGTGCAATACCCACAATATAAAGCATGAAACTACCTTGGCTTTCAGATGCTGCATCATCCATTACTGCAGGCTTGCACTATTTATCACAGAGAACAGTCAAGCTCTCGGGTTATTATTTGCATCATACTTTAGATATTTCATACACTTTTTTAACCTCTAAGCTCTGCCAGCATGCCCAAGTGGAATGAGATGTTCAAGGCCCAAGTGTAAATGCACATACCCCAGTGAAAACTTCTGCAAAGAGGGGGTGAAGTGTTTCAGCTGCACAAAGAATAGCTTTATCTCCCCAGCTGGACCTCTGAGTGAGTCAGGTCTGGATGCTGTGTTTTTCCTGTAGCTATGAAGATTTGTAAGCGTAGGCAGGGATTTTGATATAGCACACTTATTTTTGCTGTTGTGTAATAGCCTATTATTTATCTAGAGCCAACACAACTCCTCAAAATTGCTGGTAATGTATATTATATTTTGTATTTGCTCTCTCTCATGATCGTACACTATACAATGGAAGCATTGATAAATATTCTGTAAACAATATGTACCAATTACCTTGACAATAAAAGGCAACTAGCAATTTTTCATGAACTCTGGTTTTGACATCAAGTAAGGCACAGTCTAAAGTTTTTTTACTAAAGAAAAACTTTCAATTCTAACAGGATTATGAGTGGGGTTTTTCCTCACTTCTGCTAAAGATTGCTGCTAATACCTTTGATCTGTTAATGCTCTTCCCAAAGTTCCTCAGCCTCATCGGGTTAAAATAACATAACATTTTAACCATCAGTGAAAAGCTTCAAATTTTGAGTTTACTATGATGATTGGAAATGAAAATGACAACCCAGAGTGTCAGTGGTTTTTCAAATACTTTCATGCATGATTTTAAAAGACAGTTTTCTCAAAAAAGAAGATGCCTGGAAACTTAAGTTTATGGTTGTTTGAAGGTAAAAGTTTGCTTTGCATTTAACTCATTAGCAGCCTGGCTGTGATTGAAAAAAGGATGTCTTTTATAAATTTGCAGCAAGGAAGTGGTAGTATTGCTGCTTAAAAATAGCCTAAAGTCACATCAGTGTCCTTTGAATGTGATTTTGTGCTTATTTTTGCCATAGTTTGAAGTGGGCAGCCCTCCATTAGGAAGTGAAACCTAATGGAGTTTTATTTCAGTGGTTTAGTAAAAAAAAATTGGAGTTCCCAATAGTCTTTCCTTTCCTCTCTCCAGTTATTCTAGCGTGAGTGGGAGTAGTTACATTGAAGGCATGAGTAACCAGGAGGGTAAATCCTTCCAGACTTATCACCCAGTATGTCAGCACAAACCTGAAACCCTTTGCTGCCCTCACTGACCAGTGGCAGTGCATTTGTACCTGCTACAATGAAATGTGGGACTTAATTAAAGCCAAACTGAGCATCTTGAATTTTGATGATCAAGTACATGCTCATGTATCAACTTGCTGCCTACAGACTGTACCCAGAAAGGGCTTTTCAGATGGGCTGGAGTGATGAATTTGATAATCACCCCCTGATGATGCTGACAAGGGTCACATTCTGAAGACATTAAATATAACTATGGATTTCCGTCAACCTTAAAAAGGGTACAATGGCAGGGAATTCCCGGATTAGAAGACCAGATTCCTGTCTCTCCTCTTGTAAGCTTTCTCTGGCTCGCTACTGTAACTGTTAGGGATTTGCACAGTTACGGGTTTTGGTGTATTTAGGCTTCAACAGGTATGAGGTATGAAGAATTCAGGTCTCCATAGGAGAGATGAATATGGACTTGCACTTACTTATTTTTGCTTGCCTGTGCTTAGAGTTTTAGTGATTAAAAAAATAACTTCATACCTTTAAAAGATGCATTGACCCCTCTGTTAAATAATTTGCAATAGTTATAGACAAGATTCTTTTTTGCAGTTCCAAATGTGAATTAGTTGGATAAAGGACATGAGCTGTTTCTTTGTTTTTATTATCTTTATTTCATAGAATAGAATTTCATCCTCATGGCCTAGATATGTCTTGAAACAAAAATACCTTCCTGGGATTAGCAGTGTTTTGAAAAACTTCTATAACATTGTGGAAATATTCAGATGGCTTAGTTGTCTCCAACTAAAACACCTGCATTCTGAGTACCTACATACTGCATCCAAGCACCTAACTTTTCTCTTCAAGTACACAGATCTGAGATTCTCAACTGTGCCAAAGTTACTTGACAATGTACGGTGTGGAAATCCCCCATGATTTTTTATTTTGCAACTGCTACCTGGCATCTGTGAAACTTTGCCATCTGTTTAAGACTTATGCTGTGTAGATGATGGAGGTATTTTTGCTGCACTCTAAAATCTTTGTCAAGGATATGATACTGAAATAGTCAAGGAACAACTAAGTGAATGGTATTGGAACACGCAACTTAGAAAACACCCTGATCTCAGAGATGATTAAATGAACTATTTTACTTTTAAAAGAGCATTTTTGTTGTTATCATAAAAGAAAAGAAACCCTAGAAGTGCAATTCAAACTTTTTATAAGAGAAATTTTTTGATCATAATTTCAAGATAGAATAATTAAAAAAACTCAGAGATTATTTGAAGAAATGTGGAGTGGGAGCTTGAAAGAGCTTTCTGGAGTAAGTCATTATGATTTCAATTTAAAAAGTTATCTGTTTCTATAGTAAACAGAATATTGTGGAGTTTTTTATTAGGAGTTTGTATATGGAAGTGGTTTGAAAAGGATAAATAAACTTTTGAAAGACTAGAAATTAAACCATCCTGGCATATCAAAGGGAAAATGCAGGATAATACCAAAAAAGATCCAATAACATGAAGATACTTGCAAGATATGAAATTGCTTTGCCTGTCAAAATGTTTTTCAAGTATCTTGCCTCCATTATGGGACAAGATCACTAAGAAAAGAATAATTTTCTATTCTCTGTGGAAAGTACCAATTCTGGCAGGCATGGAGGCACTTTCTTGTGTCCGTTTCAAGAGGGTTATTGCTGCTCTCTATGAACCAAGTATTTTAAGAGAGATGGTGCTCACAATTCTATGAAGCCTGACTGATACTGCATGAGTCCTTGCAGGGTTAAGTCTGATAGCATTGTCTGTCTGTCCTCCAGTGTGTGAGACAGACACAAGCAAGGATGACACCAAGGGCCATCCATTTGCTTGAGACCTTCACTGGCTCCAGCACTGTCCAGCTCTGCATGCAATGGGGCACATTAGGAAGATCATTGCCAACAGGTCAAGAGCGGTGAGCCTGCCCCTGTGAGGCCACATCTGGAGTGCTGTGTCCGGTTCTGGGTTTCTCAGTACAAGAGAGACAGAGAGCTCCCGGAGAGCGTCCAGCAGAGGACTGTAAAGATGAGTAGGGGACTGGGGCATTTCTTTTCTGAGGAGAGGCTGAGGGGACTTGAACTGTTCAGCCTCAAGAAGAGACGACTGACAGGGGGCCTCGCCAATGTCTGTAGGTATCAGAAGGGAGGGTGCCAAGAGGGTGGATCCAGGTTCTTTTCAGTGATGCCCACCAATGGGACAAGAGGCAAGGGGCAGAAACTGATGCACAGTAAGTTCCACCTGAACATGAGGAAGAACTTCTTTCCTGTGCACTGAGCACTGGAACAGGTTGCCCAGAGAGTTTGGGAGTCTCCCTCACTGGAGATATTCAAGAACCATCTGGATACAATTCTGCTCCATGTGCTCTGGGACAACCGTTGCTGCTTGAGCAGCGAGGCTGGACAGCAGGTCCCACTGTAGTCCTTTCTAACCTGATTCATTCTATGACTTTGTGTACATTCCACATTTGAAACAGTTTTTTGATTACAAAGCCAAGCACTGAGGAATTAAAGGAGAGTTCCTTTGTGACAGCAATTTCACACTTGCATGTGTGAATCAAGTTAACAGAGATCAAACCTCAACAAGGTAATGCTTGGAAGCACTGTTCAGGTCTAATGCCTGAAAGCTGTTTTTTCTTACAGTAGCTTTGTGTGTAATTGATTAGCTGCCTGTCCTATGCAGGGATCTTGCAGAATAGTTATTAAGGGATTGTGTCATGAAATATTCGGAAAGACAGTTCTTACTATGAGAAACTGAACTTGCAATAAAATTACTGTTTTGTGCATATCAGTAAGAAGACTCAATTTGTCAGTAAGAATCACAGCTTCTAGACTCTCTGTAATCCTCTGATTGTCAAGGGTGCATCCCTAGTAATGGAAGAAGGAAGGTTTGCGAGGGGGAAGCCTTTCATGTGTGCAAGAGAAAAAACTTTGAAACATGGCCTAGGAAGATGAGACTTGTATGTCTGATTCTAAAGAGGGTCTCTTAAATGCCTTTTCTGGTTATATTTTCACTATTCTAGCTTCGCTTTATTTTGACATGCAGTTCCTCCTATCCTGCTTTGTCTATTCTTGTTTTTCTGCATCCATATTTCAGGATCTAATTGGTGCTGAAAAAGACCTCAGGACATCTCTAGCCCAATCTCATATCAAAGCAGAACCATGTAGGTCAGGCCAGGTCACTTAAGACTGTTTTGGTCAGGACTTGAAAACCTCCAGGGATGGAGTATGAAAAGCCTCTCTGCAAGCCTTGCTTTAATATCTGAGTGTCCTCACTGTGAAAAAGCTTTTCCTTATATACAGTCTGAGACTCTCTCATTTAAATTTGTGCCTGATGTATCTTTTTCTTGCAGTACACACTGCCATCAAGGGCCTGGATTCGTTTCCTGGATGACCTCCCTGTAGATACTGGGATATCCTCCTCACTGAAGCCACGTCTTCCCCTCTGTGGTGGTTTAACATCAGCAGGAAATTAAACTCCAAGTAAGCCACTCCCTGTTCCCCCCCTTCTAGCATGGGAGGGACAAAAGCAGAGACTATGGATTGAGGTAATAATTTACTGAAAACAAAAAACAGTGGAATAAGGAATGCGCAATAACAACAAAAATAATACCAGAAGTGTGCAAAGAAAGGTGTTTTACCCCCAAAAAAGTATTCACCACTGGGAGCAAAAAATGAGATGGTGTACGGTTCCTGTAGGTCATGACCAGCGGCTTCCCCCGACAAAGGAAATATGGTGACCGATCTCATGTGCTGCCCATGTGGCAGGTGAGAACAAAGGCAAGATGGCAAGGGGGCTCCCATGGATAGTGTTTCCCATCCCCCTAGCCCAAAACAACGACAAATCAAAGAAAAACAAACCTCCAAAAGCTGCTCATCCATTTGGATCCCACCATCACTCCGCTGCGCTCCGTTCTGCACAAGGGCCTGAGCTGCTGTTTCTACTGCTCCGCTGAAGGTCAGTCCTGCTGTTGCTGCTGCTTTCGATTCCGCTGCACTCCTTTTGCCCCAGTTCAGCTGGGCTCAGCTGGGCTCCCTTCTGCTGGGCTCAACAGTTTTGGCCAGGTTGGTGTCGCCCCCAGCTGCTCCTTTCCCCATGGCAGTATGGGCACAAGAGATGTCGGTTCTTCACTACAGCCATTCACGTTTTCACTGCTTTCCTTTCAGCACCACGTCCCGTAGCCCCAGCCTGGAGCTGTGTGCACATGGCCAATACCCTGATGTTATTCTATGCCATCTTACATCATTGACAGGGCCAGGGAAAGGGACTCTTTGTTTTCAGAAGGAAAGGCTGTTCCTTTCCAGTTGAGGGGAAAGCATGGAGGGCAGAGGGTCTGTCCACCACTATTTTTTCATTGTCCTGGGCTTGGTGAGCATTTTGCATGTAAATCACCCTCTCTCTGTACACTTTTGCTGTTAGTATTGTTGCTGTTACTGTTTGTTTTCTCATCTCATTGCTGTTTCCAGTAAATCATTCTTACCTCCACCTGTGATCTTCGACTTTTTTGCTTCCAGCTGGAGGGGGAATGAAGTGTGAGTGCTGGAACAGTTTCAGTGGGAGCACTAAGGTGGGAAATACCGTTCCTAAACCATGACAACTTGTTTCTGGCCTTCAGGCTTTATATCATCCATTAACCATGACACTCCAAGCCTGATCATTTAGACATTTTTTATCAATCCAATAGTTCACCCATACAGACTACAAGATCCTAGCTTGAATAAAAGATACTGTGGGAGAATATTGCATGCATTTAGTCTTGCCAAAATCAGGGTAAATAAAATCCATTGTTCTTTCCTCCTCCACAACTCCAGTGATTTTAACACAGAAGGTAACCAGGCTGGTCAGGTGTCATTTGCACTTAGTAAATCCATGCTACTTGTTTTGAGTCACCTCATTCATGGGCACAAGAATGTATGCCTGTAATGACAAAAGTGAACCTGGTCCTTTTGAATCTCGGGTTGGCCTTCTGCAGTCAGTGAAATTGGATGGCATTTGTGTTCCTGTGAAGGGCAAGATAGTGCATGTTTCAAGTCAGCGGGAGTTCTAGCAGCTATTTCAGTGGAAACAGCTCCTAGTCATAAACTAGAAATGGGTTTGTTTGTTAATAAAAAGTCTTTCTGAGTTAATCATAGCTTAAGACTCAGGACAGGATTTTTTGTTTTGTTGTTTTTTTAGACAGAACCCATAGGCCAAGCAATAATAAAGAAGGATGTCTTGCCCTGGGAGCTGCTTTCACCCAGCTACTCTTTGAATTGAAGTTCATATGAAGTGGAATGCATTACGAACTAACCATAAAGAACACTGCCTTTAGTGCACAATAGTTAGGATGATAGCTATGTCTTGTAACTCAGACTAGGGGGTTTTAGCTCAGTAGGTAGGAGACAGCTTGAGGGTCAAACCTGGCCTGTCCTTCAAGATAACTTCAGCAGTAGTGCTGAAAGAATTGTATACCTTTAGCTTTTCTTTTTCGTTTTATTGAAATTTGAAGTCCTTAAATAATGAATTTTAGACTGCATAGCCTAATGCAAGAGCAAAAAAGCAGTGTGACACATCATCAAGGTAAATACCTGCTTTGTCTTGTTGACTGATAAACTAATCCTTTCTTTTTCTTGTGTATTTTCTTTTTTCCCCTGTTGTTTCTATTTGATTCTTACATGCTATTTCAAATTAGATTTAAACTCTGTGCTAACACATTCCTAAAATGAGGTGCTCTCTTTGCTACATAACCAAGGAGTTTTGCGTAATCCTTAGTGCACAGAAAAGAGTAAACAGACCTGACACCTGCTGACGTGTTCCACAACTGCTACAGCTTTAAATTGCTTGACCAAAAGGATGCTCATTACCAGGAATAGAGCCTATGCTCCACATGACTATGCACATCAGAGACATTTGATATGGATTTCTACCTTCCTTTCTACCTTCCTCACTAATTTGGTGATATTAGGAAACTTGACATCTTTGCTTACTTTGGCTCAGATTCACCTCATCTAATTTGACACACAGCTGCAAAGCTTGAGTTAGAGGCACGGTTACCTTAGAGTGTCTTGCATTAGTATAAAGAGATAAGCACATCCCAGGAATGATTCAGCCCATCTCTCTTTATCTGTCTGTTGCTAATATATGGAGTTTGGGGTAGTTAAGCTCCTATATTGGTGTCTCACTAAAGTAAAGATGTCTGTCCGTGCTTTCATCCAATCTTGGGCAAACTGTCACAAAAAGAGTGTTACAAATTCTTTCATCCACTTTCAGACCCTTGAAAGATTTAGGACTTTTTTCCACTTATTTCAGTATGTTCTTGAAAGAAGTGCAGTGAGGGGAGTTATATTTTGGTAGGCAAAAGGTTCATTAAGCAATTCTTAATTTCCTGTTATTATAATGAATTCCTATCTGGAAGTCATTCAATACTCAAAAATCTCAAAAATGTGCAAAACCGAGAGCTATTGCACAGCTGTGACTGGCCAGAAGGTGATATCAGGAGCCCTCAAGGTACCACTTCAGTACACTAAATTCAGCATATCCCCTTGGTTTCCCATTGCTTTGCTTTGGTCTTCAGAACTGAGTGGAAATACAGATAACGGAGGAGAAGTGCACCGGTGGACTTTCAGGTAGTTTGTTCTGCAGACAACCAGACTTATTTAGACATAGACTCTTTTTAGAGGAATACCATTTCTAGTTATATGGCCATGGTAATGCAGGAACCAATGACAGCCAGGAAAGCATAAGATATTTAGTACAAATGATTATTGAATACAGCTGGAGGGAAACGCTTCAAGAGGGAGCCTGCACAAGAAGAAAGTTGTCCTGCAGCCTGCCCTGGGAAAGGGAAAAAACATGACTTAAATGTGGAAAAGTTTTACTTGAGAAGGCTTTAGGTGGAATGCAAACCTCTCTTGAACTGGCAAAGTGGTCTGTGGGATGTGCTCTCATCTTTTTTCATGCTCGATGTATCACAGAAGGGCAAAGCTGGTGTTAATTGCAGCCTCTGGCCGTTACTCGTTGTTTCCAGAGTAATTATAGCCAGAGCAGATCTATTCAAATGTAGGAATAAGGGAAACAGGAAATATAAAAGAATATCCAGGATTCAGCACATTATCACCCAGCATTCATGTCTCATATCATGGTGAGGTACAGAAGTGCTGTTATTTTCAGGATACGGATGGTACATGCATTAAAGTCTAGTGGTATTAGGCTGTTTATGATAAATCCCACAGGGAATCTGCAGAAAACATGAATAGAATTTGTAAGGTCAGCTCTGTGCCTTCATTCTCAGATGCTGCATCTCTTTACTCAACTACTAATGGTGAATTTTCCCCAACCTAATGCAAACTGTTTTTTCTCTAATTCAATTCCCTTGCTTTTTCCTGTCCAATCCTCCTAGTGCCTTGATAAGCTGAGCTTCTGAATTCAAAAGGAGTTCAAAAAGAAAGCAAGAGCATGTTAAATGTCATATGCAGTATGCTTTTGTGGAACTGTTAAATGAAATGCAGCAAATGGTCCTGTTTCTCCTCTAGCTAGTTTAAGTTGAAGCTATAATGTAAGTTGTGATATTTTTGTATAGGGTAACTTTTGTTGTCATGTAAAGACACAATAAAATTGTTTTTACAGAACAAGATATGGCACTGACCTATACTTTGATAGACACAAGAGAATCTAACATCATCCATGCTGTTCCTCTGTTTGTTGCTTCATATCCCTGAATTACTTGGACAGAAAAAAAAAAAAGAAAATTCAAGTCCCTGCAGAATCCCATCATCCTCCTTGCATAATCCCCAGGAATTATCAGGATTTTTAAGAGTGCAAGTATACTTGATGAGTAGCCCTTTCAGCAGGAATATCTTCTTAACAGAATTTCTATGTTATCCCTTACTGGAAAAACACAAGAGATGCTGCAAACAGATGTCCCCTTGTGAACATTGGATAGCTTTTCACAAAAATATTTGTGATGGTAACATACAAGTATCTACCACTGGCTATTATTAGTTTCTTATATCTGAACTCAAAGATAAACCCAAAAAATTTAAATTTTAGCAAATTCCAGAGCACTACTTGAAACCGTAATATTTCTCATAAAGTGCGCCAGTCAGGCTGCATACTCACAACATGACAAAGAAAGTCTCTTGGTTTAAACTGAATGAGTTCAGCTTAGCTTCAGTTGTGGTAATTTTTTCACTCAGCTAATCATCCTCCCTCTGGGCTAATTTTCGAGCATTGCTCTTTATTTTCTCTTTACAGCTGTGCTTAGGAAAGGAAGAGGGACTAAGACATAGTCATGTTTTCCTCATTTATTCCTTTAAATGAAGTTAAAGAAACTCTCAATGTTAAGGAGAGAAAAATCTCAGGAAATGTTTTCATTAAAACTCTGCTGGCAGCAACTGTGCCTCTGGCATTGAGGGTTGCCTGTGTGTTCCTCAGTTCTCAGTTGCTTTAATAAACTGTATAATTTCTTCCTGCTGAAGTGATTCAGTTCTCAGTTGCTCTAATAAACTGTATAATTTTTTCCTGCTAAAGTGATTCAATGGGAGAAAGCAACTTCTGGTTTTTTTTGCTATATTCTGATGTTAAAGAAATTATTATTTTTAAATATAATACTTTTAAGGCCTTATCCCAATATTTACAATTGTGTATTTAGAAACTTTGAGAATACTAAGGCAAGGAAAGAGATGTTACAGAGATAAGATTTTACTTATATGTTAGGTCTGTACTTGCCTTCTATGCTTTTGTGCCCACAGAAGTATTTCTACGTCTTTGCTGCCTCTGACTTGGAGGCCTGCACCTATAATGGAAATTGCTCATTCCTTTTTGCCTAAGCATCTGGTTCTGAAAAGGGCACTTGAAAGTCCATCATGGAAGAGAGGGAAGAAACCATGTGACATCAGGTTGGACCACAAAGTTATAAGGTAGAATATAGATGACTACCTTATTTCTCCTGCAGGCTTTTCTGACAAATGCATAAATTGGTAAACCTTCAGTTAGCTT
Source organism: Corvus kubaryi (assembly GCF_017639235.1). Classification (NCBI taxonomy): domain Eukaryota; kingdom Metazoa; phylum Chordata; class Aves; order Passeriformes; family Corvidae; genus Corvus; species Corvus kubaryi. Next base: position 11,804,829 of record NW_024582056.1, read on the forward strand.
TCTTGTCAATTTAGGTGCTTTTATATGTTTTCAAGAAACCTTACAGATAGCAGGAGGATTCTCCTTTTTTTTCCTTATACCTCTTTTTTTCAGTCCAATAAAAAGTCTGTCAACAAATAATGAGAGCCTTTATCTTCTTTTAAACCATTTCTTCAATACTTGGTCATATTGCATGCAATCCTATTCTACAACTGCAAGTTTTACTGCACTGGTTTTTTTAGCACGATCTATGAGTAATTCTTAGGCATAGGGACATTTTCTACTCCAGATTTTCTGTTTTTCAGTGTAAAATACTACTTAAGGTGGTTAATAACAGGTTTTTGTAATTTTAATTCTTTGCATATGCAAGATACAATGGCAATTAATTCTGGACATTTAAACAGCTCTATGGAGCTTTTGGCACATTCAGAATACACAATGGCTGGATTTAATCAGATCCATAAAGTACTATTGTGATAGATGACATTGCCAGGGAAACTGTAACTGCAGAGTTTCTGTATGCAGTTGGGTACTTGTTATGCCTCATATTTTGTAGTCAGCTACAGAACAGAAATTCTGTAGTGTGTGCTGGCTTTCTATGGGTTTTTCGTCTTGAAAGTGTGTTTTGAGCAGCAACATCACCATGGGGCAGAAGGCTAAGTGGAAAGCTTTTATCCTGTACACAGAGACAATGTATTGTCTTGTCTTGTTTGCCAAAGAAACAGAGAAGATGTGAAGACTCAGGAAGATTACAGATAGTTGTCTATCAGAGGCAAGACCCAAGGAAAGCCTGCAAAGGCACAGCAGTTTGACACCCAGTTTTGAGTGATCTATGTTGCTATCTTAAGTTTGGGAAAGCTTAAAGAAAACTAAAGACAGAATACAAGGAATTTTCTAAATCTAAAACGGGAAAGGTCTGAGAATGCTGTTTCTCTTTGCTGCTCATTCCTGACGCATTTCATGATCTGCAGAGGTCACCACTCCTCTCTTTCTCTAGGTGGAACCCTTGTCATGCAGCATGGTGAGCTTAGTGTGAACATTACTGTAGGTTGGGGGCTTTTCTTTGTGGGAGAGAAGCGCATGTATGAAGCTTTTATGTAAGTTTCATATATATATATATATGCATACATATTTACATATTATGTATGCAATGAGCACGAGAGAGAGGGAAGATATAATAGGTCTTGAAGATCTGTCAGGGGAGGTTTAGGTTGGATATTAGAAAAAGGTTCTTCACCCAGAGGGTGAAGCACCCCAGGGAAGAGGTCAAAGCACGAGCCTGACAGAGTTCAAGAAGCATTTGGACAATGCTCTCAGGCACAGGGTGTGACTCTTGGGCATGGTGCTGTTCAGGGCCAGGAGCTGGACTTGATGATCCTCAGGGGTCCAACGCAGCTTATTCTGTGATTCTGTGATTCTATTATATATTAAAAAGCATATAGATATGCAAAAATCTTTACCTTCTCTGTTGTGGAATTTAAATACGAGTGTCCACAATGGCTTAAATTCAAAGGCTGAGAAATATAGCATAACCTAAGTCTGTCTAATTGTAGCATCATCAGCAATGTTTCTGAATAATAACAAGCAGCAAACCTAAAATTTATTACAAATACCAAGTCTATTGGGTTTTTCAGAGTTAGACCAGAAAAATACTTGTGTAACTATGCCCACATCTGTGCCCCAGACATGTATGCATGCATACCAGTAGAACTCCTCGGTATTTCAGTGATCCCTTGAAAGGTCTGGTATAATATGCTGATGACAAACCCACTTCTTGTTTGTCAGATATGCATAGCTATATAAAAACTTTTCTGGTATATCTGAAGAGTATTTGATGTGCTGACTGCTGTAATTTACAGCTAAGATGGAAGAGAGCTGACTTTGTCCTCAGGGGAGCAAAGTACTCTTACTATTTTAACTTTCTTATATGCCTTTCAAAGCAAACATTCACACTGAGCTTTGTTTGTGTACAGAAAATCATAGCAAGTTGTAATACAGGTGACAATGCTTTTTTCTTGTAAATGCAGTTCTAAGTATTTCAAGAATGCCAACAGTTTTTCTTGGAGCTACTTATATTTCCTGATACACAGATTCATACCCTCTTAATGTTCTTCAACTAAAATAGTTCTTACTGTACACATTTTCATAAACTCAGGTTGAGAGCCAAAAAGTTCATACAGTAATTTACCTGTAAAGATTATTTGTGTATGGCAGTGCAAAACGTTTCCTCCTCCAGTTTTAAGGTGCATTGTACTGAAGTGTACAACTGTTCTTGAGTGAATATTCCTGGCATTGAAACCCCAACATAAAATTCCAGAGTGTCCCATGAAAGTGCAGTAGCACAGTCATGTAAGGGTTCAAAAAGGACAGGGAGATTATGGGTTATGGGAATCAGCTGAAGAAAAGCCTGCATAGATTTGCTCAAGTATATGCTTGTATTCTAAGTAGTTTCTTGAAAGAAAGTACATTTTCCTGGTTTTAAATCCTAAAGCTTCCTCAGGTTTCAGTCTATACCCTGAGTTTTTTCACGTGACAGTGGTTCAAATGATGTTGAAGCATTTGTCCCTGCTCCTTCAGCATTTTCTGAATGAAGTCCATTAGTTTATTTTTCAGACAATAAAGACATTTTTTCTTCATGTTCTCTACTTTAGCTAAATTCACAGTCCCTTTAGTTTCTGTCTCCCATCTGCTCTAATTTTTCCTTTGATTGTAAATTTTATTAAGCAAACATCCTACTAGTGTAAATTAATGAAGTCTATTGACTTAAATGGGAAAATGATAGTTTATAACAGCTGATGATTTTGCATTATGTCTTAAATGAATATGTAAAAGAAAATTGGGATGCTGTTACTGGCTATGCCATATCCCAAGGATACTCTTAAAGTTATTTATTTTTCCCATGTGTGTTGTTGCATTGGGTTTTTTGTTTGTTTGTTTGTTGTTTCAGCCAGTATAATCTATGGATCTCTCTCTTTTATTTGCCTTATTTTCTGAATATGCAAATTCTTTTAGTCATGCTATTTTTCTCTGTAGTAAATTGTCTCTCTAGATGCCTGCTTCCCATCATAAAACAGGTAGGATTAATCAACCTCTGGGAAGGTGTAGAATATCTCTGTCATCTCTAAAGGAAGCATAAATCATTAATTTAGAGTGGAAAGGGAAAACTGACTTAACCAAATTCTGTCTGTAGTGACTATCTACCTTTATTACCAAATGGTTCTTTTTTGAGCAGATATTGAGATTTCTGAACTCTGTAAAGGAATTCTGTGGTTTCAAATTTCAATGATATGGGGAATAAAAACAAAGGATAAAGAAGGCATGCATTCTGAAAGTGTATTTACCATCAGTTTATGAAAAGTACCACTCAGCCTCTACCACTGTTTTTTTTTTGACTAATGTCTCTTTTTAGATGCTTCAGAATATTTTTTGCACTATCAGAGCTGTACCTGAACAACTCACCCACAATATTCCATTTAGTTAAGCTATAGTCCCCTCCTTTCTTTTTGAAATAGGATATTAAAGGGAATTATTTCAGTTGTGGCATGATATCTAAATCTTCAGACTTGGCAGTTGTATATTTTCAGTTTCTTTTTGATAGTCTGTAACAGGGATGTCCTTTTCTGGGTTTGTTATTAATCACTAACCTAGGCAGCAAGATTATTTGTAATAACAGGTAGGAGAGACTCAAAGTAATTGAATCTGGAAAGGTCAGTGGCAGAGAATTGTTGCCATGTATGAGACATTTTTGAACAAGAAACGGATGGCATCAAGTAGCAGTCCTGTAAATAGGAACATAATCAAAAACGCAGATGGAAAAAAATAAAGGAAAGTAGGTCAGGGATGATTCTCCTGATGCAGCCAGAGAATAACTGATGCATGTACTAAAGGCTCTGTCATTTCCATGAAGAGCTTTATCCTACAAAGCCAGCAAAAAATAGAGTTGAAAGTGGAAGAAGCATTGAGTGGTTCAGAGCCTGTTTGTATTTCAGAAAGATAAACAAGGGCAGTATGTGCAGGAGTCAAGAGTCTGAAAATGCAACAAGAAGAAAGCTTCAGGGTATTTGTTGTTGGACACCATTTGTTCCCCTCTTGTTAATCAGTCACTTTCCAATATATATGATGACAAAATTGTCACTGTGTTGGTGTTTGTCCACAAATAGCTGGTCTGGTCCTCTGTCAAATGAGTCTTATTAGGATGATATCATTCATATGGTGTGGTAGTGCTGCTGCAGATTTTGAAAATCTTTTCCTCATTGCTGCTGGTGGCTTCTGTATTTGGCTAGGACAGACAGGTATAACTCATGGGTGTTAATTGGGGTTTAAGGCTATATTTTTAAACCTCATTCTCCAATTTGTAAGCACTCTGAATCTGTGTTGGAATCCAGACCTGCTGCTATTTAGGGATTATTTGTATTCACAGCCTGTTGTTTCTAAGGACACCCTCAGTCAGGGCATTGTGTTGAGTGGACATACATCAGCTTGACAGAAAGTGTCCTAATCTGCACATTCACCACTTGAACGGTTTCAGTCATTCTAATTTCAGTTTCTCTCCATGTGCCTTCAGATGCCATTATTTGTTTGTCTTGTCTCTGATAGATGTTTGCATAACATTTTATACTTTTTCTTTGGCTGGTGGAAATCAAGACAGTTCCCCCTGTTTATGCTTGCAGTTGCTACGAGCTACTTCAATAATGCAAAATGGCAACCAATTTTTCTGGGACAGATCTTGGGTCCTCAGAGTTCCCTTTGCACAGGGAAATATGCTGGAAGCGTGGTGTTTGCCCAGTAGGAGAAGTGAACTACAGGTGGTCAAAGATATCAAAAAACTCACAGAAAATATCACTGCAGAGCTCCAAAGGCTTCTGGGTCTAAAAATATCTAGATAATATCTGTACAAATGCACTCTTTTTGGATAATTTATGCTCAGCCAGAAACATTTATTAGTTCTGAATACATTATTCAGTGTGAATAATACCCATTGCCAATATTCTGTTACAGCAGTCATCTAAACTTAATAGAGCTTTTTTTCTAATTATGCTTTTGTTTTCTGTCCATATTTAGGCAGCAGTGAACTTGTGTTTCAATCACCTAAGAAACAATTTTCATTCTGAAATTCATCTGTTCTGTCTTTTCTTCTCTACTTCCCCTTCCGGTTTCCCATCAACACCCTTTGTTTCTTCCTGGACTCATTATTTTAACATTTTACTAATTGTCAGTCCAGATCATTTGATAAGTAGGGTTAAAATTGTTCAGAATCGATCAACACTGTAGCTCTGATTAGCACTTTAAAGTTCAATCATTGATTCTAATCTGTGTCTCTTCAATTACAGTCTCTGTCAATTCAGGCTGCCAGTGAAGTTTGTATCTGTTGTAGAGAGGGCTATGTTAGCTTTGAAAGTCCTTTTATATGGGCATTCTTTCTATCCAGGCTATTTTTTTTTTCTCTCTGTGTCATGAAGTTGAATTATTATAGGAATCCTATTTTGTTCATGAACAAAATATGAAGCCTATCTTCTCAGTCAGCACAGAATTATTGGACCTAGCTCACTTGGGGAGAAGAGAGTATGTTTCTTATAAATTAATTTTAATTATTAGAGCCTCTGAAAGCTACTGGAGACCCTGCTTGTGCCTTCACCATTTCTGCTCACTGTAAGCTCTTTCTTTTTGTCACAAGCCAATTCTATGTTTTCTACAAAGGATTTCTCTTGAATGTCCAGTGAAGAACAGCACTTCTTTTGACTGCTATGAATAGTGTTTTTCAATGAATAGCAGCAGCTGCTCAGAGAATTTGTCTGCTTAAAGTTAAGGTTGATAACAGTCTTTAAAGTATTTTCTTCCCCTTCTATCTTCCAGTTAACAATAGAGCTTACAATGGATGTGCGTGCTTGTGTACATAAATCAAAAATGTTTGTATATTGCTAGAGAGAACAGACAGCTTTTGGTTTTTTGACTCAGTATGACAGTGCTGAAAAGTAACATAAAGTTAATAATCAGAATTATTTTTATGAACAAGGGACAAATTTGGTCATCTCTGACTGATTAATGTATTTCCATTTTAAACAATAACATGGAAGGTAGAAAATATTCACTGGATTGTTCTTCTCATCATTCTTAAATGCTAAGTCCTGAAATCTTGATTTAATATTCACAGGTCTCTGAGTTCAAATTGCAGTACAAGTAAGTGCTAGAATAAACTATGGAAACAATTTTAATCATCAACAAAGAGCAATTAATTGATTGATTACTCTTGTTAAGACTAATTCCTAAGGCAATGAAGTAGCACTGTTTTAATCTAGATCTCAAATATGTGTAAAGCAAAGCTGTGTATAAAATTAAAATGCATAAAACTCCAAACAAAATGAACCACTGGTAAAAATAAGCAGGAAAAAGGAAAATAGTTTTTTTTGTATAGTTTTAAAAAATTGCCTATGTACAGTATATGAAAATTATATAGGTCTAACTTCTCATTAGTGTTCTATTTTTTATGTAACTAATGTTGTTCCTCTGAAAATTATTGTCATGGCATTGGTCTGAGAATAGTAAACAGTAAATTTTTTCATTGTCTCCCCCAATATTTGTAATTGAAATAATAAAGAAATATTTTACGAATGACACAGTGCTTTATGATGCAAAGATGACCTGCTCCACATTTCTTCCCCTTCCCTTCACACCAATATTGAGAGAGGAAATATTTCATTTCCTGATGAATACAAACGGGACATGAAAGGTATCATGGAAGCCATGGAGATACATTATGAGCAGTAAAAAAATTACAAAAGCAAATAGCTCCTAAACACACGGAGTTAGGTAGGAATCTTCTATCTCAGACACTCCTTCCCAGCCTCATTCCATTTTCTCTATTTTCAAACTCAGGAAAGCTAAGTAAACTGACTTGCTATTGTTCACACTGTATGCTCAGCTCTGTGGTATTTCTGGCTGAAATAATATTAATAACACAAAAAAAAAAAAAAAAAAAAAAGAGAAACCATAGCAAAAAAGTGTTCTTTTTTTCCCTTCCATGTCTTGACATCCTCTGAGCTGCATCCTGCTCCCTGCAAGCTCACATAATCTTCAGGAAGGCATTTGGGGTCGTAAGGCAAAGTGCCTGGCTTTGCCTATGAAAGCTGAGATGTTTATCATCAGAGAATGGAGCACAGTGCAAATTCTGAGCTTGAAACAGGGATCAAACAATAATCCTCTGCACAGTCCTTTCAAATATTCTTTTGGTCTGGGTGCCAGAGGGCAGCTTGGAAACGAGATTTGTTGCCAATACAACTGCATAGCCCCATCTCTTTTGTTTTAAAATTCTGTTTGTGCTTTGTTCAACACAAGATGAAGATACCTTTTAAGCTTAAAGGCTTTGTTTATTATTGCATCATCAAGGCTGACTTCCTAAACCAGCAGTTAAAAAAAATGATATAAAAGAAGGGTATTTTTTGTCATTTTTTAAAATAGAAATTATGTCCCCATTGTGCATCTTCTTGAAAATGACAGCTCTTACTCTTTGAATACAAAAGGTACAAAACCAAAACAAAATCAAACCTTTACTGCCTGTCTCAAATGGATTCAAAGCAAGCAAAAATGCACAGTACCAATCAGTGTGTCATTAGCGTTATCTTTTGAAACACAAAGGGGACAACTAATGAAATTCCAGTGCAAACACTGATGAGTTTTTCTTCTGAGTTTTGGGGATGGGCAGGTGGGAGGATATGTCTGAAGAGTAGCTATAGTTGAAAGCTTGTGGGTAAGAATCAGGGACTGATGTAACAAAGGGAACCTCGTGACTGGTGTCCACTACAGGCTGCCTGATAAAGGGAGCCTGTTGATGAAGCCATCCTGCTCCAGCTACAGGAGGCATCGCACTCGCAGGCTCTTGTCCTGTTGGGGGACTTCAACCACCCTGATATCTACTGGAAAAGTAGCATGGTGAGCTGTAGGCAATACAGGATACTCCTGATATATGTGGTGGGTAAGGTCCTTAGTATCAATAAGTTCCCTAGGGGATCAACAGCAGCCCTGCTGAGAAGGACTTGGGGGTGCTGGTGGATGAGAGGCTGGACATGAGCCTGCAAAGTGCATTTACAGCCCAGAAGGCCAGTTGTGTCTTGGGCTGCATACAAAGCAGTGTGGCCTCGCCTGATTGCCTGAATATACATGTGCAAGGCTTCTCAGGAGGGCTTTGTAGCCTGTGCTGGACCACTGTACTGTCATCACCCAAACCAGCACATCTACAGGTTCAGAAGTGTTATACATGTGCAGGCTGCAGTCCCACCTTGGGCAGCCTGGTGGATAGATTCACTCTTGCAGGCAGGGCAATTGGACTCAACCTGTATGAGTTTGGTGCCTAAACACCCCACAAAGCAACAGGTCAAAATCAGACTGGTAGGCTGCCATTATACAAATCATTAGTATGATGGCCCTCCTGCAGCTACTGCCTTCTGTAACAGTCCTTCTTAAAAAGGAGGGAAAGCAAAATAAACAAAAACATTAGGAATGCAGGAATTTCAAATGCAGACATTAAAGAAACCACCCCAAAACTAGAGAAACTTCACTGTGTTAAGAAAGATTGAAAATCCCAGGACTATGCAGTTAGAGAGGAGATATGGATGTCTCCATTGGTGATCAAATCAGGAATAATGAGTGATATATAGAACACAAATCAGATGTTCTGATTAATCATCTCTCAGGATGATGTTTTATGCCATTACCACTCCTGAAATAGTTTTAGGTTTGCATGTCTCTTGGAATCATGTAACAGGGGATGTTATATGACAAATATCTTTTCCAATTTCTAGATATCAACAGTTTTTGTATACTTTTATCCCTGTCTGAAGATACCACCTGCTTCAATTTCACAGCAATAAACCCTTCAGCTAAACCAGCTTTGAACTCAGACATAGCACAAGTCTGACTGTTCAAAACAACCTTCTAAATAATCTCAGGTTTATGTTCCTGAACTGATATTTTGTTATTCAATTGAGTCTTTGCTTGTAGACTTATGCCTTGGATACAGATGTTCCAGTGCATTAAGAAGCAAAAAGAAAGGCGCAATTTGCATTTTTACAGGAACTTTTCTTTCTTTCAATTAAGTACTTAAAGGACATCAGCAAACTGAAACCATTATACATGCATCACCTCATTGCAGGTTTCTCTAGTTTTTATTTCTCTTGGTTTATATCTACTGTGGAGCTGATGGCCTTGAAGATTCATATCATTGTTTTCTGGAGTTTCTGTAAACTTGATTGTGAGTTTTGAAATCTTGAAAGCAAAGGAGAATCAAACCTCTACATCAAAAGGGAGGGAGGAATCATTTATATTCAAAGAAGTGTTTTGAACAGCACCTTAATCTTTCATAAAATAGGATTTGCAAGCCTGAAAGTCAGTAATGCATAAGCCCTGTGCTTTCTTGTTGGCAATTATGATGATTATTAACATAGACTTTATGGGGTGTGAGACAGATTGTTGCTCCAGAGATCTTATTCCGAGCAGGAACAAATGTCACTGTTGTTTTTTCAGAATTTTGAAGGGCAGTTTGGACTTTGGAGTCAGTTTAACTCTGATGAATTAACAAAATTTTTAATCAAAATTTTTTAAATCTGTTGGTGAAGCAGTAGGATTTTTTCAGAGCATTTTCACATACTGTGTTTCTGAATAAGTGAGTTACATAGGAAAGAACACGTGCTTCAACAACTATCAGCAACTTCCCAAGGGCACATAAAGAAAATTCCACATTTATCACTTAAAACCTGACAGCTGAATATGGCTCATGTTTTCAACTTGCCCCTTTCCCTTTCAACTGGATGGTTTGACATCTCAGTCAAGCTAGGTCTGACTTCAGTACTTTGAAAATTTTCAGTAACTATTATTCCTTTTTTCCCACCAATGTTTTGTTTTCAGTGAGAGCGTGCCACTCCATGCACAACTGAACAGATTCGTATCGCTAGGACTTTCTTTTGTATCCTTTGGTGGAATAGTACTTCTGCAGATTTCTGAATTTACATGGAATTTTTGGGGGGGTTTTATTATATTGTCTGTCCTCCACATGCAGGTCTGATTGTAGCTGTCTACAGCTTGAGAAGAGAGTTTGAGAAGCTTCTTTTACAATTCTTTGATTTCTCATGGGACAGAGTGAGCACTTTGTAATGGCTGCCTAACTGTTTCTTTTCAACGAATTTATGAGTTGCTGATTGATTTAAGGCAGACAGCCTCTGAGGGCTGTCATGTAGCACACACAGAGGTTATGGGGAAGTACTAGATTTTCAACACTTACTGCAATTGAAAGCAGCAGAAATACTTCTTAAGGTACTGTCCTGATTTGTTCCCAATATCTTCAGTGGCCAGGTTGTCTTGAAGTGCCTTATTGCAGGTGAAACATCAGGTACCACTGGCCTAGAAACTAATACTGAACACTGAATTGCTAGCAGCAACTATGGGTGAATGGTTCTCCCATATGTGATTAAAGGGGAATTATTAAAATAGTCACTTGTGCCTTGTGTATAACAGAGGTTATGAAAAATACTGCATCAAAAGGTATATAATGTAATGCAAGGCTCTCTATGCAACATCAAAAAAATTGAAAAAAATGCTTGCAGCATAAGAGGGTCACAGAACTGCTGGAAGAAGTTCAGAGAAGGGCCATGAAGTTGACCAGAGCACTGGAGCACCTCCACTATGAACACAGGCTGAGAAGGTGGCGCCTGTTCAGCCTGGAGAAGAGAAGGTTGTGTGGAAACCTCATAGCAATGTTCCAATATTTGAAGGGGGCTTACAGGGAAGCTGGAGGGGGGCTCTTCATCAGGAACAGTAGTGATAGGACAAGGAGTAATGGGTACAAATTGAAAGAGGAGAAATTTAGATTAGATAAGGAAGAAATTCTTTCCTGTGAGGGTGGTGAGACACTGGAACAAGTTACCCAAAGAGGTTGTGGATGCCCCATCCCTGGCATAGTTCAAAACCAGATTGGATAAGGCCTTGGGCAACCTGGTCTAGTGGGATGTGTCCCTGTCCATGGCAGGGAATTCGGGACTAAATGATCTTTAACGTCCCTTCCAACCTATTAACATTCTGTGATTCTATGAAATTATCCAGGCCAGGACTTTATTTTTACATGCAAGAAACAATTCAGCTAATAGTTGAAAAATGCTTTTTCTAGACAATTTAAGTGGTTTTTATCCATAAAAGACACTTAATAATTTTAGTGGGTTATCTTTTATAAGATTTTCACGGGAGGCTGTTCAGTCAAAAGAACGTGCTTTTCCACGAGACAACATTAATTGAAATCACTACATCTCCCAGTAGGTGATGTCTGCAAGTACTCAGACTAGTTGTTGCACTTCATTAGTTGCTGGTTCAAAAATATGTAATAAAAGTGAACTGGAAATCTCAAATAAAATTTTTATTAATTCTAGATATTTGTTCTTGAAGACATTATTGATCAATCTTTCAGGTTAAATGCTAGAGATTTTTTTTTAAATTTTAAGTGAAAGATCTTTTCCTTCTGTCATCTATAAAAATTATATTCCATTTTTATCTCACTAAAAATATGTCAGGATATACTATTTTGTGGTAGCACAAATTGCAAAGGTTATGGTTGTTTTTTTTTACTGAGATCTGACAGTGATGTTTGACAATAATCTCCTTGAATGAGAAAGTGCCAGTAATATTATTCAGTAAAGAAAAGGGGTTGCAGAGGGATGAGTGGGTGTAAAAGATGACATACATTTTTGTACTAATCCTGCTGTAAGTAGTAGGAGAGGACACACAGCTCTGCAATAAACTGGTTTGAAATCAGATTTGAGAGTACTGAATAAAAGAAGTCTGGACTCCTACGTATTTGAAGACAGGAAATATATATATGTGCACATATTTACTGTAAGAAATACAATGCATGAGGATGGTTGTTGCCCCGCATTTTTCAAGCTTAACATAAGGTACAAAATGAGGAATGATGGAGATGGTGACTGCTCTCTCTTAAATCTTTGTCTATAAATATCTGAAAAGGGAAGGACCTAAAAAATCATCTAGTTCCACCCTCTGGCAGGACCAGGCTGCTCAAAACCCCATCCAGCCTGGCCTTGAACACTTCCAGGGATTGATATTATATATTAAAATCCATGTGAAATCTACAGCAGCAGTTTTTTCAGGAGAGTGGTGATATTCAGTTGTATGTTTATCTTACATAGAGGATCAGTCACACCGTAAATATCTTTATTTTACAAAGCTTTTGAACAGGGTGAGGTTGAGATGGCTAAGTCTGATTCATACCTGTATGACTTGTAGGAGTCTACTAGAAGAGGTGACTCTGAATTCAAATTTTTAAATGTATCTATTGCTTCAGCCTCCAGTATGTGTTCCTGAAGTCACGTACAATGGAGTGATAACACTGATGTTCCAGATGAGGGAAAGCATGTTCTCATCCAACCAGTTCAAAGGATGCCTGACCAGATTGATGATATCTCCAGGAACTTGTTCACCTACCTCATATCTATGAATGAGTTTCTTGTTTACTAAACTTGTTTATTAAACAATAGATAGTAAAGAGGGGTGTTCAGAAGAGGTAGCATGGTAGTTTAAACTTTAGTGAACCTGTAAAGGAAGGCAACAGGTAGCAGTGCATCCTACTGTCCTGCTGTCTGGGTCTAATAGTTCTGTATTTCTCCATTTTTTGTAAAAGAAGAAAAAAAAAAATAAGTAGATCTTCTTCCCCTGCAGATAAAGTTAGCCTTTCTCTGTACCCCTGTGGATTTCTATCTAAATATGCAAGCATTTTACTTATATTAAAAAGAGTACTTTAATAAAAGGTCTTGCATGCATATGCATGATTTATTACTGTCTGATAAATATGTAAAACTGGATGGATTCATCAATGATGATGGTATAAAAAGTCCCAGTTTTATTTGTGACCAAAATTTCTGACTGATTTTGCTGCTAGACAATTGTGCCTCAAAGCCATGCATGATCTTCCTATCTTCTCTTTGATTTCACTTTATCCTGATTTGCTACAATTTTCAGTCAGTGTTTTCTTTTGTAAAAATGTTCTTATGTGGCATGTATAAATCCAGGTACAGTTTTAACCCGACAGATATTCATCATCCAAAGGGAGGCAGCAGTTCTATTCATGGGTATTGGTATCAGAAAGAATAGTGCTTTTTGGTATAAATTTTTGCCATACTACTGTGCCTTCCTACAGCAGCACAGATCGAAGAAGGCTGTGCTGGAGACGCTGCAGAGCATTCTGGAATCAGGGCTGCAGGTGTAATCAGAGCAAACAGTATGTTGTGACAGTCCTGCAGTTCCTCTAATGGGTGACAGCACATAGCTACAGCACAAAAATCTTTCTGATTCCCAACCAAATAAATGTATTACCATCTGTCTCTGGGGTACAATTGCTACTTCAGTGCAATGAAGTTTCTAAGAGGTTGCTGACAGGAACAAACTGTTAAACAATCAAGATATATCAAAGACATTTTCCTGCTTGTTTTCTTTGTTCCCTATCTAGTAGAACAAATCTGACATCTGGCAATAGCAAGTCAGCAGTATTTCTACATTTTTTGCTTCCTTTTTTTCTGTATTATTCATATATTGATACTCAGGAAAGTCAGTACTGCAATCTTCCATTGAAAAGAGAGTGGGGGCTGTTGAAAATATTCTGTGTCTTTTCTTAGGTTTCTGTGGACAGATACATTCAGTGAAGACTGTTTCTGTAATTGAACTGTGGGAGACTTATTGTTTTCAAAGATCTGTTTGTAGAACTTAGAGAAGTATCTGGTTATTATCTTCTCTGTCCTTTTGAGAAGCTATGAGCACACCCTGTAACTCTTTTGCATGATAGCATAGGAACATACTGAATAGCTGCAACGAAAAATTCCAAGGCAAGTTCTGTTAGTGTGGATATTATATTTTGTCAGTAGTACAGCTGACTATGGGAGAAGTTAACCACAAAAGCAAGCATCCTGGAGCAGGTGAGATGGAATATTGCAGCTTAGACCAGAATTTGCATATGTGTCAATTGTTAATGTTGAAATGACAGAAAATCATCCTCTCCAGAAAACAAAATTCACTGTTAGAGTGGTCAGGCATTGGAATAGGTTTCCCAGGGAGGTGGGAAACCTCCCAGTGTTTAAGAGGCATCTGGATCTGGTGCTGGATGATGTGGTTTAGTGGTTTAGGGGTTACATTGCTGGTGCTGCATTGGCAGTTGGACTTGATGATCTTAAAATCTTGACTATTCTTTGATTATGTTCTATGATTCTGGGAGCCCATATGTTCTACTCTGATGCCTGGATCCAGTATGTGGCATCATTAACAGTGAGTGAGTCCTGTTGCAAGTACAATAGAATGATATCCAGCCCTAGGACTCACAGTGGGGCTGGAACACTGATTTCCTGCTGAATATTCAACACAACTATTGGCCTTGACAGAAACTGTCAATCAACAGAAATGATCAATGTTTCATCCTCTCTATGTAGTTCAGCCTTAGGCTCAGCAGACTTCCATTTGTGTTTTATACTCTGCCTGTCCTAATCAGAAATCTTTCCCAGCTAATGGAAGGTGATAGGGTGAAGCCAACATCCCAAGACCTGTGTTACTAGTGTATGCTTTGGATGGGAAAGGGAACAAAGCAACTGCAAGGCTTAGACCTTGGTAGGGTACTAGCCTTTCCCAGCTAGAGACATGCAAAGGAAAGTCCTTTAGAAGTGCACAATGTGCAGAGGTAAAGGAAAGCCCTTGCACTTCTTTGGGAGCAGAGAAACCCTTATGTCAGCTAAGACCAGATACTGATGTGCTCATTTCAATGCAAGATGATTTTGAGCACTTTAAATCATCATCCACATACCCTGTGCTTTTGAATACTCTGTGTGAGCCAGCAGTGAGTGGCCAGCTCAATTGTTCTTTGTATTGGGTATCCCAAAGGGTGTTCTAGTTGGGTATTTAGGCTGCAAAAGCTGTCATACTTGTAGAAATGAACTGGGGGAGGGATGGATAAAACACCAAGAATGGAAGCTCTCATAAGAAAAACAAGACACACTTGTGTTTATATTGGTAAGGAGTAATAAAATTGTCTGAAATGAAAGCTTATCTGGCAAGAGGAAGTTATGAGGCTCATTACCTACAGATCATTAAAGATTTGTCATTTAGGTCTTAAGTTCAATTCAGTCAATATTTCAAAAAGACAGAATACAACAGGGAAACTAAGCCTCATAATATTCATTAGATGTGTATAATTACAAGAGCAAAGTGAATGAAACTATTATGGTTCACATTACAGCAGAAAAGGACTAATGGCCAACATCAGAGATTAGCCTGAAGGAGTCTAAACTGTTATAATTTACAGTTTACATAAAATCTTCCGTCAAGACCCGATCCATTGTTCATTTAAAAACCTTTTATTCTAGCTGTGCAGAGAAGAGTAATTCTGGACATGGAGGATCTTTGTTGCCTCCCAGTTCCCCATAATCATTCCTGTGGCACAAAAGGCAGAACAGAAATTTGAATTGTTGTAAATATCCTGCTTCCTGCATGCTGCGTTAGGGAGTTGAGCTTGTGTCAGTTCTGAAGGCTTACTCTCCTGCCTGGCTCATCCAAAAAGGCACAATATTGCTAGTTATCACTCTCAAAGAGGATGAAACAATAAAAGTTGAATAAATGTTTAAATTAGTTTACAATAGAAAGTGAAATTATCAATACTAAGAAAAAAGAATTGGGGTGTGGGAGACGGGACCCCTAGATCATTTGTTGGATTCAAGGCATTATTATTCTTCCTTTACATAACAAACATCTGAAAGTTCTTACTGTACTGAAATGAACTTGAGTGAAATATGAAGGACTCAGTAATAAATATTCTAGTTTATATAAATATCTATTCAGCATAAAAAACAATCCCAACTAAATATAGTATAAAATCACTAGACCAATTTAGACAAGAATAAAAGTCAACAACTATGTGAAAAGTGTAAGCAACAAGAGAAGAAGACATAAATCATGAAAAGAATTTAAGCAAAATACTGAATGCTATAAAAAGAGGAATGCATTAGATGAGAACTAAAA
This sequence comes from Corvus kubaryi, assembly GCF_017639235.1. NCBI lineage: Eukaryota > Metazoa > Chordata > Aves > Passeriformes > Corvidae > Corvus > Corvus kubaryi. The sequence goes on from NW_024582056.1 coordinate 11,820,855, forward strand.
TTAGACCTATTGAAACACATAGACAAGATTATTTTTTAGGTAAGAAAACCCCAGAATTCACTGAAGAAAGAAATTAAAACATCAGAGGAGGGAATTAGAAAAGAAGATGGAAGGAATGATAAAGCATACAATTACATGATTGCTTCTCCCAGTGTATTTACTTGAGAGATCAGGAGAAATATGCCATCTGACACTACTTGTGTATGCAGTACTGTGAATGATTTTGTGACCAGTGAGGTGAAAGCATTTAGTAATTTAGCACAAGTGAAAACTATCAAGGCTCCAGAACTAAGATAGTATTTCTTCTAAGGTTTTATGAAGAAGGACATGGAAAAAAAATACACAGGGCAGTGAAAGGCAGCATAGAACAGTTGTTAGGCTACATTGTTTTAGGAGAAAAAATTTACAGGGGAAAAAGGCCAAATATTGTGGAATAAGTTTATTGTTCTTCTGTAGGTATTAATAAGGTAGATCTCTAATCAAACATCATAGTGGACTTTTGTTTAAGTTGTCTTGTGGATTTGATAAGGAGTCTGAACCCGTGCTTTGCATGTGAGAGTACGGCTCTAATCTGGTAGCTATAGCAAAGCCTGAGGGCCAATAAAAATAAATACATTCTCAGAGGGCAAGAAAGGAGGAGAAATAGATTTAGTCAATACCCTGGCTTCATTCTGTCACAAATTAAAAATCCATTTTCCATGTGGTTTGGTAAGTTTAAAAGATAGGTCAGAGCAGGAGTGAAGAGAACAAAAAGACTTGTTCTTCTGATGAAAAGCATAGAGAAAGAAAATAAAGGAAAAAAGCTGCATCAATTTACTTGAGTGAGCTGAGCTGACTCACCCAGCATCTCATGCATTGATCTTGGAAAATGTTTTCTCTTGCTGTCTGTGCATAAAACACCTCCTCGTGAGGGAGGGTCTACTTTTGCCCTATGTTGTTCCTGTTCATCAAGTTGATGGAAAACTGCAACTGCCCTCCACCACATTAGATTTTAAATCCTAAATATGTAAAGTATTACCCCTTTATAAGCTTTACATTAGCTGATCATTATCCTGTGGCAGATTATACAAAAGGAGAACAGGATCGGATCTGATCTGTTTTTATTTCTAGTAACTAATAAACAAACACTCATATTTCTCACGTTACTTGATGGCTCCAGATAACCCTTCCAAAACTCCATAGGCTTCCTCCAGCTTTCAGGATTGTGGCAGGTATGTACTTTCCAAGTGGAGTTTCAGGACCAAAAAGCTCAGATATATCACTTTCTCTTTCTCATCCTTTGGCCACTTAATGTTTTTATTTTCATGTAGATATCTTCTTGCCAGGTTGAAGCTGACACCTTGTGGTTTGTGACTACACACCCTCACTGGTAAAACAAAATGATCTGGTTTACAAAAGAGTTTGTTCAGCTCTGTCCAAAGGTAATGTGTCTGCATATATTTGTGTTAATTTATTTTAATTTTTACATGACAAGAGTGTAATTAAGAAAATACAGCACTATCCTATACAAGCAATTGAGACCAGACAGTCATATACCCATTTTCCTCTCTTACTTCCATATGTTTCCATGTTCATTCTGTTGAGTAAATGTATTGTTGAGACAATGTGTGAAAAACTTCTAGTTTTTCATCTAATTTTTTAACATGTTAGCCTGGGAGTGATACTGGAGCAAGAAAGAATGTAGTCTAAATATCAAATCCTAGACTGAATTTACAGGTCAAACAGCTTCATGGAATCACATTTTTAATTCAAATTAGATTAGCAGATTTTTTTTCATTAGTTGAGAGATAATGCTCAGTTATGCTTTTTATGTGGGCATTTACAGGCAAACTTTAACATCTTCCATAGCAAAAAGTGAGAAGGAATAAATGTTAAAGGGGACCTAAACCCCTAAATTGCTTAATTTTGTATACGTCTTTTGTCTTGTATCCTGGGAGTCAAAGATGATTGTGAGGAGGTGGGATATTGCAAATATTCATACAGTATCTTTCTTTTGGGGACTGTGACATTTCCTTTTGGGCTGGCAAGCACTGCAGTAATACATATTGCAGCTCAGATGAGGTCTCCATAAGTTCATATAAAAGTGGTAAATATTTTCCAGGCCCAGTGTCTGAGATTGTCAGAATTTAACAAATGTTTCCTTGAGCAGGAGGCCAAGTGGGATGTTGAACTGTGCCAACAACCTAACTATGTACAGCTCTAAACCTCTAAACACCACGGTCATGTATTTTCTCCTGAGGCAAAGCAGCATTATTTCATAGGTGTATGTCTTTTATTATTATAAAACTTTGATTTATGAATTTCAATATTAAGCAAAGCAGTGCTTTCAAGTGAATTGATCTTGAAATAAGCAAATACATTGTCATTTAACCATATGCTTAATGGTATGCTACTTATAATTGTAATAATTGTTTGCCAAGCTTAGTTTCAAATAAAGAAAGAAATGCACAGATGGTTTTCTTATTTAAGTGCATTAAAATGCATACAGAATGTTTAGAAATGCAAATCCTTTAAATCAACTACTTGACAAAATCAGGCTTTGTTCCAAGTTGTTGTAATAGAGTCTCTTGCATATAAATAAAAGATTGTGTTACAGAAAGAGAGAGAATAAGTCATCTGTAGAACAGCAGTCAAGAGCTGAGTCTGAAAAGGGTGAAAACACAGGGATTTTATAATACTGAGCAGTTAGAAGAGTTGGAGAAGTAAATTGTCTGCAGTTATTTCTGTGGATGATTGTACAGTAGGAGCAAGATTATGTTGATGCATTTGCCCCATTATAGTGGCTTAGAGGGAATTTACTCCTTTTAATACCTCAGTGTCAGAAGCCAGCATTGCATTATTTTGATTTATAGCATTATTAGTACAGTTTATATTTCAGTGCCCCCTCTTAATCCTCCCATTCATAGTGTTCTACCAGTTTCTCTTGGCTTTCAGCGGTGTCTTCAAAAAGACAGGTTTCTATGAGAAGAATGTTAAACCAATGTTAACTGTGGTTTATGATGATCAAAACATACAAACCCAGGGGTATATGGATAGCTGGCCCTGTGATGGAAATCTTGGCACTTACTGTGCTGGAGTTATGATTTTTCTTTGAAATTCAGAAGGGCATCACGATTGTATCAAAGTCTCAGAAACCATGAATGGCAGAATAAAGGGATATTTAAGGAAGCCTATAAGGAAAGACTCAGTAAAAGCTCGAGAAAATAATAAGTGGGAGAGTTGTTTGGATCTCTTCTTTCCTATGATTGTAGAAGTTTAAATTCATCTAGGAAAACTAATGAGCAAGTAAGAAAATATTGGTGGAGTCAAACGAAAAAGAAGATGGGGAGTATGGTTTGGTGTTTCAAGTAAATAAGACACTTGACACAAAGTGTCTGCTGTCATGATGTGGAAGGATGAATTACTTGCTAGCTCAGTTGCCTGGCCATGTGAGGTTGTGTTTTAGAAGATTTTGGTTTAATTTTCCTTTTTTTTTTTTTTAATGCTTCAGTAACTGGAATATTGAAGACAGTTATTCAGAAAACACTAATACACCTCTCAAGTGTCTCAGGAAGACTAATGAATATTCTTTGCTGGTATTGCAAACTCAAAGAAGTGGAACAGTATCAGAAATACATGCAGTGAGGAAAGACATGTTTTGTATGTTACTTGATGTCTCCAGATGACCCTTTCAAAATTCCATAGTCTTCCTTCAGCTTTCAGGATTGTGGCAGGTATGTACTTTCCAAGTGGAGTTTCAGGACCAAAAAGCTCAGCTATATCACTTTCTCTCATCCTTTGACCGCTTAATGTTTTTATTTTCATGTAGATATTTTCTTGCCAGGTAGAAGCTGACACTTTGTGGTTTGTGACTACACACCCTCTTACATCAAAGATTATTTTATAATATAAAGAAGATGAAACAGACGAGATCTCTCTAACCTCAGCTGCTGGTCTTCCAGTTGGATCATTTTGATCCTTGTGATTCTTGTCTTTGTGCTGGATTTGGCTGGGGTAGAGTTAATTTTCTTTACATTGGCTGGTATGGGGCTGTGTTTTGGATTTTTGCTGAACACAGGTTTGATAATAAAGAGATGTTTTTGTTATTGCTGGGCAGGGTTTACACAAAGCCAGGGCCTTTCTGCTTTCGTAGTGCCACTGGTGAGGGGGCTGGGGGTGCGTGGGAGACTGGGAGGAGACACAGACAGGACAGGTGACCCAAACTGACCACAGGGATATTCCATGTGACATCATAGTCAGTGGGGGGAAGAAGGAGGAAACGGGAGGACATTTGGAGTGATCCTTTTTGTCTCCCTAACTATGCATTACATGTGCTGTTCTGGAGATGGCTGAACACTGCCTGCCCATGGGAAGCAGTGAATTAATTCCTTGGTTTGCTTTGCTTGTGTGCGTGGGTTTTGCTTTCCCTGTGAAACTGTTACTTATCTGTTATCTGTCAGTTCACTGTCATTATCTCAACCCATGAGTTCTCAAACTTTTCCCTTTCTGATTCTCTCCCCAATCCCACTGGTAGGCGAGTGAGTGGGCAGCTGAGTGGGCCTTGGTTGCTGGCTGGGGTTAAACCACAGAAGTGTTTTAGCTTGTGACTGTAATAATATTTGGTGTCACCATCTAGGGCTTCTGCAAGGCTGTCCCAGTTTGAGACAAATTTGGAGGAACATCCAAAATGAACATCCTCTGATAGAAGGCAGATTATAGCCATCCCCTCCCCCACCAGGTTTGCAAAGAATTTTCCTCAGAGGAAAGTGAAAAAAAAATTATTTATTTAACAAGTAAAGTGTATCTAGGCACAGGAAAGAAAGAATAATGCTAAATAATAAAACCTCTCACTGTGGAGAGAACCACATTGGTAAAATTCCAAATTCTTGTGGGTGTGGCCTGTCTCCTCTCTGGAGCTGGGGTTCAGCCTCCAGGCCGTGGTGTAGGGCCTTCCAATGATGTTCTGGTGTTGCTGAACAGTCCAGAAGAGAAGAAAAGGAAGAAGCCAAAGTCCCAAGGGAAAAAAATATTCTTGCCTCAGGTCACAGACTAGCTGAAAAACAAAGGAGTTTAACTCTGCTTCTCTCACCTGAGAAAGGAGCCGAGAACTGGGAAAAGCAGGAAGGTGCTTTCTCCACTCCCCAGCAGCAGAAACACAAGGCAGTGTATATCTGTGACTTGAACACAAAATCACTTGGGGTTTTTTTTCTCCCTTTCTCTCAGACCCAGCTTAAAGACACAGGAAGGCACAGGATTCATGTCTGGCATGGGGCAGACAGTAGGGAATACAGTATCATACAGCCACCCAAAGACAAAGCCTTATAGCTAATACCGTTTACCTAAATATATGGGACCTAGAGACCAAAAAAAGCATGCTTGACACCTCTTTTGGTGACTCCTTAATGGGAGTTGCTTATAGAGCCAGTAGAATTAAAAATTCATTATTTGACAGGATAATTATTGTATCGCTGCTGTCTGTATTTAATGCTAAAATAAGAGACAAGCAATGCTGCACAAAGCTAATGTATTACCATGATGTTTAACAAAAATGAGTAGGTTTTAGCAACTTTCTCCTGATTCACACAGTCTTCAGAGGATCAAATATCCTTTATATACTTCAAAGATCTGAGTTATGGTATGGAATGCACAATAGTGTAATAAACACTGATTTTGGTAAATCACTTGTAAGCTAAATAGGCTCAGGAAGAGTAAAGACAAGTACAGTCACTTGGTTCAATATTCCAGTGTTGTTGTATCTAGTGATAATAAATCAATTTTGGTACAAATTAAATTCACATTTATTTCTGACTGGTTGTATTTTTCAACCTCTTTGGTGTCATGGAGTAAGTTTCAGAGAAATAGAAACAGATCAAAATCTCGACAGAATAAGACTTTGTTAAAAAATATTTCACATGCCAGAGGTGTACAAACTTATTTCCTTTCCCATTGTGGGCACATCTCTTCCTTCTGGGACTAATTTTTTGTTTATAGTAATATATGCACAGATATTTATAGGTACACATGAATTTGAGCTTAGAAGCAGACTTCATAGGGTTTAACTTTTTATTCTTTCAGGTTTGGGGCACATCTGATAAGCAGAGGCAATACATCTGTGAGGTGAGTGATCAAGGACACAACAATTACCTAATTGTGAATAAAATATTCCTCAAATCACAATGGGAAAACCAGCTCTACTAGACTGTACCAAAGGATCATGTCCCTCTGTACTCTAACAGTGGTCATGAGCATCTCACTGAGGAAAAATAAGATTAGGCAGGCATGCTTCATTTAATAGTCCTCTAGATTGCTTACCTCGTAGTTATCTGTAGCTATAGAGTAGCTATTAATAATTTGTTTCTGTGAACCTGAGCCTGCATGTTCTCTCTCTAACATCCTTGTTGCATGAAGCATTTCATCTTTCTGTTGGATTTGAACCTGGCTGCTGTCTTCCTCTCAGTTCTTGTCCTTGAAGAGGGCACAAGAAGTTGGCCCATTCTATACCGTGGTTCCTGCCGCTTCTGACTGCCCAAAACTCAGTTGTTACTTGCCCAACTTAATGAGTCTCTACTTATTTCTTCCTTATCCAGCAACCACTCTGTATCTTGGAGCCCTTCTCTGAACCTTCTGTTTTTAACCTCAGATGTGAGTAGATGTATAAAGCAGCACAAAGATACACTCTGTCCTCATGTCACAATAGGACCAGCCCTTTAAAGATACAGGGTCTCATCACTAGCACAGACCCCTCTCTCACATTTCTTGTACCTTGATTATTTCTGAGTGACAGTGTTTTTATTCCATGAAGTTTCCAGCATGCTTTTTCATTCTCAGCTTTCCTTTTCTGCTTTTTCTTTTTTCCTAGATTTTTAACAATGCTGTAAAAGCATGTATTTTGATCCTCTTAGTATCCCATTTAAATGGCACTCTGTCATTTCTTATAGGACTGTTTCTTATCCTTTACGAGTTATACAATTTGTATGGTGTTCTGTGTAAAAGACACACTCTTTTAGACATCTCGGTTTTCCCCCAGTCTCCAGTTTAAAAGTTCATTTACAAACTTCATGTCTTTAAAGGCCAGCAGTGTGGTTCACTTAGAGTTCAAATTAAATACATCCTTCCTCTTTGGCCTTCTTTTACTCCAGAAACATTCCATCTGAATCATTGGTGAGGAATTAATCCCTAGTATTAATCTCTTTATATTTGGTTTTAACAAAAAGCAGGAAAAATGGTTTAAAATATAACAGAATACAGAAATTTGATATTACTTTTAAAAAATCTTGTTACTCTTTTTTAGATATTTTGGATAATATTTCAAACTTAAATGAGAAAATTAACGTATCTTTTATCTAATTAGTTCTAAACAGTTGTAGCAATTTTTCAGTGAGATCAACACAAACTAACTGCAAACTCAATTATCTCAAGAAATATTTAAGAACATTAGGCTGAAAAAGTTTCACTGCTGTATTTATATATATGATAGTCTTGTTCTCATGAATCATCCAAATAATATATTCGATAAAAGTTCTGCCTTTTGAAGAAATATAGGTTCTGATTATAAGAAGAAATATTTTAATTGTATTCAATTCTGGCAAAATTGAAATAAAATTTTAGTGAGAACATACTGAATAGCCTTATTTTTTATGGAAGAAGCCTATCTTGCATCAATGCTTGTGGAAGGTCACCCAATTTGACAATGTGCTGGAGCTTGCAGAAAGTGTCACCCCAATGTCATGCTTGCCCTTTTAAAGGCAACAGTTTTTTCCTTGTTTAATGAAGTTGCAAAGCTATATTGACAGAAATTAATATTTAGTCTTTTGACTTTAAAAAAAACCAAACAAAAATCCCCCCAAAACAAAAAAGCTGAAACTAAACCAGGTTTCAACATTTCTTTCCCCTTTACAGTATGGTTCACTGGATTATTTTCATTGTCTAATCAAACTAGTACCAGGAAACTAGGTTTTTTGAGACTATAGTGGACCGAGAGAAAAAAACAATCTACTTCATGACTTAGATAAGGAATTGAATATTGTCTGATTTTCCCACTCAAGTCTACTGCACTATTGTCCAGAATGAAATTGAACTAATGTTCATGTAAGATGTATAAAGCCAATAACACTACATTCACAGAAGCTTTTTCTGATTGAGCTTTATGAGATTTTCTCAAGTCTTGTTTGCCCTTTGATCTGTATCTTCACTAATAACAGCAATATTTGGACCAAAAAAAAATACTGGATATGAAGAGTGCTTGAAGTTAGGAAATATGATTTGGTATGTGGAATGAACATTTTTCAGTAGGGAAATCAATTGGTGGGAGGTAATAAACAAGCAAACCAATAAAATGGATTTATTTTTGATTCTTGAAGGAGAATTGTAATTAAAACAAATAATCTTTAATTTTATTATAGAATTATAATAAAAAAATATTTACTTCTATTACATGATATTTATTAATATCTTGTTATCTTACTCCATTCTAATTTCTCTAGTAATTATCTTCTGTTATTAGAAACATCTTTCCCTCACTATGCTCTAGAGGGTATTTGGGCATCTACAGGATTGTCCCCAGGTAAACAATACATGCTCTGCCTTTTCTTTTTTCTTAAAGAATTAATATAAAATCATCTAGGTATATAAATGAAAATTAACACCGTATCTAAACGTTCTTTACATCACACGGTGGTGCTCTTGGAGAAACTAATAAAAATGTGACATTACAAATGTGAGGTACAATATACACTACACCTAAACTCTGAAAAAAATATAGGCTCTAAACTGATATATAATGAAAATGTACATAATTTCTATCAAATTTGGGTAGTTCTTATGATTCCAGCTTTTTATCCTGTTCTTGACATGTCTTGCAAGGAACTTACTCGGTCTTTTTTTTCTCAGAATTATGAAATCTGAAATTTGTAGTAGATCGTTTGTCTGAGAATGTAAAATGTGATATATTGTGTTTCTTTCGGATTCCAATTTATTATAGTTTGATATCAAGTGTTCTCTGATAGAATTAGAATCAAACTTCATTTCCCATTGTGTTGTAGAGGAAAACAGCTGGTAGAATGAGTCCTCAAAAATCTGTGTAGTTTATATATATTATATTGCTTTTTACATGAGTGATCATAAGAGCGTAATTGTAATACTCTTTACAATGACGGTTTGAAATAAAAATTGAAAATTATTGTAGTTTTGATTAAATATTTTTCCTCTCTCACCTTAGAAAAACAGACACATTTTCCCCTACCCCAAACTATTCACTCATTTCCTTTCAGGTTTCCTCTTGGCTTTGGTATACAGTAGGTATATGACAGAAAATCATATAGCTCAGCTATAATATTATTTTTATTTTCAAATCCACTTTCCATTGCTCCTCAGGAGTAATATTTGAAAAGGGATATAATTTTTTAAAGGAAATTAAGATATTATTAAGGGTAGATAACACCACTCTCATAGAGCCCCACTGCTTGCTGAAATCATAAAAATAATAACTATATTTTCTCTTAAAGTATTCTGTTCTATGAACTGTATATAAAATACAGTGTTAGTTGCTTCAGGCCCATGAGATCTAAAATACTTACAGTGTTTGCATAAATGATGACATTATAAGAATCATTTCTGTTTTAAGATTGCTATTTTAAAAAGAACAACAACATAGATGTGGTTGCTATTACTTGTTCTGCTGTTTTGGTGAGAAACTGTATTTTTAGATTAAAAAAATTTGACTTTTGACCATAGCAAGTTGAAAATGGGAGCTGGGCTTTACTTTAATAAAAATATTCACATGCCATGTCAAATCACCTAATTTAAAGCATAGCTTTTGAGTTAGAGTCGCCCATTGATGACTAGAGTATTTTCTGAGTGGGAATTAGTGACCTGTGAGTTTACAACAAGGTGTCATATTATTTGAGTTCTGGAAGTAAAGTCAGTAATCAAGGTCCTGTTGTATTTACAGTGGCTTGAGACTTTTTCTTTATGTAACATGAGCAGATGTTTCTCCTTTTTCCAGATGAAAGAACCAGACTTCTTCTGAAAAGACTTGAAGGGTCTGGAAGGCAGGAGAGAAAAAAATGTATATCAGAAACTGAAATGCACAAGACTTTTAATTCACCAAGAGAGCTATTAGACAGGATGTCTGTTGCTGCCCCTGGCAAAAAGATTTCCATCAATGGAAAACTGCTAAAAGACTCTGCCTCTGTGGCTTGGAAATGCTCAAGGTACTGCCCAATAGGCCTGTGAATTCTACACAGTGCAAGACAGCTCAGGTCCTGTCAACAGGAAAACCCTATTAGTGTAGACTGGCCTAAATAACTAATAGGTTAACAGATTTACCAGATCACAGTTCTGTTTAGAATTAAAATATACTGTCATGGGTGGACTCCTATAGTGACATCGACCAGCATAAAATTAGTGTCTCTGTGTCCTGCTCCCCTATGATGGTCACAAGTGTGACCAAAGGACAGCCCCTCATGAGAACCTAAGAACAAACATGCATCTTAGATGCTTCATGAGCTCACTGTTTCTCTGTTCTTATAGAACAGTTTTAAAATTCAAAAACCTTAAAATGTGTTTTAAATAGCCACCCCTACTCAAAAAGGTGTAGTTCCCTTATGCTGCTTCGACTGAGTTTATATCATAAATAATACTCACACAACCTTCCATAAAGAACAGTCTTTCCATCAATATAAGTGATTTTTCCCTGGGCTGTATTTCTACTGAATGTACATCTCACCTCTGAAAGAAGCAGATATCCATGAGATTTTTTGCTCATTTCTGAGAAAACTGCGTCTCAGCTGCCCCTGGATGATGGACAGCCATGTAGATAAAGCATTAGTAAAACTCTAGCAAAGAAAATATTGCAAGAAACAGAGAATTAAAATAATTTGCTTGGGCATTTAGACTGCATTGCTCATCTGTAGTTTTCAAAGGCGGTGATCCATAGCTGTGCTTAACAGTAGAGAAGTGGAGTCAGCATAAAGAAATACCTTGCATGACAATCACAGAAGGCTGATATGGACTGGCAGAGCTATGGAATGGCCCTAGTGACAAGAGAAGCCTGGAACAGACTTGTGTCTTGAAACAGAGAGAACCTCTTGTTTCCCCACCTGATAATCTATTTTTGAACTGAAGTAGGGCATTGCCAATAGTTCTGTATTTGAAAGGTGTTGTAATATGATATGGACATGTTTCTTTAGTAGCAATGTGTGAATAGATTATTGAAATATACAGAGAACAGTTTGTACAAAAGACCAGTAAGTACTGACAATAGGTAAAATGAGGATGATATTGGATCACAAAATCACTGTTCCTAATGATGAGCTGCCAGTGCCACACAGTCAAAACTTTGGTTTTGGTCTGATACAAAATGAAAGTCAGGAAGTAAAAGAAATTCAGTCTACTGGGAAAGGAAGCAAAATGTTTAGGTAACCGAACAAATATTTTCAGAAGAAGAAATTACTTATTTAGTTCTGCCAAGGTGAGAGTCCCCTTCCGTGGTAATACAATGTTTTATAAGGAGCAAATGGCAGAAGCAAGGCAAAGCTGAATTAGTTTTATACATCATTGATTCTTGGAGCAATAACCAAACGTATTAAGCAGCAAACTTGAGGGGAAAATGTATGTGGAAAGAGAAAATTCCACTGGGCCTTGTATTTTACCTTATTACTTCCTTTAAGTCACTAAGGTCTCTGTCATTATTACCAGAATGTTTCCTTGCAATGCAAATGAGTTGAAGACATAAACGTTTTCAGCTTTCCTAAGCAGGATACAGGTCTGATCTCCCCAGAATTTCTTCCCTTGTAATTATTATGTGTCCATGCTTGTCATGTCTCTCACACTAACAATTGATTTACAATCCTACTTCAAAGCGCTTGTCCTCACCCTGGTAGCAGCGAGTAATGACAACGGGCAAGAGACCCAGATACAGGATGCTATTTTGCACACCTGAAAAGTATTCCCTTTTTCTGCATTTCTGTGACTGCATGGGTAGAAAAAGCACTCTGTTATGACTGCTTCACAGTATTTTTGATGTTAAATCTTTGACATTTTGTTGTTCTAGCAATGCCATCTATTCTCAAATGCCTAATGAATATTCATTAAAGTTATATTTCACTGTAATTCTATTTTCCAGCACACTCTTTATCTCAATAAATAACTCTTCATCTTGTTGCTGAGCAATGGAGGTCCTGTCACGTTGCTGAAGGAAGCACCAATGATAAAGGATGGGAATGCCATTCAGCAAGTATTTGCATTTTTCATCTCTCATTAAATAAAAAAAAAGCCTCATAGAGAGATTTGAGTGTAGCTGCAACTGCTACATGTGATACCTGTCAAAATATGATAAATTGACAATTTTACCCTAGCTTCTTAACTCTTTGGACCGAAAAACTTGAGGAAGGCCTTGTTTTTTATGAATTACCATCACATTCATGAGGTAAAATGTGCTAACCATAATCACTTCCATTGAGGTTTAAGCTAAGGGCAGTGTCAGAAGCCACTACTTAGCATTTTAGCTCAAGAAGTTACTGCTTTTCTGATAAATCTGCTTGATGTTGCACTGGACTGAAATGAATTTTTGCTCTATGATAAACAGCGTAGCCATTCAATGTCTAGTGGGAAATTCCTAGGCATCTGTGTCTCTGCTGTGCTCTGCCCTCCAAATCTTTGCTGACTTCAAATTCTACAGGTTTCTCAGGTCTTGCTCAGAATGCATTAATGAGGAAAATGCATCCCTTATGCTTGCAATTTTTCCCATCCGTGTTAACATTTTGAATTCTTTCTTAAATTGGAGAAAACTGTACTTGATGAATAATTAAATATTTTCAGGTGGAATCTTTGTTCACCCATGAGATGTTCTGTCCTTAGAAATGTGTGAATTGCCTGTTTCCCAAATATTGGTTGAAAGTGTTTAGGAGAAGAAGTGAAGAATATCACAGACATTTGAAACTGCATGGGGAATTGTAGGCAGGGAAAATGAAAGAGATTACATACTTGACTGAGATGCTGGAGGCCTTTTTTAAGTCATTATGCTTATCATTCTTCCATTTAGTGTAATTTTTATTTTCTCTCTTGAATCTTTGCAGATAGATTTATTAAGATACTGGATCTTTTCTGGAATAGGTACACATTTACATGCAGTAAAATTGCATTTGCCATATAGTAGCCCAGGAACTTAATTTAAATGACATAGTCCTTCTGGGCTTTTTTTTTTTGACAACCCAAGTAGTTTGCAGTGTTGCTGTGGTAATTATAGATTTGGAATTTTAATATTTCTTTTTGCTTTAAAACTTTTTTTACCATTTAAAATAAGTTAATTCTGTAAAATTACCCCATACAGAATATTCTGCAAAGGGGAAAGGAGTTAGTAAATGCAAATATGACTCTAATTGCAATTAGTAGGATAAATTTTAGGAGAGGTTAGTTACTGATAAACATGCATCCTCACGTTAATTGTTTAAATATCCTGTGCTAAGCTGGTGATCAATACCCTGTTTTAATCTTAAGGTATCTAAAATTGCAAACAGTAAATCTCTGGCTAGTCCGGACTTCAAAGGGACAGAGAGCTCATCCAAACACACACAGTATTCAGAATGTAAAAAAGTAATCCTCTACCCTAACTCAATCTATGGTGAAAGTATCTTCTAGGGAGCTTAGAGTCAGTGGAGACACATGATCGATAGCAAAGTAGCTAATGATGTTGGTATTTTACTTTTTCTTAAGGGGCTTTTAATAAAATATGTGTAAAATAATTTAGGGAGCCTGATACATGAATGAGTTACATATTCACTGCCAGCTAAAGTAGGAAATGTGCTATTCATTGAGTCATCAGGCCAATTTCTCTAAAAATATTGGAATTCCTGCACTGAAAAAGGATGGCATGAATTCATCAACTGCCTCATCCCCTAACTTGCCAAGCCATTCGAGAATCACACTGCTTCAGATACTCCTTGCTATGCTTTTAGATTTTAATTAGTATTATATATTCACATCAAAAAGATGTTACTCTTGCAATGCATAAAACTATTTTATACATTTTCTTAGAGCTAAGTATCCTGAATGTATCAACTCTGCCACTCCTCCCTCATTTTGCTAAATACAAATGGGTTATAGCACTAACAAATTCTGCCTTTACAGTGGTTATAGCTGCTGGTAACTGTTATGGGTTGGCCAGAAACACGCCAGAGTCTCTAAACTAACATCATTTTTCTCTAGTGCCCCCAGCTCTCTTCAAGATATCAAGAGAATCTGCATCATAAATGTTTCTACTATCCGATAGAATTGCTTCTTTAACAAGTCTTTCATCACATCTCATAAATTTGCAGACTGTAACAGTAAACTTCAGAGAAAACTTGTGAAAAGCTTGTAAAAATATGTCACTCTCCTATTAACTTTCTCATCACTCAGTTACTATTTCAGTAATGTTCTTTTACCATGCCAGTGGTGAGTATCATCCCTTCTGGAAAACTGTTATCTGTTTAATAGCAGCTTCTTACCTTTATTTTTTATTAATCCCTTTGTGTTTTTTACAGTATTTCAGGGATAGAAAATAAAAGATCATTTCTGAAATATCTTTGCCTGCCTCTTCATATGCTTGAGTGAACTTCTGACAGTGAACTGAAAATGGTGTTCAAATTCAAGCTATATACCTGTTGATTTCTCTCTAATTTCCTTCTATCTGCAGTGTCAAATTTAGTTTAGAATAAAACTATACTTCTGTTCATAATGCCTGCAAGCTTGTGATTAAAGCCAATGCTAAATTGTACTTATAAAGTACAACCAGATCCTGAACTGGTAAAATATTTGCTAAACTGACTGGTAAGCACCATAAATTGTCACCCTGAGCGCCTGTTTGGTGAAATAAAACCCAAGATATTTCTGGTTCTGCACCCAAGATTTGAAACACACCTTGAGAGCACATATAGTTCTAGAGAAGAATTATCTGTACCTCTTGCATTAATATAATTTGCTTACATAATTATCAAAAGTGTGTGTTCTAATGTTTTACAGATTTTACTGTAAGAACACGTAATTGGAAGGCGTGGATGCTTAATAAGTTTTTCCTTTCCCACATACCCTGAGAAGGTAATGAATGCCTCACTTCATGAAAGAGATGCTGCTTTCTGTGCCCTTGCACTTCACTAGCACCCAGGCCTGTTATAGTTTACATGCCTAATTCTGCAATCCCTTGAAGAGTTTGGTCCTTTTGTTATCTGGTTGTGGGTCCATATATTTCTCTCATCCTCCTTTGAAAGTGCAGCTGACAGGTACCTCCTCAGTCTCCTGTGGCATAAAGTTCCAGAAGGTCACTGCCTGTTGTATAAAGTACTTATTTTTATTTGTATTGAATTTCTCCTACTAGTTTAATGTTATTTTCCCTTTTTCTGAACAATTTTATGGAAAAGTGTTGTGCATTTGCTTTATGATGGATTATTATATTTGTGATAGGGATGGTAATTTTCAAAAGTTTTCTCTTTTTTATTTCGTGTAGTTTGAATGCTTCAGGACTATAATGACTTGTATATTTATTTTGTCTTTCAAAAATACTGGTGGCAATACTTTGCCTTCTTCTGATTATTTTTTCAGTTCTGTTTTGGTTGTGCAAACAAAGAGCTTCATATCTGGCCTGAAACAAAGCCTCAGTGCTTGAAGCCATTCTGATTCTGAATGAAGCAGAAGGCTCCCTCCATGCCTCTCCCTCTGTACTTCTGCCTCAGCCCATTTGCCTGGCCTGTCTTACACTTCAGCTGCTTTGTGACGTTTTATTCCCATAATCTAGAAATTTCATCAACCAAATTATTTTTTCAGAAAGCCACCTGGGGGCAGTTTCAAAAGCTTTAGTTGAGATTTATGGTTTCTCCACTGTCTGCAAAAGAAGTAAATAGTTTGGCTTGACATGAATTCTTTATTATTGTGTTAGTTATCGCATATTTCTTGCTTTTTTTTCCCAAATGGCCACAAATTGCTTCAAATTTTTCTCAGATTTATCAAATTGGATAATTTTTATTCAATCAAATAATGACACACTTATGGTTTAGTTAATTGCCCCAGAATTATAGGTGAGAAAACATTCTTATAATTGCCTCAAAATTAGTCTGTTTTTTCATTTATTTGCCTACTGGTCTCAACATATCCACATAAATAAAAGTTTAAGCACATGCAGAAGTGTAGATTTAATACTGCTTTTCTGGTAGAAATACAGCATCATGCTTCAGCAGAGCTTGTTTTAAATGTACTGCAGTGTCAGTGGATTTGAGTAGCTCAGACTGTAGTTGAGTGTCATCACAGAGACAAGGACAGAAAGCAAAGACATCAAATTCACTGATAGCAATCAACAGAGTCCCACTTTCTTCCTCTCCTCAAGAGCAAGGAGATGCCTATTCAGAAGCATCCCTGTGCCCCTGCTCTCAGTTGCCACTCCACTGCACATCTGCTGGTTTGGCAATAACTTACCCATAAATGATGTAAGACTGGAATGAGGCAATGCTTAAGGAGATGGCTGTCCTGTGTTTTAAACAGAGCAAGGAAATCAGTCTGAATACCAGACTGACACTGTTCTCCCTACTTAAACAGTTTGTTTTCCATATCAAGGGGAATGGGTCCAAACAAACAACTGAATAAAAAAGGGAATGAAAAACAATCTCACAAATGCTGAACTGAAATATCTTAAGATGGAAAGTTCCATCCTATAAAGTGGAAATATATGCATGAAAGTTTTATAGTTATATCACTTTTGTTTTAGTTCTCAAAATAAAGCAGATCTGTGCATTTGATGAGAGTCTCAAAGCAAAAAGAATAAGGGAAAAGTGGAAAAATTCATGCTGAACATCATTTGTAAGCGCTATATAAAAGACTATAATGTTACTGAGATTTTCTTCTAGTCTTGAGACTAAAGAAAGAAATCAAGACTCAGATGCTATGATGCTCTTCGATCTTTTATCTTTGTTCAGTTACAAGTAATTTTTAGAAAATGCTTTGAAAACAGCAATGGTCATGCTTCAAATATTTAAATGTATTCAAATAAAATCCTGGTTATTTTTGTAATGCTGAAACAATATTGTTTATGCCATATTTTTGTAGAAAAATTCACTATGAGTTAATGTGATAAAAATCTACTGAAGACAAGCCACCAGGTCGGCATAAGAAACTGCAAACATCCCAGAACCTCAAGAAGAAAACGGAAATAATTTTTAATAGAATTCAACTGACATCAAGCTGTGAATGCCTAAATACACAGCAGTTTACTTGTGGTCCTCTGAAAAGTACTGTCTGGAGCTCAGTGTGGAAAAGTGGACAGAAGTGCTGTCTTCTCAGAAATTTTGTCTTGTTTTGAGTGTATGTTTGGGAAGAGGGACACATCTTTCTGGTTAGGCAAAAAAAAGATTGTTCTAGCAATATATGTGGTTGCACAGTGGTTATTTGTGCTTTTCAGATAAAGATCCATTATTGTTGCCAGCTTATGTAAAAGAATACAAAGTATTTTGAAAAATACCAATAAAAGTACCTTGCCATTTCTCTAAGGAAGTCTTGTGTTTGTTTTTAAATAAGAACTTGTCTGAACTATCTGAAAATGAACATGATTGCCAAAAACATTTCTACAAAACTGAAGGTTAGTTTTCAAATATATCTGTCTTTCTCTGACATTTCTCCTTTCCTCTTGCTAAAGGCTATATTACATTGGAATTTATCCAGTGCACTGTGTCTTCTAGATTTGCCCATCAACTTCACTATTATTATTCTCTCAACTCTGATATCAGTTGTGCCAAGATTTCAGTGCAGAGCAACTGTGTAGCCACAGAGGTTTCTCCCCTGGTGATTTTAACTGGCACAAGTTGTATTAGGGTGTGATTTTTATTTCTGTGGAGATCAAATGCGGTTCTGCTGGAATAACTTCTTCTCTCTGTTGTATATTTAGTTTGTAATTTTTGATTCCATACCTTCTGGGTTGTCTAAGTGAAACTCTGGTTGGTACTGTAAGTGATGGCACCTTTCTCCATAGAACTATAGAAAACCTCTAATACAACTTGTTCAAAGCAGGGACAGCTGTGAGATCAGACCAAGTTGCTCAGGGTTTTACTCTCTCTTCCCTCATTGACATAATTATTTTAATAGATTTCAGTAATTTTATTATTTTTATTTTCCAGGCAATCTTAATCTAAGTTTTGGCTTCAAAATTTGAATATTCCATATAATTAACTGTAATACTCTAATTGTTCCAAAGACTTTTAGCTAGAAGACTGTTTTCTGATGGAGCTTACATTACTCTGTTCACCTGTTGCTTAGTCACGTAAGTTATTTCTAAGCATGAGTAATCCTAACACTTGGATTGCTTTTTCTGGGCATAACAGGAAAACAGAAAGGTACCATAGCAAAGTGATACAATTTGAAGTGCATGTGACTGTTCAAAAGCACAAAATGAAACATATAAATCAAAAGTAGATGCTTGAATGGGCACAAAAATGTCCTGTCTTACAGTACTACACTGAAGAAATTCTCATCTCTTTTTCACTATAAAAAGTTATGCATGTTTAATGAAAGATAATTCCAAGCATGAATCAATTATTGTGTTTTCCCATAAATTATAGATGGAAGAGGTATGGTTCTCAGCAAAAAGGAGGAAGGGGAAAGAAACCTGGCTTTCTAACCTAGTTGTTGAGTTACTTGCTACTGACAAGGATCACATTTTTATACAAATTAATGTTTAGCCTATAACAAGTACAGAAGTCCAGTGCATGAATTCAAGAGAAAACTACTGGTGGAGTGTGTCTTCCTGATCAGACAGCTTTGATTTCATGACAGTAGTGGAAACAAAGACATGTTCTGAAATATTTCAGGGAAAGCTACCATCCACTCTGTTCTATCCCATGTAGTTCTGACAGCTTGGAAAAAAAAAAGTTTGTCTCCTTTTGTTTTGGGTTTTTTCCTTCCACTTTGAGACAGACTCCTTTACACAGAAAAAATAATCCCAAGCTATGTTATAAACCTCCTGAAACGGGTCTTAGTGATGAAAGTGCTGAGCCATGTTTGCAGCTTGCCAGAATGGCACATCTGTCACTATAAAAAAGCTGTACTGTGAGGTGGCAAAAGAAAACCAATCTATAATATGATTCTTTCTTAATGGTAAATATAACGCAAAGCAAAGGCAGGGCATTTGCAAATTAAACCTGACATGATCTAATCCTGTTTGTGCAGTGTTTAATTTTCAGGTGTCTGAGCTACATAGCACACAAGTTAGGAAGCCCTCTACTAATACAAATTACAGTAGCTGAAGGAGGCGTTAGCTCCTGCCCCTCTTAAATTGTGGGTTTTTTCTATTTATGCAGGCCCTCCCTGGATCACTAACAATGCATTATAATTATTGTTTAGTGACACTGCAGGGAGTAAACCTGCTAGAACTGAAATATGCTTATTCGATCTCTCTCCTTAAGCGGTGCCTCTTGATAGCTCATTTCAAAATGAGAACTGACACCTCATCTCTTTGTCTCCTGTAATCAAATTCTCTTCTTCTTTCATAGGCTGCTCTTAAGAAGGAAATTGCATTTTGCTGTAGTTTTGATGTTTTGTGAATCTGTGTTACAGGTAAAGGGGAGTTGGAGGTACAGAGTTTCAGTTGTGCCCTCATAAAAAGGCAGTGTCAATTTCGTTCGTATCAAATTGAGCTGAGTAGCAGTTCCATGAGGGCAAATAGAACTGAAGCTTAGCTGATTTTAATTTTAGTTGCTCAGATGTTGAGGTGTTGATAAGACTAGTGATATTTTGTACAAAAAGGAAACTTTTTTGCAGATTTGGATAAAACAAAAGAAGTTAATGAGACCTCTTCTGGAGGCATCAGAGGGGCATTTTCCCCTTTGCATCCTGATTTTCCATAGCCCTGCTTCTTTTTCCTACCCAAATTTAGCACCCCAAAATATGCACCCCAAGTTATTATTCCAACTTGAAAAATAATCATATCTTATCTTAAAAAATTCTGAGCCAAATATATCTATAGATATATTTAATACAGAGAAATGGACCTTTTATTTTAAGTAAGTAAATAGCCTGTAGCTGAAGTACCAGTTAGGTGTGTAGTTACTGTGGGTGTTCTCTCTAGTCAACGGGGAGAAAGTGGCTCCTGAGGAAGAGCATTTTGTCCTCTTCATAGCTGAACTACCTTTGTGGACTTGCCTCCATCTACGGACAAGCGGTAGAGTCCAGTTTCAGTAACATCCCCAAATATGCACGGCATATGATGAACTTCTGTCATATTGTAGAACTGACTGCAGAACTGCAATTGCAGAGCAAAGGAAAGGGAGAAACTGCTTGGCAGAAGCAAATATTAACCTGGAAAAAGAGGAATCCAAACTGGGCTAAGGTAATTTCAGTGAGTATTTTCACAAGTGGTGTTTTCTTCTCTTGTGTATGATCCTGACTGTGTTTCCAAGATCTTAATAAGGATCAGTGTAGACACTACAATGCTTCCCTGTTGATCATGTTTATAGACCTCTGTGAAAAGCAGAATAAGGAGCTGCTGATGTTGGAACACCTATAATCTCCTCTGTGAGGACCTATTCAATGCAGAAGTAAAATGAATTTTGTGTTCTGCTCTGTTTGAAGCAAGCTTGTTTCTTTACTTGTTCTAATATCAAATAAAAGGAAAAAGGCCCATTCTAAAGCAGCTGGAGTTGTATTTTTGGTTTGTTGGGGTATCTTTACCTTAATGTGTAAATTAATAAAAACATCTTAAAATACTTTATTTGTTCTTTACAAAGTTGACTCTCATGAACTTGAAAACTAATAACTTCTTCATTGACTGTGTAAGTACAAAGCCCTGTGTGCTGGGTTCAGTGTCAGCTCATACTGATGATATGTGTGATGCAAGGATTTGGATTCTCAAATCAGGTATCTGTCTGGTTTAGCATCCTTAGGAAAGGGTCTTCAGTAGGAATAACTGCAGAATAAGTCCGTGGAGGCTGTGATAATTGAGTGTACTCCCTGACCGTTTTGCACTGAAGGTAAACCATCCTTTCATTCAACTGAATTGGAAACTGTGCAGGGTGGTATTGATTACACTTCTCTGTACTACTAAGAAAAAAAATCTGTTCTCCTTAAACTGGACAAATAAAAAGGGTGAGTTCTACACAGTGCAAAACCAAACACAAATCTCTAGGCTGCTATACTTACATTGTGGAAAGAAAAATTTATAAATTCCATTGAGATTGCAAAAGCCTCCCCCAAACTTGAAAGACCCATGCCATATACAGCAGTATTATTACTATGCATTATTATTTTTAATAGGCTAATTACTCCTGTTTCCTTTCAAGACTGGTTGTTTTTTATCTTCAGTATGGCCCACACCTGTGTGTGGCTTTGATCTGCAATATGGAGAAAGATTGTTTCTCACTGCCAGCAGAGAAGTACGATGGCTCATCAGTTCTCTTGTGTACACAAAGGGACAGATTGCTGCAGACTGTGAATGCTGAACCCTGTCTGAAGGAAAAGGCTCCCTTTTTATAGTCTTTTTTCCCCCACTTCTTATAGCAAATTTCCCTGATCTGTTGCCAGCATGGTTTCTTTTAAGGATGTTTCTTCCAAATATGCATAAAGTGTCCTGTGCTTCCACATTCCCTCCAGCTCAGTAGGAGAAGCTCATAAGTTATTTTGGACAATTTATACAGCACGTAGTAGGATGTGCACAGCATGCTATACTCCTTTTTTTTATACAGTGGAACTACTCTTAAGGGATATAATTTTTTCCCAATTATAATTTTCTGCACTCTTTTGTAATTTAATGGGAGAATCTTTTTTTTTTACCAGAGAAGAGAACAATATACGACTGATGTAAAAAACAGGTGGAGCTCAGATGCTGCCAAAATAGCATCAAATTAATACCTGCAGATACAAGACATCATTATAGCTCTGTCTTTTAATTTTCCTTAAAGTTATGGATATTTTGTTAAATTTTTGCAGTATAACACAGGATTTAGGATAGATTTTTCATTCTAAATTTACCAAGAAAATTAAATCTATTTCATTTGCAGAAGTATAAAATTATGGTTCTTCACAAGATCCTGCTAAATTCAAAGAGATAATATGTTCAGGACAATGATCTGTGGAATTGGAGAAAATTGTAAGTAATAGTGGTCAAAGAGCATGGGGAGAAAATGCAGGAAACCAATTGTGAAATTTCCCATTTGTTGCAGGGATGATACATAAATACACAGCAATTTCCTGGAAAGCCAAGGGTCCTGTACTTTTTCCACACCTATTTCTGTAAAACTGTGTTCACTTGGATTCAGAATAGGCCTGGTGGGACTTTGTTCGATTTAGGTTTTCAGTGATTAGTTATTAACTTTGTGTTGCTTTTTTTGACTGATTTCTGAGACTGATGACTTTTGCTCATGTACTATGAGAGGTGTCTTCTTCCTGCAGTTCATGTCTGCAGTGTTTTTTCTGCTGTAGCTCATACAATTTAGGTTTATCTTCATTCTTGGTTTTCTTTAATTTCTTCCTACATTATTTTCTATTTTGCAACATAGTGTGTTTGATTTTGATTTCTTCCAAAACTTTTCTTACTGTTTTCTCTAAACAAGAATATGAACTTTATATTCAACAGGTAGTTCACCCAAAAGGTATATGAAATATCATAGGTCCAGCAATCCTTACACAGATAAAATAGAGCTTGCTTATACTTTCTTTCTAATTTATGTAATTCCATCTAAACACAGCAAAATGAATTCTGTCTAATTTTCCATTTTTCTTCTCAGAAGAGAGTAACTGAGCCACACGACAATCCATGTCACAAAACTTTGTTTATGTACTTCATTTTTAAGTCTTAGAGGAGAGGGCAGGAATGAAAGGGACTTTCCCAGCTGAAATGGTGGGGGTTTTTTATCTTTTCCCTTGTTAGTCATAGTATCCCTGTGGAATGGAGAACAAAAGTGGGAGTAGAGCACTTCCTTATCTACTCACAGCTTTTCTGTGGTTCTTAGAAAATTCAAACATAAAGTCACTGCTTAGAAAATAACAGACTTAGCACCACAGCAAGACAAGTAAATGAACATTTAATAAAGTTATGCCCCAGAATATGCTTGCAGTTCAACATTAAAGAAGGAAATCTACAATTAATAGATCAATAATTCATAACAAGGAATATAGTCTTTTAAAATAAGAAGTTCTGCTAGAGATAATTTCCAGGTCATCTAAGATAACATACTCATTTTTGTAATGTGGAAAACAAAGTCTGGTGAAGACCATTGCATGTATTCTGGCTTTAATTTTTTCACTAAAGAAATGTTTTGAATATGTTAGAAGCTGCTTAGACTCAGTGTTTTAGTTTTACTTTTGATTAGAATGGCCTAATTGAAGGTGAAAGCAAAATTGGTAACAAATTTAGAGAAAATTACTGGAGGAATTTTGAAAAATTTAAGAAGGTTAAAAAAGCTCAGAAGGGCTTTTGAAATGATCATTGCAGGCACTCCAATCACATGTAACACCATAATCATTATTTATTTTGCGATATCTCACAATCATAACCATTGGTTAAGTGTGCCATCCTTGCATGCAGATAAGGATGAGATCTGCCTAAATTGCAGTTTATTAATTGTCAATACCTGTTATGTTTCTTTGAGATCTTCAGTGTGTGGGTTTTATTTTTTCTTAGCTTTAATTCTAAAATTTTAGCTCAATAAAAACTTTTCTAGCTTTGGAACATTTCAGTACGGAAACACTATAATAGTTATATATATATGCCGTTGGGGTTTCAGCTGTTACTGAAGCAAAGTCTTCTGGTTTTCAGAAACTTCCAGAAGCAGAGGGACTAAAGGTTGTATATAGTTTTGATAACCCTCATCATCATCCTTCTATGGTTACAAGGATATTTTTATTTATATGTGCTCCACTTTTTTCTCTGCTCTATGTCAAGTTTTACTCCTCAAAACAGCCATTTCATTTTCAAAGAGAGATCTCAGGAAATTAAAACTTTTTTTTATAGTTGACCTACAGTGATTATAAATCAAAATCACCCAGGCAATGGAGAAGAAAGAGAAATGTATACATACAAAATGGAACTCTATAAAAAGAGATCTAAGAACATCCGCCGGTACAAGAAGCCCTTCAAATATGGGACTCATGAATAATGTAGTTCTCTAGTAGACTCAATATGCCCAAAACAGAGGGCAGGCACATTTGCCAATACCACAGGCCATGAAGCTAAGGAAGAACATAAAAGAAATTACTTCTTCATTTTCACTCAGCAGGGCAGTGACAGAACTTGATCAATTTTGAGTTTTTTCAGACATATCATGATTGAGATAGAGTTGATTGTAAGACAATAAAGTTCAATGGAAAAATTGGTTGAATGGAGAATATTCAAGTCCAGCAAGTCCTGTTTTGTATCCTGGTCTTGCTGCTGATCAACACCCTGCTGTGCTTGGAACATTATACTGTTGCTTGTGCTGGTACTTGTACACACTGTGGCATTATTTTTTTCCCTGCTTAGTAGGCAGTTGCACCCACCTTTGCAGAGCACGACATAGAAGTGTGATTTTGTGCCTGAAATCTGTCAATAAACATATGCTAGTTTGAAGGAAATAATCCTATTCCTATAAGCCTACCACCATCTAAGACTCCTTTTCCCCTTTGCTCACTCCCTGGACAGCTCCCTGGTGGTTGTGGCACTGTGCAGCTGTCCTCATTGGGAGCATTGCTGTGCCGTTAAGGTGACCATGCTAGTCTCTGCTGACATTAGGTGTGTTTTCCTTCTACAAGATGGACTTCTGTCTCAGTCAAGCCAGAGTTTGTCCACCTAGCAGATTAGGCTTTAACTGGCCTGAGCTGGAGTCACTGGTGCTACCACTACAGCAAAAGAGTCAGTCTCTCCTCAGGGTCTAGTGCCCTTTTTTCTGACACTGCTGCAGCTGAGCTGTGCTGTGGCAGTCAGTGCTGTATGCAACAGGAGCAATTGTAGCTAGTTCTCCTTCTGCACATGCCTGGCAGTGAGTGAGAATTATTCTCTTAACTGGCCTGTCTGTGTCAAACTGGAGAGAAGTGCCAGGATTGTCCGAGGCCTGCCATTCTCAACCACTCAACGCTTGGATGCTGCTGCTTCTGAACTCAGAGTCATACAATTGTCTTTGGTCTCCCTCCCCATTTAGCCTACCACTACTAAAAGAATAACATCAGGACTGAGCTCCAAACACTTTGCATGGATTTGGTAAGACCTTTAGTGGAGTGGACTGATTCTGGCTGCAGGCAGACTGCCCTTCCTTCAATATCTATTTACATGTCAGTGCCCCTTTTATCACACACTGACTCCAGAGCCAGTATGTGCACGGCAGATAATCTAGCTTTGAGAGTGTTATGTCTGTAACAGGTATGTGATGGGAGGGCAAAAGGTCAAAAATACAAGTTTTGCATAGTTGGCAACAGAAAATTCAAGGCTCTCATTTAGCAGAACCTCTAGAAATTAACTTTGGCAGTAAGTCATTTTATTAGGGTAATCAGTGTGAGACTGAACGCCAGTAATAATAATGTTAGCTGTGTGAGTTTAAAATCAAGTAGTCATGACTTATTTTCAGGAAGACTTAATGCCTAATACTTCAATTCACTCTCATCAAAAAATGAGATAATTATCTCTAATTCTCTCCTCTGGTGCCACGATTTTTTTATTGTGTAGAGACTATGTATTCTTAAAGCAAGTAATTTTTAAGTACTAATCAGACTACATATGACAGTTTCCATGGCAATCTAATTGAACACTAGCTTTTAAGTCAGAAATATGAAATAATTTAAACAATTTATGTAATTGCTTGTATGTTAATTAATCAAATACCTTTCCCAAGGCAGTGATTATTTTATTCAATATTCCTCTTTCATATATGCACACACATCCATACAGATTCACTTTTTAACAAACATGTCCTGTGAGTATCATCAGAGTAAAAAAAGCCTCAACTCTGTCAAGCAATATTATTTTAGCCTGAGCATTTAGTTTCCCATTTCCATAAAATAGGAATTATTTCTTAAATTATGACTCTCTTCAAGTTATTATATTTTGTAATGTGTATCCTTTAACATTTAAATAATTTTAAAATTAATTAATGATAAAAACTTTTGATTTCTTAATAACCTTAATATATACTAATTAATTAATATTCATAGGTTTTGGTTCTGAAGTTAACTACTGTAATGATATTGCATACTGCAATGATAAGCATGTAGCATAAAATTGGGGAAAAAAGCCATTAGTTAAAGAACATTATATATTCTACTGTTAAATGATTAGTTCTTGGTAACATTCTGGATTTACTGTTGCAGTACATATTTTTGAAGGAGAGACTGAATTTATCACTGTTATCACATGATGCAGATTAAAAAAATTGAAGCATTTAAAGTCCTTTATTGCTTATAAAGGTGGGAAAAAGAGTTTGTGTGAAAAATTTTAAATTCTTTTGATGGCCTGACTAAAGCAAACTTTCTCATATAGCATCCTGATCTTACACCATATCTTTTTCATAGCTAGTTCACCTGGCACTGCTGAACCTGCATCATCATGGGGTCTGGCATTGGGTAAGTGGAAGTGATACAGGAAAAAGCAGCTTTCTTCTGCTAACAACAGTTGCAAGAATATCCTTCATAAATGAGAACATTTAGAGGCAACATAATCCTCTTCAAAGGAAAATTCTGTGTGTTTTGTTAAATTTTTCATTTCTTCCCAGCACTTCAAAACACCCAGAAATTAAAAATCCCTTCAAACTTGACTGAGAACTTCAGTAGGAAGGTTGAGGTTGTAAACT
This sequence comes from Corvus kubaryi, assembly GCF_017639235.1. Classification (NCBI taxonomy): domain Eukaryota; kingdom Metazoa; phylum Chordata; class Aves; order Passeriformes; family Corvidae; genus Corvus; species Corvus kubaryi. The sequence continues at coordinate 11,847,596 of NW_024582056.1, forward strand.
AATTCTTAAAGTTTGCATATGGACATATCAGGGCTCCAAATCCTTTGATACTTATCTTGTTTTTTCTTGCTGTCATAGTTTTGTGTTTAAGACTCATTAGTGTGGTAGCCTGCAGCCAAAATGCTGTTAGTTATTCCTGGTTTCTCTTTAAAGAACATGGAGTCTAGCTGCATGAAACAAGATCAAATGACATTCTTCTTTGGCTAGTGGTGACAGACTGGTGCAAGTAGATTTTATTGGATTGCTTCTGTAGCAGTTGTTGCAAAAATAGAAAATAGATTCATAGACTTACAGAATCACTGGGGTAGGAAAAGAACTCTGGAAATCATCTAGTCCAGCTCACTTTCTCTATTCAGTCAGTGTCAGCTAGAGCAGATTGCTCAGGACTGTGTCCGGTCAGATTTTGGCTCTTAAATGAAACAGTTATTTTCATTTTGGAAGTATTGGATTGTCACAGGAAACTGCATTTTTTTCTGGGAGAAAACAAACCAAACCAAACCACAAAAGAGAAACAACACCTATGTAAAGAAAGGTTTTGAAGTCTTTGCTGATTTTTCTTTTCATATTTGACTGTATTCTGAGTAGTGTCATCCATTTCCACCTACCTTGTTTAACCTATAAATCAAAATTTAATAGGAAAAAAGCATGGTAGCAGTGTTTCAATTTCAGGTTTATACTCTTGTGGTAGGTTGACCCTGGCTGGATGCCAGGTGTTTGCCAAAGCTGCTCTGTTTCCCCTCCTCAACCAGAGAAGGGGAGGAAAATATGATGAAAGGCTTGTGGGCTGACACACAACAGGGAGAAATCACTCACCAGTTACCATCACAGGCAAAAAGACTTGACTTGGGGAAACAACTAGGGGTCCTTTGAAAAAAACATCATGGAAATGGCCAGTGTCTTGGTTACAGAGGTATACCTCTCCATTGAAGTATTTTTCTGCTCTGAGCACCACAAAAATTGCTGGTCACTCTCCAGCTGCATGAGGTTCCATGCATGCAAAGCAACCACACATTTTGTGGTGTAAGTTCTGAGAGGCAGTCTGCACAGTGTGAAGTGTTAGAGGGAATGAGTATCAAATCACAGAATCCCACAGCTCTGTTGTGGGTAATGCATTGCCTCTGGCAGCAGTCAGGTGTTTTTTAGTAGCTCAATAAGTAACGTCTTCAGAGCAGATCGCTCTTAATTTATATATGCACTCATAACAACAGGTTTTCTGTTTCAAGCACCTCTGCATCTCTAGGTAATGAAATTACCTTGAATGACTTAATTCAGAACTAAGTGTCCTCTTTTTATTTGTGTAAGTGTCTTAATATGCATTAAGGCTTATTCCAGAAAGCATTGATAGTTAGCTCATTCATTATATTGATTGACAGTAAAACATCAAGAAAAGCATCTATCTGTGACCACTTTGTCAAGAACATTGCCTGAGCTCTGCTGTCTCTGAGTGTGTTGGCATCTTGGCACAACATCTAAATCACTAACAAACAAGATGCCATTCTAATGAGAACAGTAATATTGGTTCTGACAAAGCATTTAAAAACAAGCAGAGGATCAGAGAACCCCAGCTCAAGATGGAGAGCACTGGATCAAGTTTTAGCTGCAGAACTTTTCTTTCTCTTTTTGCCTTTCTCTTCCCAGCCATAATCACAGCTCTTCATCAGTCCCTTCGTCTCCCCCCTCTCCACTCCTTCTCTCTGGTATTTATTTTTATTTAAAAACCTTTAGAGAAACAGTGACAGAATTCACTTCTTTTTTCTTTTAAAATTTGTTGAATATTTATGAATCTAGAAGACTTTCAGTGCTTCATTTTTGTTAAGATTTTTGTTTTGATTTGTTTTTCTAGGAGCTGTGCTCAGAATTGTAGGATTTCGGGTGGGGTGAAGCAGATGATGCTGTACAGGATGAGTAGTACTGCAGCAAAACCAGTTTGAAAAGCAAGCTTGTCAACGTCAGGGCTTACAAAATCATTTGTGAAGGTATACAGTTAATAAGATAGAGCAATTAGTCTCTTTGCTGGCTTGAGAAAATGAGGCAAAGCAACTTCCAGAAGATAATTTCCATTTCACTGAAATCTAGAATGGTACATCTTCACCATTCATTAGGAAAAAACATCACGGCATTACCTATGAAAGCTCTGGTAGCCAGACGAAGACAGTCCTTTACATTGGGCAATTAAGTAAAATAATAATTGCCAATTTAAGTCAAGGCTACATAAATTTGCAAGCAATAAGTGGATTGTATGGAACTGTAGAATCACAGAAATTATCCCTATTTATTCAGTGATTTGGACTATGGTGATCTCTTTATTAAATCTATGACACATCCGGGTGCACAGTTGATTGAAGTTATACTTACATTTCCATTCATGTTGAGAATGATACTTGCCATGAATACCACAGGTCTCAGAGGGCTGCATGTCAGCTGGTTTTGAACCATCCTTCAATATAAGTAAGTCTCTTTCTCATACAGTTTGATGTGATAATTCTGTGACAGTTCAAGAAAGAAATAGCAGGTAACAACCCAGAGAAGTACAGTGCTGATGTAGATCAGTATATGTTACTTGCCTGTACTTGTGAGCCAAATTTTAGAAGGTTATGTGTGCAGCTTCTGGATTTATCTGCATACACTGTTGTTTCATGCTTAATCATAAAAAAAGAAAAGTAGAATTTGGGTGAAAAGCACATTTGATTTGTACTCAGCCTTGGGGAAGGAAGTATTCAAAAATAAAAGAGCAAGTCTTCTTCAAATGCAATTTTATACACGGGATTGTAATTTCAAAAGTTGCCAATGAGAGTAATCAAGCCCTTCAGATGAAAGTCGAATTTAATAATAGGCCATAGTTTAAATGATTCTTAATGCACTCATTTCCTAAATGGGAAGATAATCTTTTTTTGGAGGCACTTGTGGATTATTTTTGGAGCCACTTTTTCTGAGTTCTGTTCTTTTGCACAGCTATGTAAAATTCTGCCATATATATATGCTGAGAGACAAAACAGTCTGCAAAGGACATCCCAGATGAGAACTTTGAAAAACAGGAGACAAAAAAACAAAGCTCTGCTAAAGTGGTATAATTCCTTCTTTGCATCCTTGTTTTTTATCTTCCAAAGCTTTGCTTATCAGTGGTTAGTTATTTTTCTATGTATATATATGTATGTATATTCATCTTTCAAAATAAATTCTCTGTCTCTCTGCATTCTTCATAAGCAGAATATGAACTGAATCCAAGTTGATGTCAAACTGAAATTAGTGGTACTTTAAGTCTCTTGTAACTATTTCCATTTAGAATGTTATCACTCACATCCAGATCAGCTAGACTTCCAAAGTCCCTGGTGGAGGTACTCTCCATTTTAGTAGCAGTTTCTACTACATAGTGATGAAAATAGGAAATGACTTGTTGGCTTGGCATCATGCAGGGCTAGTCTAACTCAGGTGAGGCATGAGTTAGGCTCAGTGTGATGCATTCAAGCCACAGGGAGTCCAGAAACAAGTGCCCATCCCAGAAAACAGTGCAAAGTAGACAAGGTGGCATTGAATTGGTGACGTCCACCACCAATAGCAGGCTTGGGAGAGTGAGCATATCATCTCAAATTGCCAGCTAATATGGTGTACTACAGTTTGGTGGGTTTTATCAGCCAAGAAACACACAAGATATGTAACCCTCTTAGTGTGCTGCTTGGTTGCTAACATCAGTTGAGAAAAAAATGTTTAACTTTTCTTCTGTTATTTCATACAAAGAAACCAGAAGTTTGAGTGGGAAACAAAATGAAAACTATCCAAGAGCCATTACTTTAGAAGTCTCTGTTGGCCGTTAAAATTGCAAATATATTGCCTGTTTATTGTAACATCATTACCTCTTTGAAGTTGCAACAAAAGGTTTGAATGAATAAAACATCATAGTTAAAGCCCTTGATGTGGCATAAAGCAACATGGGTCTGCTGGGTAACACCCCCCAAAATATCAATGAGTAGCCATAACTCTTCATACAAACTGAAAAGTTACCTGGACATGCTTTGGGCAGAAGAATGTACAGTTAAACACTTCCTGGGCTTAGATGCTCTATAGAACCCTGTTCATCTGCATCCAGATGTTAGTTAAGGACAAAATAACTAAAAAAGAGGAGAGAGGTAAACCATTTCACATCAGCCAAATATTTCTTCTGTTCACTGAGATGTCTTTTAGGTAAGAGCTCAGTTGCTTCTCCAGACAGTAGGCATCTGTAAAGCAAAGGACAGTCGAACTAGGTAGTGAAACTCCAGTAACCCCAGTTCCTTGCCTCTAAGGATGAATTCAGACTATTATCTTTGGTTAAAGTGATTTGACATAGTTCTACTGCATAATTTTTAAATCTTATGATGCATTGTTTGCAACTAACATTTTTCATAAGTAAAAGCCTTGCCTGTAAACAGTATAAGGTTTCCATAGCACCTGGCAAGTCTGTCCTTGAAAAAAATTAATTCAAGTAAAGTCAAATCCCTAAGATACATATTATAGCCTGAGGAAATGTTATTGGGATGCAAACTCTTGGATGACAGCCTTCTACTTCCCAACTACAGGCTAGGCACAAGTTTAAAGCTTATTGCTCTAAGCTTGGGACTCAAAGCCTATCCAAAGAATTTATTGAAGTTACAGAATGTAATTTAGAAACCTTTGAAATATCTAAGACAGGGACCAGAAGCTGATTTTAGATAGACACCACATAATAAACATACAGCTAAAATGATCATGTATTAGATATATGCCAACTCTTCTGCTTTTAACTAAAAGTGAAACACACAGAACGGTCAGGAGAATTTCATTGCAAGATATTAAAGTTTTATAAGTTCCATCACTCCAAGAACTACTTGGGACTACATGTGAAAGTTACTACTTATATTGTTTCATAAATAATTGCTTTCATTTTGGTAACCTCTTCCTAGAACTTCTGTAGCAGTCAAATAAGAAATCTGGCAATTAATCATACACCAGTCAAATATCAATCACATAAAACTCAAATGCAAACCTTCAGAGTTGTCTGTAAGTAGCAAATACAATTGACATTGACTTCTGATCCTCTGTGTATTCTTTAGGTTTCATTAATTTTAATTATGTTTATCTTGGTCTATGAGCAGTTTCCATAAATGCTGAGCAATGAATATAACAAATTATTAATGTCACCATCATAATTCAAAGGCAGCTGGAAATGTGCATACATTTGTTATTTTAATTTTCATGCTCTATTGTCAAAATGTAGATTATGCTAAGTGTTCTTTTGGGAATTATTAATTAGTCCAAATTCCATCAGTAATAATGAAGTTAAAAGTCTCTAATTGTATGAGTACTTTGGGATGATTACATTATACTAAAAATGCAGTGGATCATGGAGAGTGATAGGGGGGACTGTTGGTTAAGAGCAAAACACTGAACAACAGAATACCTGGATTCTTATCATGTGTCTAGATGTGTAATCAGTGTATCATCTTTTGTAAAGGTACTGTTTGTTTTTCTACCTTTGTCTCTGTCAAATAAGTAAATATTCAGTTTAGAAGGGTATCAAGGTGTTTTAATACTGGCTATTTTGCTATCAACAGCCCTTTTATTCATGTAGAAGACAAATTCGACAAAGTTTGCATGAAAACAGGAACGCCTGGGACCATTTTTACAGTATTATTCGAAGCATGCCATAAAAAGTTAATAGTCTAGAATATTCATATTAGGCAGAAGTGTGATGGGTAAAAGGCATTAGTCTTGAGCTTCATAGTCTCAGTTTTGTACGTTGACATATTCAGTAGCTGTACAAAGTCATGGCCACCATGTTCTTACACAGACTACTGACTTCCAAATGAAGCTCACACTCTGAGCAATTTGCTCAGCTTTCCAGACAAGTCAAAGAAGGCTTTTACCCCCACAGTTTACATCTGGAAATTCAGTTACAAGTCTGAGAAAGGCTCTATGCCAGTACCCCGGGTTAGTTGTGCTTTCTACCCCTGCTGATTAAGATTTTCATTGCAGAAAATGAAAAAACTTAAGAAGCAATTTGCATTCAAAGGAGATGGTGTGACATCTTCCTCAAATGAGGACACCAGACAAAGATAGGACAGGGCTTTAGTAATTCTTGAAACTTTACACACTTTTGCACTAGAACAAATAATGTGTTCCTGTTTTTGTTGTTTGGGGGGGGGGTGTGGGTGGGTCGGTTTGCTTATGAGTTTGGGTTTTGGGGTATTTGGGGTTTTTGTTTTGTTTTTTAACAAGAGAAAATATTAAGAGCTATGTAATATTGTCCACGATATCCATAACTGAGATGTAGTCATAGTAACTGCTGTAGTGAATTCCCCTCACTATTTCTACCTTCTGTTTCTACTGAACTCTGAGAAACCAGACCAGTTCTCCATCTTGTCTCATATTGGATTTGGTGGAGGTATACATGGTATTCAATTTGAACATCTGGCCATATATATTTTGTTCTTAGCTCTTATTTATATTTTCCAAGACTAAGAGAAAACTGTGTATGTATACCTTGAGTACATGTTCATTACATATTGAGACATAGTTTGCTATGTATAGGCCTGACCTGCTTTTGATTTAAATGCTAACTGGACGATGTAGAAGCAAAAGACTAGGAAGCAAAATAGGAAGAGGGGTTTATTTTCCAGAACCTACATTCAACCTGAAAAGGGGAGGACATTGCTAAAAAAAGCAACCTCTGTTTCATTGTGTAGATCTATTTCATGTTGAGACCCTTAATCCTTTGGTATAATGCCAGATTTAACTCCGGAAGTTTGTATCTTTTCCTCTCTTTATTCTATTTTCAATTTGTTTGTTTGTTTACCCTTTTGTTGTTGTACCCACTGGATTTCAAGATGAGATTGCTTTTTGTCCACAGAGATGGTCTCCACAGATTAATCCCAATACAGGAATGCTCTGTGAAGCTTCTGAACAACTGAAACCTCAAAGTTTTGAAGGTGGAGTATGAATGAATGCACATCCTCACCCTGCCTGTTGCTGCAGCTGTTACAGTGGCATGTAAAGAAAAGATTTTTCCCATTAGGGTTTCAGTAAGGAAAGGCCATAGTCTCCACTTGAATTGACACTGAAAACTCTGTCTATTGAGAGATGCAGTACAATATTCATTTGTTAGTTGATAATAAGTTTTGCCAAGATTTGAATTTGAATGGATGCTTGGCTCTGTGTAAATACAGAGAAACAAAGCAACTTTTCCAAATAAAACACGACATGTATAGAAACCACTATATGTATTGTTCTTTAAAAAAAAAAGTTAAGAAAGCATTAAAGAGGAGATAAAAAAAGACCTGCAAATGAGCAGGGTGTTTTGGTAAAAATTCTTGCTCACTGTTACAGCTGTGCTTTTCTTTTACAGGGAATTTTGCTATGTCAGGGTGACTTTTTTTCCCTACTTTGAAATAGGGCTTTTTGGCAATGTCAATTTTTTTTTTTTTTAATGTAAAAACATGTATGGAGAATTAACAATGTGCTAATGAAACATTTCCAGACAGCTCTGGTTACTACAAGCCCAATCACAATCCTAATTGGCAAGCTGAGCTACCTAAATCATTCTAGCTACCTGCAGCAGGGCAGAGAAGGATGATCCCAGTGATGTTACAGGAAACTTGTGCAGGAATCAGGTAAAGAAAGATCACATTGATTTTTTTAAATTTAAAGTTGATTTTGGATTGAATCTTGCATAAACTTCTGTGGGAAGAGAATCAGTTTTACATGCTGCTACTGTAATTATTTCCCACCTTCTGAGTAGTCCAATCCAAGTATTTGCCCACTCTTTGATTTGCTTCGTAACTTCTTTTAGATTCTTCTTTGGAAAAGAATGAGATTTGAAATGACTGCCCGCTTTGCCTAAGTATATCTCTCATGAGACCTCATCATCTGTTGTGGAATTCCTTATGATTTTTAAATTACTGCTAGAGTCACAGAACCATAAAATGGCCTACTGTTGAGGTTTGACGCTGGCCAAGTGCCCAGCACCCATGAAAGCCTCTCGCTCACTCCCCTCCACAACTAGACAGAGGAAAGAAAATTTAAGGAAGGGTGCATGAGCTAAGGACAGCCTCAACTCAAAGATATTAAGTGAATTTATTACTAACAAACTCAGAGCAGGATAATGAGAAGTAAAATAAGTCCTTAAAAACACCTTTTTTTTCCCCCAACCCCTCCTTCCTTCCCACAGACAGCACAGAGAGAGAGGAAGTGCGGGTTTTGGTCAGTGTTTAATCTCAATTACAGTTATAATATTGTTTATTAGACATTTTCCTGAAAAGCTAAAAACATTGGGGAATTATGGTGTGCTCTTAAATGTTGATGAAAATTGATTGAAAAAGTTCTGTCTGATGAGCTGAGATAATGATAGAGTCATAAAATGATTCAGCTTAGATTGGAAGGACCTTAAAAGAGCAAGTCCAACTTCTTGTGGAAAAGGGAGCCAAGACGAGCTTGTCTGGCACCCTGTCCAGTTGGATCTTGAATGCCTCCTGGTGGGGGCTCCACCATGTCCCTGGGGATTGTTCTGGTGGGTGATCTCAAAAATTTTCTTTCTTAACCCAATATGAAACCTCTCCTCATGCAACTTGTACGTATTGCCCCTTGTCTGTTCCCTGTGACTGACTCCCTGTGAAGGAAGAGAGCCCTTCTGTGCTCTTAGTAGCTGTCCTTTAAGTACTGAAATTCTGTGATGAGTTTTCTTAGGGTTTTTTATGCCTATTTTTTGCTCGATGCATTTTGGTTTGTCGATAAAAATGTCAGGTTATAAAGCCAAACTTTCATGTTTTGTTAATAATCCCAGTAAGGAGTCATTACTTGTCTAACTTTGGTCCTGTAGAAATTGGGAGGTAGTTTGCTCTTTGCACTGAAGTGCAGTCAGCTGGGCCTACAGCTGCTAAGCCAAGGTTGTGTGTGCAGCAGCTTCTCTTCACCAGTGCACGGCTGAGTATTGTCTCTAGCTACAATTTTTGGAATGTTTGTCTCCAAACAAGTTCTCGTTTCAGATGGGCCCTTCTTTGCACAGCTACCAGTATGAAAACGAAGTGCTTTCCTGTCTCTACATTATTTGGCTTAAGTTCATTTGAAAAGTCTTTTGTTAAGTGGTTCTCAATTGCAAGTTTACTCATAAAGCCTCAGAGGGTCTGAGTTTTGCTTGACACAGGATTTTGTAACTTGGAATCTGTGCAGGATATTATGACCCACTTAAATCTGTAGCTTCAGTTGAAAAATATCCTGAGATGTGTATGAGTTCCACCAGGGAAGTAGAGGAACACCTTCAGAAGAACGATCTGCACAGTGCCTCAGTCTGGAAGCCAGACTATCAACAAGCTGGACACTAAAGCCTTCTTACAATACTATCCAGATGAGTCCAGATTATAGAGGACATCAACTGCATTTTAAGGAAAACTTGATCAAAATACAATTAAATTGGAAGTTTGTCTTTAGGAAGACTCTCAGTAAAATATATTGAAAATACTTTTACTTGATATGTGAAAGTCCATAAGCATTTTTAGTCAGAACTAGGCTTCAATATATTGCCGTAAGCTATATTAATTCTTACCTAGAATATTCACATTTGTGCAATTTGATTGAAATAGCCTAATTCTGCACGCTCAGCAGTATGTCTTATTTTAGGTAATCTAAATTAAGTTTTAAAAGTCTTTCTATTTGCAGGGGATTCAACTTGCTTCCATAGTCATATTTAATTGCATGAATTTTGAATGTTTCTTTCTATCTATCTGCCAGTCTATCTACCTATTTATCTAATCAATTGAGCTTTTTTTTATTTTGAATAACTTCTCTGAACAAATACAGACAAATCCTCATCTGTGGTTGAGGCAGTTTTTAAGGACAAAAGTGTTTCTTCCATTATGAATTCATCATTAATACCAGAGCAGTTTTTTCTTAATACAGAAGAGATACACACATACTTCTTAATAGGGAGTTAATTCACTGCTGTGTTGCACTGTGAATGTATTTAAGTTACTCTATTATATGTTACTATACTAAAATTGTCAAATTCTGTAATAATTTCAATTCTTTAATAGTGTTTCCTATGGAAATTAAAAATAAAATTATCTTTTGATAAGCTTGTTTTAAAAAGCTGCTTCCAAATACAAGGATTACTCACAATTCAGAGACACTGTCCTTATTGAAAATTCAATGATACAGCTCCAATTAACATAAATACTACTTGCTGTAGGCATAATCTGTCCCTTCCCAGAAAAGCCCAACAATACTCTGATGTCTCAGGGTTCTGGGTAAAAAAAGGACATTTTTAGATGAAAACCTGTTGATATATTTTTGTCTTCCATTGCTCAAGTCAGTATACTTAAATTTTAAAAAATACTGAGTCACGAAAATTATAAATATTGAAAGAACATGGTTATACTATGCAAGATTTGCAATGAGGTACTTGTAGATGCAGAATTAATTTCTGCCCTTGATTAATGACCTCACAAAGATCATTCATAGCTGTGCTATGCTCTGTCACTCACAAGTTACACATAAGGTCATCAGTAATGACTAGAAATGAATAATGTATTTACAATCACTTCATTCAGTATCCTTTATCCACACGCATCTCCTTGAAAACAGGTTTCCTAATGAGGGCAAGACCTTAAAAAAGACATAACATTCATAAACAATAAAGTAGATATTTAGACAACTGCTTTTTAGGAATATTTATGGCATCTAGTTTTTAATGCTTATTTAGTTATGTCACGTTCAGTCTGATATGGAGAGTTCCAGCTCAGTAGAAAGTCCTACACTCAATTAACAAGATTTGAGCTGAGTTTAGTATCCAGATTTTGACACTTGGTTGCTTTCCTGAATGGGGGATGTGTAGGATTGGAAGTGGCTAAGGAATCCATTTATTTTTCTGTCATTGGGTCAAAAAGTAACAGGGAAACTCTTTCACAAAGATACCGCCTGCCCAATTAAAAAAAAAAAAAAAAAAGGCAAACCTTCATGATTTTGCTCTTGTCCATCAACCCTTTCTTCCTCACCTTTCCCAAGCCTAAGCCCTCTCTCAGAAAAGTGAGACATGGGCAAAAAAAAGAGCCTCCTCAATAAGTAAATGTCCTTGCTGACTGCAAAGTCAGGCCAGGGATTCTCCAAGAATGGCACAGGACAGAAGGAGTTACTTATAACAGAGGCCAGATTTATATTGCATAAGATTCAAAACTTTGCTCATCACATACTTGTTAGAATTTCTTTTTGCTTCATCTCTGACCTTCTCTATTCCCAAGGGCTGCATTGTAACAACATTTTCCTTCTTTCAGTATGATTTACATTTAGTGAGCTGACACAGCACCAATTTTTCTTCCATAATACTGTTGCAAAAAATTCAGCTGAAGAGCTCAGTGTGACTACCAGTCTTTCAGCTGCCTCCATTGTACACCACCTCAAAATCGTGTCTCTATCCTAACAACAAGTATCATAAGTGGACATAAAGGACAAAAGAATCATCTGTAATCTCTGCCTACCTGCTAATAATGAATATTCTTTATATGCAGAATAATTCCAGATTTCAGTTTGTTTTGAGTGGGGCTCTGGGGAAGGGGGGAGTGTGGTGAGGAAGGGGAGGATTGGCATATACCTAGCTCTAAGCAATATAATCAGCATGAAAAGTGTCATCTTATTTCCTTTCAGAAAGTTTGTCACTATCTTAAAAAGAATTTGTACAGGGCCAACACACTTATTAAAATTCATAAGGTCTTAACTTACCTGGCTGTGCCATTAACTGACAGGCTGTTTTTTTATCTGTCTCCATTTCTAATCTCACTCTCACATGAAAATGGGTTACTTTTGAATGTGGTAAACAGAAAAACGATGTCAATTTGATTTCTCTACCCTTTGTTTGTCTTATTCTTTGTCAATCACATTATCCATGTTACGTATCTGAAGCCCTTCGATTCTCTCCTTTTGTTCCTCTTATCGTTTCTATTGTATATACACACGGGTCTCGCCCACACACCCACCAGCACACACGTTTAAAGTCTTGACACGCAGCACTGACAGGCCCCTTAGATTACCACATGCAGATAAACAGATGTGACACTAAATATGTCATCACTCCTCTGTTCAAATAGTTCTTTAGCTTCAATGCCAAGATAAAATAAATGTTGTCTTTTTATTTTCTCCAATCTCATTATATGTGCAAGGGACTTGATGTATGAAATCTTTTCATTCCTTAGTCATAGAAACTCCTTTTTTAGTCTATAATGAGATGCTTTGTTGTTGTTGTTTTAAAACTGCTTTTCTGTACTCATTTGAAAGGTATGAAGTTAGAAAATATTCAGAAGTTGAAAATAGTGTTAATTTAACCCCTCTTTATATTATAAAAGTGCATTACTGGAAGGAACTAATTCTCAGCCATGGCCTAAATCAATACTGGCAAAGTCAGCCTTCCTAAATGTAAGCCTTCCCCAGAGCTTAGTGACTTTGAATTTGGTCTTAAAGTCCTGATTTCTTCACCTAATTAAAGTCAGTGTGAACTTTGGCATTGACTTTATCAGAAACACAATTAAAAAAAAAAACCAACTAGATTATTCTATTCCTGCACACATCTCCCTCTTTCTTAGAAGCTGTTCATAGCACTGGTGAGTGTCTTGGAAGGATTGCGAGTGGATGAAAACAAACATGGGGAAGATCATCCTTTAAAAGTAGCCTCACACCACTGTAGACCAAGCAGTAAAACAACGTGGTGAAGTTTTTACCCCTAGCTAAAATGAGCAGGGGTTTGTTTCTAAAATGTTTCCTCAATTCTGGAATATTCTGTTTTATTCTCTTTCTGTTACAGGGAAAGTCTTGCTTCTTTCTCTGACATGGTCACCAGACTCATTCCCTGCTGGCCAGCTTTTTCTATAATTTACCTCTGCTCAGATGTTTTGTTGCCTAGGCAACATACTCCATTCAATTTTACTTTTGTTCTAAAACAACCACAAGCCCCTCTTTAGTATATATCCGTGTCCCTGGAGGCGGACTGAAGTTGTTTGCTTGTTTGTTTAAAGAGGCCAGGAGTCAGCTCTTGATCTGACATGAAACTATTGCTTTTCTAAAGTGAGCCAACCAAACCTATCAAAATGCTTCTAATTATTAAATGTTGGTTTATTAGGACGTAAACATATCACTGAAAGAAAATAGTTCTCAAAATAGAGAACCTAAATGAAGCTGTGAACATAAATCTCGATGAACTCCTCCAGCATGGGTCCCTTCCACGGAGTGCAATCCTTCAGGAACAGGCTGCACCAGCATGGGTCTCCTGCAGGGGCACAAGCCTTGCCAGAAAACTTGCTCCATCCTGAGCTCCTCTCTCCGTGGGTCCACAGGTCCTTCCAGGAGTCTGCTCCAGCATGGACTTCCCAGAGGATGACTGCCTCCTTTGGGCATGCATCTACTCTGGTTCTCCAGGGACTGCAGGAGGATCTCTCTGTTCCCTTGTGGACCTCCATGGGCTGCAGCGATGCAGCTGCCTTCCCGTGGCTGGCATCACCCACTGCAGGACAATCTCAGCTCCAGGGCTCCTGTTACCGATACCTTGCCACACAAAGCCAATACAGTCCATAGAAAAAAAGTCCCCTTTCTACTTCAGCAGTTGTGTGCAGGGTAAGCATCATGTCTGTTTATGCTCATGGCCCTGTCCTCCAAAACCTTTGCAGTGGACACCTGCCTGCTACTTGTATTTCCATTGCTATACTCTGAATTCCGAGGACTTCAGAATATAATCTGCATTCTCTATAGTGGAAATAGATATCCTTGAGCTGCTAGACAAGAATTACAGTTCATTTGCTCTTCCGTGTATGAGGCAGTGTTTTCCTCAGCCATAAGTTATGAAATGGTGAGAAAATGGCTAAAAAATTCTAGTCTAAGGACAGATACTCTTCTTATAGTACATTGTTTTAGGATTTAGTAAGAAAATGCAGAGAAATGTCTCTTTTGTAAGAGGTTTCTTTCCCACTTTTTCTGTATACCCTGAAATGAAAAGTGAAACAAATATTTTCAATAGGAAATAGAATAAACTTGAGAAGCTGTTTTCCTAATCTGGATGAATGTTTGAGAGATAAAAGTAAAGTCTTATTCAGAAGAGAGGGAAAGAGAAGCAAAAGAAACTACAAAAACACAATTAAAATACAGCTGAAGCTAAAAAAATAAATAATGAAATGAAATGAAGGTACCATTAAGTCAAAAAGCTATTCATGATATTTTATGAATCATTAATTTACTTAGAGGTCTTAAACAAATTAAAAGAGAAAAAAAAAACGAATGAAAGATCGTTTTGACCCTCCAAGTTCATATTACTAATATTCAAAACAGGCAATTTGACAATAACAGGAAGTTTTTTTGAAAAAATTTCAAAATGAGAAATACAATGTAACCTGCTTTTTTCTTTCAATATAGTCTTTTTTTGTTGGTGGTGTTAGAAAAATTTGCTTCCAAATCCTACATTGCATGTGGTAGAAGGAACGGCTCATGTATCTGCTCCCAAACTCTTATCTTCTGTTCCGTTTTTGTAACCCAGCTGCACAAAACACAGCTACATCTAAGATTTTGGGAAAAAAGCTCAAAGATTTGATAGAAATATCATTGAGGGTTTGGATACCCCTTTGTAAAGCATGTGAGCACCTTTTTCTTTGTTCCTTTTTTTCTTTGTTCCTTTTTTTCTTTTTCTGTCACACACTCAAAGATGAGATCTTTATTTTACTCTTTGTCTTACACTGTGGCTACATCATTCGTTGAAGATTTAGCTACAGTGATACCAAGGTTACAGAAAATTTTATAAGTTTTTTACATTTAAAACATTGTTCCTGTCTTACACTCTGTATCCAGAGCCTACATCTTGTCATTGCATTTGAGTAATTATTTGGACATATAGGACACTTAAACAAAATGTTCCAATCTTCCTTCATTGAATGTAAATGCGCAGTGTTACAAATTCACTGGTCACCAACAGTTCAGCAATAATGAATTAATGTGCCTGCACAAACAAGAACAGTGTAACTGAAGTTACATTCCTTTTGCCTGTCTCTGAAGGTTTACTTTAACTATTGAAAAAATAGCCAAAACAATTCTTTTAGAATAATGAAAAATACTGTGACATATTGTATGGTATTGCTCTTATCCTTTAAATAAGCCTCTTTTATTACATAATGCACATCATGTATTTTATAAGAACATAGTAATTCCATATTAATTGGAGTACAATCTGTGATTTGGAAAGCCAGTTCTCTTTGTAACAGAAAGCCTTTGGATTTCATATGAGAATAGTAAAAAATTAGCATTACTTTATGAGGCTAATAAAACAGCAGAAAGATTATACTGCTGTATTTTAAATTCCTTTCTCTTCTTTCATCTCAGTGTATGTACTACAAGTGGTAGTTGTATGAATTAGGTAGGAGCTAGGTTAAAAAGGTGAAATTTTGACATGAATTGTGATTAGGTTGACTTAAGGGCCCTCTGATTTTTACTGCCCTGCTTGAAGTACCATGGAGGAGCTTGATTTTCAGACATATTTGGTACATCATGAAATCAAAATCTCTTATCACAGCTTGCCTGCCTGATAGCAAGGCACACAAAGTGTCCTTTGATTTTGAAACTCTTGGCCACTATTTCAACTTCCCCAGTTTCTGAGATCCAGGGATCTTCCTTCAGATGCATTATGGTGAGGGGTCAGTAGCTCTGACCCAGGAAGAGGTGACCGGTCTGGGGAGATGGTCCCAAAAGGAATCGCCTTCCCGAGGCCCGGTGTCTTCCCTCAGCTGCTGGCAGGAGGGCCCTTGCAGAGACTGTCAGCTCTTTAGTGATTGTCAGCTCGTGATTCCAGCTCAGCTCTGCAGGGCAGCCTCCAGGCCGGACCAGAGAGAGACGAGAGGCTCGTGTGGCTGGTTCTGCACCAAGTAACTTTATTATTCCGGCAAAGGGAAGGCCAGGGACGAGCGCTCTCTCCCGCAGGGGCAGAGGGCTAGCTCTTACAGGAATACAGGGGGTGGGTGTCAGAGGGTAAAGGCCAATGGGTTACAAGGGATCTTCATAGGGTCTCCCAGAGGATTCTGGGTCTGTCTTTTTCTCACCATAACTGCAGAGTAGCTGCCTTCCCAGAGGGGGTCCTGCTGGGAGATTTAGGCAATCTCCTTATCTCAGCAGATGTCCCTCCAGGGCAGCAGCTGGGCATACCCTACAATGCATTACCAGGAATTGTTGCAGTTCAGCTAAACTCCTTGTCAGATGTCTACAGGAAATCTATGCTATTTCTGTAACATATACCTACAGAGATACTACCAATCTCTTTCAGAGTGCATGTTATTTTTTGTCAGAAAATTACGCTGAGTTTCTGTCAAAAGCATGGAAAGGATTTTTGACTCTTTGGCCCCACAGCCTTGTTATTCCCTGCTCCGGCATGCTGTGGAGCAGGGAGGGCAGCATGCTGTCCTGGCTGCAGGAAGCGGAGGACACCTGTCTCCAGCCTTAGCTGTTCCCTGCAGTGGGGGTAAAGCCACAGCGTGGAGAGCATTATTCCCTCCGGAGAGAAGGAAAGAGAGCGGTAGTCATCACCTCCCTCACCCTTGGGCATGCTAAATGTTGGTGTGGGCCTCTGTAATACACCCAGGACCTGTTCCCACCTGAGCTCTTGGGGCACTTCTGTCAGCAGCAGTAGAGAAAAGGGTGTTATTTACTGACATTTCTGGAGGTGCTCGTGGCAGGTGGTGCCAGGCCTGCCAGTGCTGCACGGTGAAGTGCTGTGGTGAGCTCAGCCCAGAACTGCTGTTTAGAGGAATTAGTCTGTCAGCATGGTTCAGCTCTTACAAATTGCTAATGGATTTTGTGCATGTGTTATCTCGAGCTCCAGTCCTGATGGTTTTGTGTGAATGTACTTCTGGAAAACTGTTGTTATAACTAATAGCTCTATGTCATGTATAATTGGGAGGAAAATTCATTTCTGATTTCTGTCAGGTTAGTTTTCCTTTTATTTCAGGTGGCACAAGGTCCCAGATCCTCATTTTTCAAGTCCTTTTTGTTCTTCAGTTCTTTCCTTGCATGTAAAGGCAATATTTAAGTCATGTTTTTCAGCCATTCATTTTTGTACTAGAATCACAGAACCATAGAATTTTTTGATTTGGAAGTGATCTTAAAGATCATCTAGTTCCAACTCTCCTGAATTGGACAGGGACAACTTCCATTAGACCAGGTTGCTGAAAGCCCCATCCATCTTGTCCTTGAACACTGCCAGGAACAGAGCATCCATGACTTCTCTGGGCAACCTGTTCCAGTTCCTCACCACCTTCAGAGTAAAAAATTTATTCCTGATATCTAATCTAAACCCACCCCTTTTCAGTTTAAAGTCAAGCTAGGTAGACCAAAGGTATACAGAATCATGCACCCTATAATAGCAGACAGAAGAGGATGCTTAGGGAAGAATATGAGAACAGGACACATCTAGATCCCTCCCCATCACCTTCTCAGCTTTCAGCTTATGTTCCAAATAGTGAAGGCAGATGATGGCTGGAAGAAAAATTGCCATTTTTTCATAGACAATGACAAGATGAGGAATAAATGGATGGAAAATTTCACGCAGGCATAAAAATCAATAGCTGAATTCATTTGGCCTTTCCCAATAAGCAGTAAGATGTCAGTGTCAGACAACATCTGATGTTCATGTAAAAAATTCTGTTCTTATGCATAAAGTCACTCATACCATTAGACTTGGACTAGATTCAGGATTGAAACCTGTATTCTGACTTGGAGCTGTAGCATTTACTTAAAGACAAGGAATTTTTTATAGAGTCAGTTCCTAAAGTGGGAACTCCTCAATGCTTGTGTAATTCTCAGGTGCAGGGCTATGACAGGCAAAGCTGGTCACATCATTAGAACTTAAATCAGTGTAACAGGAGCTTTCAATGTGCAAAACAAGGACAGTGCAAACCTTGGGCTGCTATGCATGGAATTTTCTGGGCAATCCAAATGGTGATTAGGAAAGCTTTATACATAGGATTTTATGAAAAATAGAAATGTTTTTATAGGTGTTAAATGATTAATCCCTATATTATTTATGGTAATATTTTTATCATAATTAACCTATTTCGTATTAATGAGGATGTACTCTGTGACATGAAAGTCCAATTAATTTTGTACTTAAAAAGCCATTCAATTTTTATGCTGCAGCATCAGGACATGGACATTATACTGTCACAAAACCAGAGAGACACAGTGGGAATACTATTTCAGCAGTCCACAATATAGGAAAAACATCTCTCCTTTTCACATCTTCAATGCTCAGCTGATGTCAGGCCCAACATCACGAGCACATTTTTGTAAATTTATACCAGTCAGATGCCTTCTAAATTCTAAGTGAAAATTCTAAAAGTCTGATGTTTGTTTTTTTCATTTTTTTACCTCTCTGCCCTTCATCTAACTTCTCCTCTCAGGGGATCTGCAACCTGCAAATGCAATAGCCACATTTTCTTAATAACAGTGTCTCAGGTTAGAGTTCCCATCACAAGTTATTTGGTAGAATCTTGGTCTAGAGTCAAGAATTTATTTTTTCCTTTCTATAGCAACCCATAGAGCTGTGCATGGGGATTTCTACTGAAAGATAGATTGCTTGAGCTGCACCTTGATTTGGCTGAAAGCTACACACCTTACAGTGCAAAGGAACACTGCTACTTTTTTTTTTCAGTTTTCTGTCTGTTTGGTTGGTTTTGGTTGTTTTTTTTAAAAAGACAGACCTGCCTGGCTGCATAACAAGTCCAGCATTAAGAGTAAGAGAGTCATGTATTTCTAACCTAGCATGATGAGGAAGCTTTGACAATGCTGTTCTGGAGGAGCAAGGCTTGAGGTCCTTTCAGTCTGATGCCCGTTCTTCACAATGTCTTTGAAAGTACTAAATATTTTGCCTAGTAGGCATCCTCTTTCCTCTTGTCCTGCAGGGAAGTTTTCCACCACATTGATTTACTTTCAAAGTAGCAGCAATGTCCAGTGAAACTTCCATGAATTGCTTCAAACATTTGAAAAGATGTTTGATTTACCTCCCTCCTCTGATGTTTCCCAAGACTGGTTATTGCTTCAAAGGCCACAGAAGAGATAGGCTTGACTTACACATCAAGATTTTGGAAAGTGATGTCATTCTGAAAATTTTTCATTTGTTTTTACCAAAAATTAAGGGGTTTTTTTAAATTTAAATTTTTTAAAGCCCAGCTCAGGCAAGCTCTGTTCAAGATCAGTGCAGCTGCATAAATGCTTTTCTTGTTGCTTAGATTATTCAAAAAGGAGGGGAGGATTTCGTTTTGGTTTTGTATAAAACTACTTATTCTAGGTAGGCAATGCTACAGAAGTAATTCATTCATATCTGTCATAAAATATGCCTGTAGTAACTTTGAGAATATCAATTTTTCCATCTCTAATGCTAAATGAAAAACACATTTAAGGCTCTCAATTTAGTGTCTCATCTCTAATACAGTTTTTCTACACCTATTTCAGTAGCAACATTATAAGTAATCTTTTTTAGGAGTATACACACAGTCTCATGTATACTTACATTAATATATGAGTTGTCTAGTGCATGCTAAAGCAGTTCAAAGGTATTTTTTTAAACAATTGTAGGCATTCAGCTACAATAATACTTATCTGCATTTTATACAAAGAACTCATGTACACACAGAAATTTATGCTCCATGTCTATGACTTGCTTTACATACTGAGAGCTGAAAGAGCTTAAGATAAAAGGCTGTCAGAAATTACTACTTAGAAAGCACTAAAATGTGGTGGGTTTGTTGAGGTTTTTTAATAAACATTTTGACAATTTCCTCTGCTACTAAGGAAAACCTAAGGAAAAACATGGGGGCTTATCTAGAATTCTGTTACTCGTGAAAAATATTTTCTGCCTTACACTGAAGGTTGTGCACACATTTTTGTTGCACACTGATTTTCTGTGTATGCCCTACAGGCTTATCCTTGTTAATTTAGAAAAAAGATGAAGTGGACTTACCTGGACAAGGTACACATGGCGTGTGTTAAATCAAACCAAACCACACTGCTTGAGTGAGAATGTCACAGTAGCACAACAAGGAAGACATGGTCTCGGATATGCCTGCGTGCTAAATATAAGTACCTTTTTATCTTCTCCCCTGCCATTTGCCCCTTTTAAATGTTTTATTACTGTGATGATTAAACAGGACTTTGAGACACTTACACTGTTCCAGTGTTTTCCTATTCCATGCAGTCACCTCAGGGATCACCAGGCTCTCTGTGAGCATTGGCTGGTTTCCTTGCCCAAGTTGCTCCTGCAGGAAGGGCTTCAGCAATGTCCCCATCAAACACTCAGGTTCATATCTGCCAGTCGACGTGTTGAGAGGAGATTCAGCAAGCTCCAAAGGTTACCTAGGATTTTCGGATGTGGTACTCTTATCCTAGTGAAATTTCCACAAAGCACTGGACCTCCTCTGTTCTCTATACTCTGAAGCAGTATTTCTAAATGATAATCTCCTTTCTTGGCTCCAAAAGTCTATGGCCTAGTTTACAGAGTGTGGGCAGGCAAGTGCATTTATAGCTATTTGTTGATGTGTGTAAGAGTGCCCTGAGCTACCTGGATAGCTGACAGAAGGACACAGCAATTTTTCCCTCTCAAGCTACGACTCGTGTAGCAATTGCTTTCTTATGTTTGCAAGACACGGGGAATTAATTGAATGAAAACTTGATCAAAATAATTTAACAAAGGAACCACTGTTTTTCTCCTTATCTGTGAAAGAATTCACATTATTTTAACAGCATAAAGAATTATCCTCAGTAAACCTTCACTGTCAAGATTTTGTAAGCACAGAAAGTAATTCAGTTCATGTTCTCTCCTCTTCTGAGAGATGAACGCTGAGGAAAAACATGGCTTTTTCCTTATTTAATTTTGCTGGGTTTGGTCATATAGCAGTTGCAGTTACAGGTCCTAATTTTATACCCTGCACGTGTTAGGAGGTGTAAAGTCATGAAGTGTATCCACTTGGTATATTTCTGTAGCCAAAATATTTATATGGGGCATGCTGCTGATGCTCCAAGCTGTTATGACCCAATTATTGAGAGGTGTCTCTGCTTGAATTAAGGTGCAAAGGAGACCATATGCTGAATTCAATAGTATAGATTTATTAAAAAATAAAAAATATCGCCGTATCCTGCAGCCGTAGGGAGGAGGAGAGAAGATCCAGCAGGCAGGAATTGTGCAGCAAGATTGATTTATTTAATTATTTTACAAACTCTTTTATAGCTTTTTTCTTCATAGTCTAATTGGACAAGGATCAGCCACCCCTTGGGGGTGATTGGCTAAAATCCTAAAACATCCATTGTCAAAATATTTTCCTACTATACCATAAACAAGACTTTTCAAGGTTGCAGGTGGCTTGGTTGTTTACATAACTGCTACCTCTTCTGTGAGAGAGAAAAGTCTCTCATGGGCTTAGAAAATAGCAAGAAAATCCTTGCTAGCAGCATTTTTGTATCCACATAGATTCTATTTAACAGTAAATGTAAGGTAGAGAGAGATAGAAAGAAATAGGAAACAAAGGAGGGCAGGGGAGAGACAGTTAGGGAGAGACAGATTAACTAAAAAGATGTCACCACCTGTAGACGCAGATGGCATCCCATTGGTCCTTCTGCTGCTCTTCTTGGTGGTGGAGGTCTCAGAGTCATTCTTCTGGAGTTACCACCTTTATACCATCCAAGTTCGGGGTATCCATGGGGTGGTCACAGATGTTCCCATAACTTGGAGTGGCATGTGTATAAGCAGTTGCTTCATTTCCCACAGTTTGCCACAGAGGGAATTTTTGTCAGGATGCATTAACTAGGATGTGCTAACAAAATCTCAGCTCCACTTGGTCTGGAATTAACACCTTCCTGCTGCCAATTCCTCTCCTCTTTGCTTATCTCAAGTTCCTGCTCTTCTGTGGCTTTGACAGTGTTTGAGGCAACCCTGATGTTTAAATCTCCTACACAAGCTCAAAAATCAGCACAGATGGGCCAAGAGGGCTAAATAAATCCTTTCATATCCTCTTTCTGTGGATGGGGTTAGTTCTTGAACCGGCATATGTGCATGGGGAAGATCCCTGCCTTGTTCTGCTGGCGTACCGGTGGTTTGGACCTTGGTCACAGGGCACAGCAGCGTCTGTGAGGAAAGGCAAGGCATGCCTCACTGTTTCTAAGGGGCAGAAGGGAAGCACAGAGTTTTCCAAGCTGTCTGTGTCAGGTTTATTAGGTATCTAACTTTGGTGTTATTAGTTACCTACACAGCAAGTGATGGGAACATGTGTCTCTCAGAGATGGCTTGGAGCTCTGAGTTAGGTGGCTACATGCAGGCAGTGTGTACCCTGCTCAGAGACCTGTTCTGGGTCGTGGGGGCTCCTGGGGTTGCTCCAGAAGCAATGCAAACTTTGGCTGCTACCAAGTGACTTTATGGTGAAGCACTTGATTTTTTTCTGCTGAGAAATCCCTCTTATTCCCCAAAGCAAGTGAAGCACAGCCAGCCAAAACAATTTCCCATTAAATAAAGAGTGTGTAACAATAATTAAAAAAAAGTAGCTCAGTGCAAGCTTCTCTTTTAGGCCTTCTGCACTTCTATTCCGAGGTCTTTTCCTGTTAATTTAACTACTTTGCCATTTAGGAGTGAGGAGGGAGAGGGTCAGTCTCAAAGCACCACATTTTCTAACAAGTTAAATCTGCCATTTTCCACTGTACACCAAAAATTACACTGTCTTGGGATAATAAAAAGCCATTTCCAGAATAAATTATAGAAATTATTTTTCTTCTGTTGCAAGTGAAACAAAATGACATTACAACCCTAGTGGGCCTGCATGATGCTGTTTATCTGAGAACCAGCAGGACTAAATCTTTTACCCTGTTTATTCATCCCACACTCATTCCCTCACTTTACCCTGGGCTTTACTCGCAGGTCTTGGATTTCCTTCCCCGCAGGGAAGAGTAAAGGTCAGCCCAGGAAGGATGGGGAGAAAGTCATACCTGTTCTTGCTCTGTCACTGTTCAGTCACCAGTTCTGGGTGCTTGGAAAGGTTCTGGGTGCTCAATGACATTGATTTCCACCAAAAATCTGATCTCCAGGATCTGCAGGATACACATCTTCATCTTTCCAAAACTCTTCACTCTTTTTGGGAACCCTTCTTTTTCATACCTGCTCTTCTTTCCAGAATTCAAGCCCCTGATTTCCCAATCTAAATAGTCCCTGTGCAGAAGCAGAATGTGTGACCAGCCCCATGGTTGGTGGCTCTTGCCTCTTATCAGTTGGCAGACTGGGGTCATGCCACTTCTCTTTCATCCACATGTGCATTCATCCACATACATGAAATAATCTGTTACCTGTCAGCACTGCCAACTTAAAGTTTTTGGACCTTAAAACACCTCCTAATGACAATGATCCTGCCATGCTTTCATTTTATGCTGCTGTTCAGTTCAGGGTCTATTTCCTTGTAAAGGCCAAGGTCAAACATAGACACTTGTTGATAAAAACTTGAGAAGTCAAAGAAAATAAGAAATCTGATTTCAGTGTGCTCTTTTCTTCCTTCCTTTGCTACTTTCATGTAAGAACCTGTCAGACTGATCTGTCTATGTCTTCCTTTAACTGCACCCGATAAAGAATTGGCTAGTTAAAATTTACACCGTTGTCTTTGAATATTTTATGGATTACTCTAAAGCAAGTGGTATGAGTAATGAAATTCATCATTCTACCTGTGAAAACAGAAGTTGATTTAATGACAAGAGCTTTTAGTCTGCTGCCAAAACTTTGCTGCATCCCTGGAAGTGCTGCTGGAAGTGTCCAAGGTCAGAGTGGATGGGGCATTTATCAACCTGTTCTAGTGGAAGGTGGCCCTGCCTATGGCAGGGGACTTGGAACTACATAATCTCTAAAGTCCATTCCAACACAAACCATCCTGTTATTCTATGAACTTCAGGGCTTTTAGCTGCTAGAAGAAGGACATTTTTGTCAGGTTAAGTATGGGTACTTACCAAATCTCTTAGTACAAATATGAAGATGATTTTGTTAAAGAGAAGAGGTTGCTCAGGTGATCATGGTGATTTACAGCAGTGACAGGAGTCCCTCCTCAACTACCAGTAACAACAGATTTTCTGCTCTCTGTTCTAAGTGCATTTTATGCATTCAGTACATTTTATGCATTCATTACTTTTATGCATTCAGGAAAGTACCCTGTTTCATCCACAGGGTACAGATTGCTCTGCTTCTGCAGACCTGAGATTTCAAGGCACAAGGGTGAAAACAAACTTGGAATAAATTTAAAAGATATTTTGAAAGGTTGTTAGGATAAATAAATGCTTATTTTAATCAATATTTGTGTCCTAACCATCCTAACTATGTAAGTTCTACTTACATGGGTTCTAACAGTTTTGATCAGCTCCTTGTAACTGCAGAGCGAGGGTCATCCTCCTCCTGCTAAGTTAAACTGCCAAAAGAAAGCATGAACTGGATGTGGTATTATTGTGTCTGCAGTTCCACCAACAGATTTGTGAAGGTTTCACAGTACTATTCAAAAAACTTGGTTTTGAATGGAAAATGCAAAAGTTCAGGTAATTTTAGGGGGATATAGAGTTTTGAGATTTTTATTGATCTAGCAATGTGTGTGAAGTGTGCAGTTTGAGATATTGATATAAGAAGAAACTAAGTCATTACTATTAAACTATATTTTCCATGAAGTATATGCTCCTAAAATATGAGAAAGTATTTTTTGTTCAGTATACATATATATTAAGTACACACATGTAAATATATGCGCATAAAAATTGAAATGTATGTATTGTTGTTTAGTTCTGGATAGGGATAAAACTCCACGTTCATTCACTTACTGGTCTTTCTGCTGAGATTTTCCAAGGTGTGGTGGCATGGTTTATGTGGCCAGCTGTCTAGCAGGAAGGGATTGCCATGTTTAACTAAATTAAATTTACTTGCTGACAGATGGCTATGAATTTTGTTCACAGTCAGCAGTACCTGAATTATTTAAAGGTAAGAAGCTCTATATTGTACTATGGCTCTCTTTAGTATAATTTTGCTGCTGTCTGTAGCCATCTTTATTGGCAACATAATGGAAGAAAATGTGGGAGTAGACAAGAGGCCAAACCACATAGTCTAAAGGCACTACTTGGTGAAACATATGAAAATAATATCTAGTTTAATACAACTAAGCCCTATTGGTACTCCAGGGAATGGAGTATATGTTTCTGACTGATCACATAAAATATTACCACAGATAACTAATAAGGGATTTCTTATTTATGAGGAAAATAACCCAAATGCAAGGAAGGTCTAGGGAAATTAATTTATGTTAACTGGAATTATTTGAAGATCTTTTTAGAAGTATAAACTTAACAACTAGTCAAGGCCCCTTTGTTACCTTTTTAATTTTCTTGCAAGAAGGCCTGCTGAAAAACAAAAGCTGTCTTCCCTGGTTTCTATGTTTTTGGAGAAAAAGTAATGAGATGTCTTTCAGGGAAATAACTCTCTGTAAGTGGGGATTCTAAAGAGGACTCCGCATCAGGAGCAGAGTGTAGAAGACCTCACTTGTAAAAACAGGGTAATTCCTTCCAGAAAGACCTAATGTGCCTTCTTCATTTATCAGCAATAACTATCAGAAGGTCACTCCTTCTCCATGAAAACAAACATACAAAGGAGGAGGTAATAAATTCATCTCTCCTGCCCACATCTAAAAACCCAATGCCATTGTCAACATCTAGGATGCTGAGCTTCAGCTCCTATGTCTAAAGTTATGAAGACAAAAAGAAAAAGGCAATCAGTTGAAAATGCACACATTTCTTTTCCTGTACCATCTCTTATAGGAATGCTTTTGTTGTTTCAGTTTATGAGTGAGAATAGCATGTGTATATTTTGGGAAGAAAATGGTACCATTAACACTTTTCTAAAAGTAGGTTCAGCCTTTGCCTTTATCTCCAGTTCTAAGTAAGAAGCAGTGTTGTATAAAAGAGGAAACTGTGAGATATCCAGCAATTATTGCTGTTACTGTTCTTGTTGAGACAAAACTGATAGACAAGGTGGGATAAGAGTGAAGGAATGGGATTTTCTCATTGTTGTCCCACCCTGTCTGCACATTAGCATGAATAACTGTAGGGATCTTTAAGAAATATTCAAGTCATAATTCATAAAGAAATGGGATAAATCTTTGTAAGTGTATATGTGAAATGAATTTTAAAAATCCACTAATCAGAGAGTTTTTGTAAGAAGCCATACTTTTTTAGTCTACCTAATGATTTAACTTTTCAGTTAATTTTCAAAAAATGTCATTTTTTAACTTATAGCAATGATATGATGACCTATGTTGATCACAGTTATGAGAGCACATGCAAATCCTAATTCAGTATCAACACATGGGTCTGTTTTATTCATAGATGGAAATGACAAACCCAGTAGAATCAAAATACATTTAATTCACAATGGATAAAGCTGATTTCACAAAATAGGATACCTTGATATCAGTTCATAACCATTCACTATTTATCATATGGAATCTCAAATGTTGAATCCTGGAATATAATTTTCTCATTTGATGTGACTTCTTGATCACTTGTTCCTTCTAGTCTCTTTCTTTTAGAACTACTAAGACTGTGGTAGCCTGTGTTGTTTCACTCAAGCACTTCAGAGCTATGGGCTGATCTTTCAGGGTGTTACAGTCATCAAAGTTTGGGTCAGGCAGGTGCAATCGGAGTGCAGACAGGTTTGAGATGGGGAAATAGCAGTCATAAAGTGACACGTGCACTGCACAGTAATGAAAGTCCTGAATTTGCTAATCAAGAAGATAAACAAATTGTCCCAAGCTTTCATGATCTTCAATGCTTACTTAAAAGAGTGCCCCACACACAGATTGTGCTGTGGTTGGGGTTTTTTTCCCATTTGGAGAGGGTTGACCTTCCTGTGATTTTGGGCCATACACAGTGTGTCAGGCACCAGTGTTGGCGTCCCATGTTAGTATTGCTCAAGTATATGGAATATTAACTTACAATCACAAAAGTAAGTTTGAAACAGGAAGAGCTTGATATTTGGACAGAAATCTATTATCTACTTCACTGTTTTAAGCACAGTAGAAACTATGAAAGGTACAAAAAACTGTTCTTCATAGAATAAAACAATAGACATAGAGAAAGACAATAGTGATTTTTATTTTTTTCATTATGTAAATTGCTTCAGCTGTGAGTTTTATCCAAGCATGTTTCAAAGGGAATGGACTTTGGCAACAGGCAGATGCAGTTTTCCTTTCACACTCAAGCTAACAAGATATCAAATATGAATGGTATCAAATCATCTTTGGCACATTGTAAGTCCCAGTACAAATTCTTTAGATACAGAAAGAGAAGTGGTTTTATCTGATACAATTTCCACATTTTTCCACAAGTAATGAAAATAATCTGCTAAATCTGCTATTACTTAGATCCAGCCTCTAGGGGAAATTCCAAATGACAAAGTTGACCAAAATAGTTATCACTTTTACATTAAAGTAACATCAAAATATATAATAAGGATTGCCAATAGTAAATGTGATATTTATGGCCACTAAACTCTAATATTAATGTAATGAAACAATATGCCATATATTCTTATATCACCATATTCTGATAAATCTTGTTAAAATTATAAACGAGGTCTTGAATTAGGAAAAAATGAATGACTTATGACCCAAGTGTAGTTTCTTTCCTCTGTCAAATTCTTTCTTGTTGATTTCAAAACCTGCATGAGAGAGAAGGATCTTTGGCACTGTGACATTTGAATGATTCTGTAAATGGTCTGTATTTTTGGGTAGCATGCAGATGTGGGGTCTGCTCAAAAGACTTGAGGTTTCTTATTGGCACAAGCAGCTCACACAGGTCCACATCTACCAGAGGAGCTTGATTCAAATAGGATTTAACAAACATGTTCCAATGTTTTATCCATTACACTCTGATCTAAGTATTCTAAGTACATTCTAAACCAATACCCAGTATTTGTAAAGTAAAAGTCAGTTTTGAGTTTCTCAGTTATTAAAAAAAATAAAAAAAAGTAGAGAAAGCTTTGTTTTGTTGGCTGTTACCTGCTATACATTTTTTTTTTGTGGCCTGGTGAATGAGACATTGTTGGGCCAGTTCCTCTCTAGGAAAAATTCTAAAGAACCATAAACTTAAAGACACTTTCTATACTTAATCTGCTGTACATTTTCAGACATGAAGCATTTCTTAACCAGACCTTTGGAATCTGCAGTAAATTTCCTATAAAATAAGTATTGATATTTACATCGAATTTATACAAGCACTTATTTACCATAAAAACAGAGTCATAATTTTATTAAAACTTAGTCTTACAGATGGATTACTAATGAAGTAATTCTAGCAAGCTATGAGAATATTCTATCTTAACAAAAACATCGTGTCTTTTATTCTACCCAGTAAAAAAGAGCAATATAATCTTTTTAAGTTATAGAATACCTTCCACAGGGTATTAGACCCACCATCCTGAAAAACCTGTATTTAAGAAACTTGGTGGGAATAATTTTGGTGTGCTGGACAAATTCACAAAACTTAGTAAATTATTGAACATATCAGGATGAGATTGAGGGAATCAATACATAAAATATTCACATAACATCTAACCCTAAAAACTTCCATTAGGCCATGAAAATACCATTCTAATTTAAGGGACTCTATATATCATTAGCACTAGCTTGTTGCTTCATGACTTACCCTGCAGTTCCTTAATTCTGGGGGCTTTTTCCCAAATTAATCAATTCAAAGATGCCATAGATATAATATACTTATAATTTATATGATCTCCTGAAGAGGTCTTCCATGTTTCATCCTGCAGTGAGTTAGAAATTTGTTTTGTTAATAATTCTGCAGTTGCAATTCACTTGTATTTTCTCCTGGCAGTGCATTGTAGCAGAAAAAAATTGGATGTGGTTCATTTTACAGTACTGTTCCCATTATACCTTTAAAAATCTGTCCCTCATATTTCTGGAAGATAGTTGTATGAGAATAAGGTGTGAATCTTACATATGGACATATGGGAACACCATACTGAAATCCTGGTACTTACTTAAAAATTATAGTTTTTCTTGTCTTACTCTCATTTTTAAGAAGTTATAACATGTTAATCAGGCTTCACTTCAGTTGCATATCCTGGTGCTTAGACACCTTTGTTTGAATACCACAGTAGGAAGATAGCTTATATTCATTTAATAGAGCCAACAATATAAAAGAATAATTAAAAATCCATGCTAAATTAACAAGAATTTTATAAACTCTGATGATTTTGTGGCAGTGAGATTCTCTCCAGCTAATCACATCACCTCTCCCTCCAAGAGCCACTGATTATATTCATTCCAGAAGTTGCTAGGTATTAATGAGCAGAATGTGTTGTAGCAGACCATTGATGATTAAAAAAATGTACACAGAAAGAATATCATAATCAAAATGAAACAGTAAAAAACCAAGTAATAATTCTGTACCTGAGTGACAGCCCACTTAGGCATATTTCAGGCATCCAACAAAATGTTGACCGGGCTAAACACACATGGGCCACCAGATTAACTAACCTTCTGAGTTTACCTTTCTGCTGAAGAGCTACCCCAGGTGGTTAAACCTGAGAAGGTAGAAAATATGGGTGTGAAGATGTCAAACAAGACTCAGACAGCACTTTCTGAACTGTCAGCAGCCTTAGCCAATGATGATTTCTGTATGTATGTGCACTTCCCTAGGGATGTGATGTGTGCCTGTGCCAAAGCTATTTACTTGCTATTTTTTCAAGCAAAGAAGTGAAGTGAATTATTTACATTTTTTTCTTCTGATATTGGAAAAGTAAGGCTGCATAAATCCCTCACTGCATTCAGCTGAGTTCCAATACTTCTGATGGAATTTAATTATAATAACATCCTAATTGAAGGTAAATTAAACAAGAGTATGACCAAGTGCTGTCACACTAAATGAAAATTTAAATTACACCAGTAACAGACAGGTCTGTCCTAGGATTATGAATTAAAGAGTGTGACATTTTGGTTTCAGGTTAATCAATGAATGCTTCACAAATATTCTGAAGCCTTGATGTATTATAGGCTAAATTAAATCTAAAGTTCTGACAGACACTGAGCAGGAGAGCACAGTAAGTTCACTTTGGAGCAGAAAAAATATGAGGCATGGAATGATGAGTTTTTTGTCCAGGAGATGTGAGGCCCTGCCAGATTGTGAGGCCCTCCTCCTGTCCCTCCTTCTACCAGTACATGCAGAGTTGCACTTGGCTGGTATCTAACCAGCTGGTATCTGCTCTTCTGAGTTTTTGAAGTATCAAAGGAAACAATTTTTTGACAGGCAGAGAACAGGTCTGACAGATCAGTGAAGCTTTCCTTCATTTCTCCTAGGCCTTGTTTTTGACACCCTGCTTGCCACAGAATATCCTGCTACACTTTCCCAAGGGAGTGCAGCAAGTGTCTCAGCCAGCAGAGGGAATGGCTGAGAGAATGTCAGCTGCTATGTGCAGTGTGATTGCCCCAAGAGCTTGTGTGAATGCAAGGAGGGACTGCACTGAAATTTTTGCCTCCCTCCCCTCTGTTTTGGCTCAAAACACAACAAGAAATATATCATTTTATCACATTGACATATCTATCACAATTTTATCTTGCAACAGTTTTAAGTCCCAGCTCCCTGTGGATCCCTTTTCTTCCTGACATGCAGCCTGCCCTGGCCCCCACGCTGACCCAGAAAGAGCTCAGGCAGTTTTACTGACTCATGCTCTCCTCATGATCACAAACTTGGCTATTTCTTCACTGCTGTCCACCCCCTCTAAAACAAAACCCCTGATACAAATTTGTTCCACTCTAACTCACCCATCATTTCAATCTCTTCCCTCCTTTCTGCTTCTTCAGATGTGTAGAAAACAAGCCTCTGAACAAAAACAAGTCCTTCATCAACACAGTTTGTCAGCTGTGGGCTCTGTGACTGCATTTTCCTGCTCTTTAGCAGCAGATCTTAATATCTCTAA
The DNA here is from genome assembly GCF_017639235.1 of Corvus kubaryi. Lineage (NCBI taxonomy): Eukaryota > Metazoa > Chordata > Aves > Passeriformes > Corvidae > Corvus > Corvus kubaryi. The sequence goes on from NW_024582056.1 coordinate 11,878,593, forward strand.
GAAAATGACTGCACAACTCACAGCCTGTACTTTTCATCCATCCATAAATGCACAGCTGGCATCCTTATGGGATCTTCTATTATGCATATTCAGCCTAGCATTTTTAAAACTTCAAATGGTCTGTATCATTTCTCCTTTCGGGGGAAAAGATATTGTGGAAGCAGAGGGCTGTTCTCTTAATCCTCTGTATTTATCTAAGGTTAGTTTTGGGATTTGAATGGAAAGCCTTTCCATTTTTATTCACTCCTATCTTCCTTGGGGGCCCAAAACCTATGAGGTTGCTAGTAAAGAAAAAGTCTTAGACTGGCATTAGGAAGCATGGACCCTCTCTAGATAGGTAAGGGTTGTTGAAAACACAGCTCCCAGCCACCAGTTTGATGCTATGTCCCAGCTACCATTTTCTTGACAAGGAAAATTGCTTGTCGAGAGTTAGAATTAAGAGTCCTACTAATTCAACCAGAAGGACACACACACACAAAATGGGAGTGGGTTTATCAGTTTGTTCTAGTTTTAATTGCTTTTGTTTACTCATTTAGACAGCAGTCTCAAAATGGTGTCTTTTGGAGATACTTGCATATTTAATCCTTGTGATTAAATTTTTCTCTCTTGCCTTCCTGAATTCTTTAAGAATTCTGTTTGGCATCATCATTTCTCATTTCTGGTGATCTTTTCTAGAGCAGGCCAGAAACAGTCACCAATGCAACTTGATATGAAACATTTCTTTTTCCTTTAGACAGATAATTCTGTCTAATTGAGGGCCTGTCCCCAATTTCATCAACGACTACCCAGAGAAAGGGATTGTCAACAGTCTCTCTGTCTTAGGTTACAATGTAAGATGTAACCTAAAGTATGTATTCTATCACCATCTGTTAAATCCAGGTGGGGCAGGGTTCTTTATCTCTTCCAGGACACATTCCTGATAACTCCCTCTGGGGGGTATGTTCTGTTAATGGGCTGTCCAGCCTCACTGCATGACTCATAAAATTACATCGTCCTGTTGTGAGATGCTCCGCCCAGGGGGAGGAGCCAAGCATTCCTACCTGGATATAATCTGAGGTTTGGAACACCACTCTTAGCCCTTTCCTACTGGATTCCCAGAAGACAAGGGCTGCATAACCACCACTGGACCTTCAGAGGAAGACCAGATCCTTCTACAGGATCGCCGCTTCAACAGAACCACATCTATCACCTCAAGAGGACTGCAGCCACCATTTAACTGGACTGCTACCACCACCCTGCCCGACAGGGTGTCAGGCTGTATCCTGGCTCTGTCAGTGCTTTTTTTATTGTATTTATTTTAAATTTTCCTATTAAACTGTGGTTCTGATTTCAAGTCTCTCACTGGTTTGCTTTCAAACTAGTGCACTCTCCAACTGTGCAACTAGTACACTCGCAACAATGATGTGTTACATCTGAACAGTTTCTGGCATTCATGAATCCTAATTTCCTAATTCTGTGTTGCTGCTACACAGTGTAATGTCAATGGAGTTCAATAACCCATTCAAAAACTAATAATCAATACAAATATTGCAGCTTGGAAGATGTCATTAGCCTTTTGCATATAATGGGATAGATAGTAACCAAATGCTTTTAAGCAGCTGTTTCCTTTCCCTCTCCTGTCCAAATGGAACCACAATCACTTTAAAAGCTTGCATGTCTGAAAAAAAGTGATTCATTTTATTACTTTGAAAATGCTGGATGCTCGTAGATTGACTGAATTCTGGGAAGATTTTATGGGGTGTAGTAAAATCAGAGCATAACTGTCTTGTCTTTGCACCTTCTGAGAGAAGGAGCACCCTATGACCTTTGGGTCAGGCTTGAAGGATATGGCTAAATGTAAAAATTAGGTAACATGGCCATTCTTTGCAATGTCTGACTCAAGTAGAAGAATTCATGTTATCTCCTAGGCTGCATATAACAGGAGACTTGGATGTCTCTGGTGTGATTGCCAAAAGGCAACGTATTCAGTAGAGCATCACCTGGTCAGCTCACTTGGTGTATATTGGTATATAGAGGTATATGGTGTGAGATAGCACAAAAGCCCAAGGCTGGGGAATTATCTTTTCCTTTTTTTTTTTTTTTTTTTTTTTTTGTGGCTTGAATTGATCCTACTGGAGTAGGAAGAACAGCCATTGGAGTAGGAATCTTATCTGCATTTCTCTTAGTCTGCAAGTTGCAGCACTGAATCAGGAAACAGTAAAAAATGTTTCACTTTTCTTCCACAAGAAGATATTATGAACAAATAAGGTCATGAGAAAACCTGAAGAAACTATATGTTTTGGCAAGAGGATTTCTCTGTCTCAGCTGACCTATTTCCTCTGTTGCACTGTCTTCCTAGTTCAGTTTTCAGTTCCTTTTCACATCTTGGAAGAGTGTTTTTGGATAAAAAATGCCACAAAATGTAATATAACCTTCACTTGGATTATTACTTCTCTCTGCTGGGCTGAGGCAGATACTAGTTTGCCTCTTTGTAGATAGAGAAAAGAACTGATGTTGGTTCCATTGGGAAGACTGAAACGAGTCTCAGTCTTCCTTCATGAGTAGCCTTAAGGAGAGGGGGAAAAATCCTACTCCAGTATTTTTAAAATGAAGTGGACCCTGCAACTGTGTTTTTGCCAAATTTTGTATGTGCTTGTGTGTTCATACGATATGGAATGAGCTACACGAGAAACAGAGGCAGACAGTGATATGGCTTCTTGATCCTGGTTCAGTAGGTGATAAATTGGCAGGGTAGTTTTGACTGTCATGTCTCAGACAGAATTATTTTATTGCAAATAATGAGGATAAAACTGATAAGCATTTATCATTTTCTAGACATTATGTACTGGGTCTGGCTGAGATGGAGTTCATTTTCCCACAGCAGCCCTCACAGTGCTGTGCTTGGCATTGGCAGCTCTGAAGGTGCTGATGAACACCAGTGTCTTGGGTACTGCCGAGCGGGGCTGGCACAGCTTTACTGCTGTCTCTCAACATTACCCTCCCATCAAGGGGATGGGGGTGGGTAAGATCCTGGGAGGGACACAAGGCCAGCTGACCCAAATTAACCAAAGGGATATTTCATACCCTATGATGTCAGCTTAGATATAAAAGCTAAGGAAAGGAGGAGCATGTTTTATTTTCAGTGTTTGCCTTCTCGAGCAACTCCTGCATGTGCTGAAGCCCCGCTTCCTGGGAAGTGGCGGACATCACCCACTGATGGGGAGTAGAGGGTAAAACTATTTTTTTCTCTTTGCTTGGGCACCCACAAACTTTTGCTTTTGCTTTAGTAAACTGCCTTATCTCAACCTATGAGATGTTTTCCTCCTTATTTTCTCTCCCCTGTCCAGCTGGGAGTGATAGAACTGCTTGATGGGCACCTGGCATCCAGCTGAGGTCAACCTACCACAGTGGTATTTCTTTTTTGCAACTTGGTTTGTAACTTAAGACCTTCCTCTGCATCACACTGCTGCTCAGAGCTCTGTAAAGAAGTACTGCAAATTTATTGTGAGTGTTCTTGATGACTTCCTATTTTATTATTTGCTCATCATGCAATTTTGAGTTTCAAGTCAGCAAAAAAAGTCATCTGTTATCGTGTGTAGAGTGATATTAAATGTTAAAGGTAGTTAAAACACCGGGCCCAATTATTCTTATATTCTGTATTAATTGTATTTTTCTTTTTTGTTATTTCTGGGATCACAAAACAGCTATTTACACTCAGTTACAGAGTGATAATGGTAGACACACTAAAACTGGCTATGATGCTAAAGTTAGCTTAGTTGATAACCCCCTGTTAGAGCTAATGAAAGTTCAGGAGTCTGATTCAACAAGCATATTGTTTCCTGAAAATACATTGTTTCCTGTAGATTACCAAGTATGATGAAAAGTGCATACAAAAAATGAAAAAACACTATCATTAGGGCTCAGATATAGCTTTTTAGAGCCAGGGTTTTACTGAGACATTTGCATGACTAGGCCAGTTTGGTCCAAGAGTGTACAGGCACTTTATAAATGTGCATTTCTAAAAGCTCGGTCTTGTGATCACTAATTTCTCAAGACTTCTGCAGGAATTGAAGAATTAATGTCATTTATTACTAGCATTTATCTAAGCTTGTCTTGGTGGATGCCTTTTAGATATTTGCTAATAAATACATCTGTGTTCAAGAAACCAAGTGTCTGCTCTTCTCCATTAACATGTGCTTAATAGAAACAAATTGCCAACCACCTACTGATGGGTGTCATAAAACTGTTTTCACAGTATGATTTAAACTTTTCATCAATCTACATTGTGTGATGGCATTTGCACATTATACATGTGCTAAATGACAACCACGTGAATAATGCAGCCTGTGCTCTATATTGCTTAAAGGTCTTGTTGTTCACTAGTTATTAATTCCATTTCATTTTGAGCTCTTTGGACAGACTGGGGGGAAACTCTGTAACCGTTTTTGGGAATAGATTTCCCAGATTTAAGGGACTGCCTGTTTTAGCAATTCTCCTCTCTTTTCCAGGAAATGTCATTGAAGGGTTTTTTTGAGTGGTGTGGAATCTTTGGTTATGGAATTTTTTCATAGCTAAAACAATGCATCATCCAGCCCAGTTCTTTATAAATGCTTCCAGTTTTCCTTTATTCTGGGAGCAGAATGAAGCATCTGTCAGCTAAGAGGTAACATCTGTAAGGAACTGCAAGGGAAAGAGTAGGTGGATGAAGGACTGGACAGCAGAATGAAGAAAAAACTGGGAAGTTCAAGCATGGAAGCATTGCCAGTGGGAGGGGACAGCTTGTTTTCAAAGTGGAAGGATAGCTTATGCATATTCTTAGTTTGCTTTTATATCTATTTTATCTGGAACCTGAAGGAATCTTAATAAGAGATGAGAATGTGAGCAGAATAAGAAATAGGGATGCATCTCAGTGCGATGAGGTTTATCCCAATAGACAGAAGTCATCTCTCTAATCACAGAGACAATTGCTAGATGGAAAACTACTTCAACTGTATGATAAGAGTGACAGTCTCTGTCCAACTAAAACCCCTTTCAGTCTGCTCCCTTACAACATTCTCTCTCTACATTATTGACATTTAATCACTTTGAATAAAAGACTGTAATACCAATAATTTAATGAAGCAACTTGTAAAAGCTTATCCAGACATACAAAGGGCTCTGAGACACTGAAGGACTAACTCTACATTTTTTTCCTTCAGATTAAATTCCTGACATAGACAAGGTGTCTTCAGCGTGGCTTCTTTGGGATGAGTGTGCAATCACTTTTGGAAAATTTTGAGAGGATGTAATAATCACAAAATAATCTTTATTGTTATCATATACCACTTTAGCCATCAATTTTTTTTTTAAGGAAACAGTGATCCCAGAGATTCTAGGCACTGGTATTTCCAAAAAGACTATGGGATCATCTGCCCTGATGTAGAAAAAAGTACCGAGATACACAACTGCATGAAGATTAAGGAGAACTATTTTTGGCCATGAGGGGCTGAAATTTTGGAAGCCAGTTGGTGGCTAACACGCTTTACCAATCAGGATTCACAGTGTGGGGAAATGATCAATAAATATATGATTATAGTAGCCATAGTTAAGCCTTTCCTCAAAGTCCCAGGATTCTACTGGCCAGTAAACTGACTTCTTGTTGTTAAATAGATGGTAACAAACCTTTGGGCAGACCCCACCTTAGTCAACTCTCCTATGTCCAAGACAAGAGAAAGAATTCCTGTCACAGTTTAGAAAGTTGTGTCTCTGTGGCAATCCCAGACGATAGGGGAGAGTTATTTGCATGCTGAGAGAGCACTCCCTGGAATGGGCCAAATCCCAGCCAGCGTTCCAACCAGTCTGCCATTCCTCAAATACAAAATATATAATGCACATACATGAACACTACATAAAATCCTGCTGCTGCCTTCACAATTTATGAAATAGTAGGGCCTGACTGAGATATAAGTGCCAAGTGTTAGATAGATATCTTGACAATAAAGTATTTAAAGACAGATTTCATGAGCTTACATGTCTAGATTCAGGCATTACTAAGAGGCACAGAAGAGGCTATAACCCACTTGTTGCCTGTTATGAATGGATGTGGGGGTTTAAATATGTCTCTGCCTTTTGCCCAGGCCTCTGACAGTAGGCAGTAGCTGTATTGAGGTGGCCAGCACCCCAAGACCCACTCTCATTTGCAAGTTGTTTAATAATTCAGTCTATTATAGAATGAATTATTTATTAAATAGACACAAAACTAACAAGCATAAGACTTAAAACAGGCTATTACTACACAAGAATAAGACAAAAAGAGACAACTAGTATTACACATGGCGTTAAAGGTACCATTAATTTCACAGCTAGCAAAGAAATAGTATAGATTAGGATTTGATATATCTTACCATCCAGTTGTTGAAAGGGCACGCATCAAAATCCTTTCCCTCAATTTTCAGAAAAATGACTGCAAAATTGTGTCTGAGCTTCGGGAAGAAGTTGTCTTGCATGTTCTCAGGGAGTGTGTAAGAGACTTCTGCCTCCATAATAAGCTGTAGTACTTTTATAGTGTAAAGCAGGCCTTTTGGTCACCTATGTTTTTCTTTTATCTCTCCCCACATCTGTAGGCTGGCAAACCTTTTGGCATCAGGAGATGATACCTGCTAGGCCTTTGGCCCCTAGGTAATCTCTCCTATCTGCACTGGCCACCTGTAGTGGGAAGAGGGGTGATATGCCCTGCCACATTTCCCCCTATGCTCTTCTCCACAAACACCACCTGTTTAGGTATATTTCCCTCATGCCCTGATAAACAGTGGTTGCAATGTTTTGGGTGCAAAGCAGCATCTGCATACCCACCTTTCTTCCAAAGGAGGTTAAGACTCTGTTGAGAGGTAGGGGAACTTCATAGTACAGCAGTGGTTTCACTTCTCAAAGCACACTGGTGCTACTCAGCAGAGATCTGTAGTTTGCACACTGAGTGTGCAGGCTCGTCTTGAAGAAAGTAGGAAGCATGTTGCATTCTATTTCCATTCTACTAAGTTGTGTTTTCCTTTAGCTTCTGTGTGTAGGAGGCATAAACAAGCAGGACTCAGGTTGACTCTGCACTCATAAAACTAGAAACAAGCAAGTTATAGCAGCAACCGGGCACATTATTACAGCTGTATTTCTGCTGACTGCCATATTAGACATCTGTGGGTTTTACCTCTTTCTTAGATCACGACTTCTAGAAAAGTATATCTGCCTCCTGGAAAAAAAGAGTGTTTGAACATGTTTTTTTTTAGAGGAGGAGAATTTTTTGTTGATTTGGGCTTTTTTACAAACTTCTTTGAAACTTTATTTTCAGCATATTCATTGTCTATATACTTCACTTTTCTCTATCATGAACAAAATATTATTTATTCTCTGAAGGAAATTATTGGACTTTCCAGCTGGAAAAATATAATCTTTGAGATTGTTTGTGGCAACGTTTTTCTCTTGAAATCTGGCAGATTAGCTCATATCTCCCTAGTCACAGCAACATTTGAGCAAATAACAGATGGGAATGATGTCAGGGCAAATAATGTCTGCTTCTGATGATTTTTCCACAGTTTAGGATAGAACCACAGAACCACTCTTTTTATGGTTAGAGAAATCATCCGGTGCTGCAGGTAGATAGTCATTTAGAATGCCACTTAGATGGATTAACAGCATAATGTAAACTTTCTGCTAATTTAAGGAATGAACTCTCAGATATTTCTCCTTCACTTTCCTCTTAATTTAGAAAAGGAGCTATCATTATGAATAGGATTTAAAAAATTATCTTATGCCATTATCATTTATAAACAAATGTAGCTTTTTGCATGTGCATGACAAACCTTCTCTGCCCACATCAGCCTCTGTCTGAAAGAGGATGTGCATAGTGCCACTGATAATCATAGAATAGGACAAGTAAGACAGTTACAGCATTGAAAGAAATGTCAAGGAGTTTACCATCAGAAATCTAGAAATAGAGGGCTATGTGTGCAAATGGTTCTATATATTGCACGAGTCTGACATAAAATGTTGAAAGCAAATCCATTGATACTCGGCAGTTGCAGGTGTTTTCTTCCAGTCACTCACTGTTTTTCTGGTGTGCAGCTACTGTTAGTCATGCTACAGCTGCTGGCCCAAGATGTAACTGAAGTGAAACTTCCAGCTTTCCTTTTGATCTCTACAAAATATTGTCCCATGGAGAATGGGTTATGAGAGCTAAAGTGAAATAAAGGGAAGCAGGCAAGAAGTAATAGTTTGGAATTTTGTGGGGTTCTTTTTGTTTTGTTTTTTGTTTCTAATAATACAGCAAGCTACATTAAGCATATGAAAAGCAGATTTTGTTTGCACAATTAACATTAAAGATGTGGGTTTGGAATACTTTTTGGCCTGCTTTTCTAAGGAAATGTGGCATATGGAATTGCACTGTTCATCTGCCAGCTCTTCAGTCCTCCACTTCTCCTGCAGGGATGCTTATGCCCACTGGCCGAGTTCAACCAGGATCAAAGACACTGAATTCCTTAAGATCACTGAAAATTGGTGATGGATAAAGGAGAGAGATTAGCATTGTTGCAACCCTCTGGCATGATCACAACACATACCCCCTCTTCCCCAGATGATTATTATGTCACTCATGCACATGGCACCTCCAGGGAGGAGCTAACAAAATAGAAGGACTTAGAAAGTGCTCAGACACTTGGAATTTCCACAGTGATGCTCATAGATAAAGCAAAATCAGTATGCAACCAAAGTTCAATTGTTTTGCTGCTTGTTATTTTCTGCTGATTTAATAATCTTTTCAGAACTTCTTGGAAGGAGCTGGGCTAGAAATGTTATATATTTATCATCCATTTTATAATTTGCCCTTTTCTATCTCTTGTTGATGGTTTGTGAAAGTTGGAGCTCTTTTAAGGGCTATTAAAATTATGAGATAATTTTCATCATAAAGAATGCCTGTGCTCTGAAGAAAGTTTATGTGTGTCAGTAACTTGATGTAATTAGAAGAGTATTTGCTGTCTGAGTGGCAAGGAAAATCTGCATCCTTTTACAAAAAGTGAAGCAACAGATTGCAATTTCAAAATAAAACAGAACGGCTGCTCCCTAGTTTTTTGAAAGTAAAGACTTCAGAGCCATGTTTGTCAGCTTGCGTCAGGCCCACCTTGGCAATGGTCTTTCCACAGTGTTTATTAATATAAGGATCATTCCCTTCACTTCTTAGCTAGAACTTAAGGAATTCTACTTCTTTCAAGTGCAGTAGTGTTGTCAGATTCCTGTTCCTTTTGGTTTCTCTGCTCTGGTCTTACCTTGGATTCCAGCTCTGACCTTATTATAATTCCTTGCACCTGTCCAAGGGCTCTGAACTGGCTCTTGTTTGTGGCCTTATTTTTCTTCCAAAAGTATTCTCTACTGCTTAGTTCCTCTGGCTCTCCAATCTCTAGCCTGACATGACAGTTGCCTTCAACTAATCCTCTCAGTATTTCATGTAGACTCTCAGTTTTCCCAGAGTCCAGATCTGATTATATCCCTAACAAGCCATTTGTTTGATAGAATACTCAGTTTTCTGACTATGGTTCCTGGCCTGTCCTGATCTTGTCCCTCTGAGCTGAGGTTTTCATACCACATCCACATTTTAACAGTAAACTGGCACCTACTCTTATGCGGTGTGTTCTGATTTTCTCCTTGTAGCGTTCTGGGCAATCTGATTTATTTATGACATTTCATCAATGTTCTTAAATCCAATATATTGTAAATAACAGTATTATTGATGGCAATAGTAGTTTTGATTGTTATAATGTGTAGATTAAAGATGCAAATAATAACTATGGAAGGACATACTGCTATATTTGATACACAACTTCATAACAAGAAACCTGGTTTTCTTTCTTAAAATTAATAACTGTGTGGGGAAAAATGCCCATTTCTGTCACATAAAGAAAAACAGGAGGAAAAATCAATGATTTCTGCAGATTTTCAAATTGTTGCAGATATCTACAAATAACGCGTTTAATGTCAAGGAAATGTAATTAAAAATATTCCAAAAAATAAGACACTCTACTCTTAATAGACATGGTAAGAGCATACACAGTAAGAGGAACTAAGAATTGAAAGTGTCTCTAATTTAGTAGTTTTTCAAGATTATTTTTTCCCAGCAGATGTTGCATTTCCTTAAAAGGGCTTTTATTTTTTTTTAATTATGTGGTCCAATTGTTTCATTTGGATCTGTAAGTGTAATAACTGGGAGGTAAGACAGCCATGAAACAGTGTCCATGTATCCCAAAGCTTGGCTCTAGAGAACATCAAGTATTACTTTATAATTCCATTTTAAATGTAAAATAACTGCTGAGCCTTGATTGCTTTTAGCATTATAATTGGAATATAGCAATAAGATGTTACATAGTATGAAGGGATTAATTATTTCACTATTAAAACTTATCTGTTCTAGTGTTAGAAAGTAATGTCTGTCGTTCCCTTATTTCCACTAGAAATATTCCAAGTCGTATTTTTACATAATTGCAAGAAATAGTGCCTCTGGAAAACACTTCTGTATATGAGGGAGAAAATTAGAAGCAGCTGAAACCCCTATTGTGTAGCAGTGACATCTCTGTCAGTTCTGCCTCGAGTGCTATAAGAAGTGGTGTGCAAGGAAACTCACAGAGCAGAGGCAATTAAGATTGAAAGAGAGAAAAGCTGAAAATTGTCAGACAAAACACTGCAAGGTCAGGACAACAGGGCATTAAGGAATGTTAACAGAGGCAAGGACATTGAATACTGACTGTAGGGGAATTTTGTGGCATTTGAATCTAACACATCTAAAAATATGTTGAAGCGCTATATGGTTCTTGGGATGTTTTTGTATCTTCTCAGAAAGATTTAGTAAACAATAACCAACAAATGACATGTAGATATAAAAGCTGCAGGGAAAGAAAATTATTTTTGTCTACATTGTTTTGAGAATGTTAATAACAGCAAAAGCACAACAATATGTAATTTGTTTGTTAGGGGAGCGTTTTTTTAAGTATAAAGTAGCCTTTGTATGAGAACATGCAAAATTTGGACACTTAAGCTAAAAGTAATCTTTCCTTTTGTTGGAGGAAAAGCTGGGTTAGTTTTGTTTGCTTGTTTGTTTGTTTTCTGTCATCATTATTTTCTACTCCACACAAGCCAAACAAAGCCAAACATTCCCTGAATTTGACTTGCGAGGGTCTTAGTGTTTCTGTGTTACTTTTTTGATTCCACATCAATCTGAAAATTAGACTTTTCCAATTCTTCTGCCCCACCAAACAGAGCCTCTTCCAAACTGTGGAATAACTAAGCACCAAGAGATTAGGGTGCTCTAACGTGTTGAGTGAGAATCCAGTGAAGTTTTTCTCCTGAGACTAATCCGCCTATCAATTCATTCTTAATTGTTAGCATAAAGAGGAGCTATCCCAACAGACAACATTGTACAAAGCCAGTTCTACAGCACAATGACCCCAGGTCTTTCCTGGGATCTTTGGGAACTGAGATAGATCTTTTACCATGATACAGACACAACAAGCACTGTCCTCTCAATTGACCAGAAATTTCACTCTCCAACTGAGGAAATAATGTGATTCAAGTTCAGTTAAAAATTTCTGTTTGAGATAGTAGTTTCTTAAACAAGAAATGAGCAACATGCCTCAAAAAGCTTCCTTCAGATAAGTCCTACAAGCTGTAATCTGGATAAAGAGTCAGAAAGCTTTTTTCCTCCGTATTTTTAAAGATGCGAATGTGTGTTTGTAAATTCAATAATTTATTTGAATTTCTTGGGCCCAGATGACAGGCATGTCATGTCGTGTCAGCTGTAACACATGTCAAGAGGCAGGCTTTGGTAATAGCAGTCAAACCAGTCAAAGTAATGTAATCTTCAAGTTTATTAAGAAAATGTCTTGATCCATTCTTGAGCTGGAAAATCCTTCCACCTTCAAAGAATGCTTTACAACTCCTGTGACTGCCCTAAGTATGGCTGTGTTGCATTTCAGAAACTGAAATCTATGCCTGATGTATATATTCACCCCAGGAATGAAAGGTTTCCAAAACAGATCCAGGGTAAAACAAAAAAGCCATATAGATTATGTATTAGGGAACATTTTTTTTGATCATTATTGAGAACAAAACCCAACGTATCATTATAGGATACTATGCATATGACCACAGAATCGGATCAAGGAACAGGGGAAAAAACCCCACCCAAACAAACCCAAACACATCCAGACCACTTACACCTCTAAAAATCCACTATTTTGAAATTTTAGCCACTTTTCCCATTAAATGCTGAATAACTGCAGTCATAACTAACTCTGCAAGATCGAAGCCATTTCACAGATAACGGTTTCTGGGATTTAGGATGCTGTCTGTGGTCAAAATTTAAGCAGAAAAGCAGATGAACTACATGAACACTTTCTTGGTATATGGAATAACAAGTTGGAATCTGTGGTATCTGCTCTCAATAAAAGAAGGAATTACAACTGAGACTCATATCTTAAGTATATCTCATAGATGAAGCTGTTGCACTTTTTTATTAGATACTTAAGAATTTAAGTATTAGTCTTTGGAAAACATTAAGCTCTGGAAAAGGGTAATTTTGACATGGTAAGAGGGTAGAAATATTTTTATTAAGGAGTTGGTTTGATTGTAATGCAAAATGAGGGAGCAAATTTCATAAAGCTTCAAAAATATCACCTTCCCCCCCCCAAAAAAAATCTTAAGGTATATTCTTCAGTTCATTTATCACATTTTCCTCATATTCACCTTACATCATCTCTTTTATGACGTATTAAATATTTCATGAGAATTTTCTGATTAAGTTACTGATTTAATTTTGCTATGTATTGTTGAAAGCTACAAAATTCTATCATAGCACCATTGAGTCAGTAATATTTTTAGACAAAAGGGATTATTACTATATTAAATAATGTTCCTTATTAAGAACACCAGTATTTAAAGATGTAAGACATTTAAAAGAACAAAAAGGACATTTATTCGTTGCATTATAGCTTCTTTAGAAATGCAAAAAAAAAAAATCAACATGATACCAGCATGAACAATACAAGAGATCACTTCTGTTCTGTTCTGTTCTATTCTATTTATTTTATTCTACTTTAACTGAATAAATAAAGACCACTGGCAAATAAATCAAATGAAATTTAAGTATAAACTGTGTGGGAATTTGTGATCACTGCAGAGGAGTTGGTTAAAAAGAAGAGGAATGAAATTTAATGTGTAGATTACAAATAGGAAAAAGAAAGACACATCTGAAGCCTGTTGTAACAAGCTGAGCAGCTGGTCCATAATGCAGAATTCAGGCATGAGTCATAACAGTTAAAACCAAAGCTATATGACATTTAACCCTAATATCAAAATAATATCCCTAATATCCTAGTTTCATCGAAAATTTTTTTGTCACCCTCGGATGGCTTTTTTTGCAGCACTCTAATTTGACTCCACAGTTAAACTTTTTCAAACTCACTGATTTTGTAAGAGATTCATATTTACACTGAAAGTTGATTTTCCACCAAGACTTGTATTTTGAATTGTCCTTGTCAAATACAATGGTCAGATGTGCTAAGCATTACTTGTTTGATAACAAGATGTAAGGATCTTTATTAGGATACTGCTCATTCCTTGTATGATGAGAAAAATGTAGTTTTAGCTAATTTGAGTTCATGAAGATGGGCTTCTATTTGTTTCATTTAATAAAATAAAAAGAGAAATAGCAGTGCAATCCCAGGGCTCTCATTATGAAGGCTCTGTGTGAAAACCTCTGAACAATATTTTACATATTCCATATTCCATGCTAATGTATAGCAAAAGCTTATAGACATGCAAATGGGTTCTTGTGAGGTACTCTAGTAAAGAGCCAGCAGTACAATACTCCCTGTAAACAGCCTGGCTAGCTGTGGATAAATGAGATGAAGGGAAATACCATAACATCACATCGCAGGGATCTGCAAGTGCTTTACCTCATGCCATTATATTGAAGGCCATTACTCATGTCAGCTACTCAAAACATTACAGCACAACTCTCTTAGCCTTTATCATGCCTGAGTGAAGCGTGACAATTTCAGGCAGTGCCATAGAAGTGAGAAACTTGAACAAATCTGACTGATAGTTCACAGGATTTCAGCACGCATTGCCCTTTGTGCCGTGCTCACTAATGCATCCACAGCGCAGCGCATTAATCGCATTAGGTTACGCATCAGTCCAACTCTGCTGCCTCAAAAGCTTCTTTTCCCATGAGAGCTCTGGAAAGGGGCTAATGACCTCCTTTAGCTTCATCTAGAAATATTGTCACAAGGCGAAGATTGGTATTATGTGACTATTAACATCAGAAGTCACTTCCTGATATTACAAATGGGCTTGGAAAAAAATATCTTTGACTGACATGAAATCATAGCATCACAGAATGGTTTGGGTGGAAATGGACCCTAGAGGTCATTTATGGACACCTCTCAGTAGACTATGTTGCTCAAATCTCCATCCAGCCTGACCATGAATGCTTCCAGGGATGGGGCATCCACAGCTTCTCTGAGCAACCTGTCTCACTCCCCTCATGACCAAAGGCAGCTCGCTCAGCCTGGCCTCTGGTACTTCTGTGCTCTGGCTCCTCTCCATGCCAAAAGCACTGGGCTGGGGCTACACACCGTCCATTCCTGGACTGGAGAGACTGGGAGGGGACAGACAAGTCAAGATGCAGTCACCAAAGTGCCAGATAAGAGGGAAGCATTTTTACTCTTTTTTCTTGTTTTCTTGTCTTTAAAATAATTCATTGTGTAATCATGAAAAGAACTCCTAATGATGCAGCTAGGAGGGACCTTGATGCTGAAGGCCAGAACTTGAGCTGCAGTGCCAGCATGACGTAAGGAGCCTGTTGGGATTCTTTGCAAGTGAGTGCCTTCAAAAATAATGACAGCTGGGTTCTAGGACAAACAGGAGCTGCTGCACATTGCCAAGAGGTATCTTCTAGGGATAGTTGTGGGGGGAGTTATGGGAGGCCACCAATGTTGACTACTCCTGCAGGCATGTTACTGGACTAGCTACAGTCCTAATCCAGTTTGACAGCTGAGGTGTGCCCATCTCCATTTCAATCAACCTCTTCCCTCTCAACTTGTTTTTTACATAGATTGTACTTTCAGGATTTTCATGATGAATCTTTCCTGCAGACACATAGTGTTATAAGATTGCCAGGTAATTCAGGGGACTTTGGAGTTTTTCACAAATATTTTTCATAAAGCAAAAGACTTTTGCTCCCTGTACCAGTTATATGAAGCTTGGATTTTTTGCCCTTCACAGACAAAATCTAATTTAAGTGGCTGTCTTCACACCATCAGACATTTTCCTCAGACTGTGACCTGTCTATGGCTGTGGAGGGGAAGGAGGGAAATAAGTAAATTTGCTGTCTTAATGATCAACTACAAGCAGCATGGAAAAACATCAGTGTGTTCGTCTGCTCTATCCCCTGAAAAGTACCTCAAACAAAGGACTCAGATTTCTGTTTAAGATTGTTCAAATCCCAAGAGCAAAGAACAACTTTGTTCCTAAGCCCACCAGTAAGAATCTCTTAAAATTGCATTCTGCCTTCAGCATCCCAAAGGACATAGTGTATCAGCCATTTATTACCCCTCTGCTACTGCAAACTACCTTTCTCATCCAAACACCTCCCCTGTTTGTGAAGGAAAAAAAAAATCTCATAGGAATTAGACTCGCAGAAGAATATTGTCTTCTCTTTCATGTTCTTCCCCCTTGGCTGAAAAGAAATCTAACTGTGGCAAAAGCCCCAGATGCTGTTCCCTCTCATTCTGTTGGTCAAAGTTGTCCTCATAAATAGGAAGTCAGTAGTCCAACACATTTAATATTTCATTATGGGTTGTGTTAGTATCTTGTGGCTGAGTATCAAGATTTAGTCTAAGGAAAGCAGAGTAATAATTTTGATTTCACATAAAGGATAGCATATTGGAAATATTCCTCCTAACTAGACTTTGATTTATGCCACTGGCAATGTTATCTCTTCCTGCGCTAAGTTATTAGCAAATAGTTAGTGGTTAAAAATGTCCTGAAACCAGACAGCTAAATCCATTCAATAGCTATATTCATGCATTTGTGAGACAACAATTTCAAGTGACTCACAGTTTAGTTCCTGGATTGTTTCAGGCAATGCCATTTTCTTAATGAATATGCACTTCCACTTGCTTTTGAATGGTAGATTTTATCAACTTCTTGCATCTACTTTTCTCACATCATGGCTTCTAAATTTGAGAGAAAGAAAAATACATTTTTTCTATATTTTCCTGAAGTTTTGAAGGATGATCACTGTTTTATATGTAATGCCTTAAAAGAAGTGCTGGACTTAATGCTGTCTTTGCTCATTAACTTCACGACTCATCTCTAGTCCTCAAAATACTTGTCTTGCCAAGAAAATCTCTTTCCCTTAATAAGGAGGCAGAAGCAACAAAACTATTAAATGAATTCAAGGAAATTTTCTAAGCAGGCCTGCCCACCTTCTGAAGGGATGACTAGACTAGAAGGATAATGTAGGTCTAATTTCCAGCTTAGATGGAAAAGAGGGAAGGAAGCATGATGCAAATGGTAACAAGCTGTCAGCAAAGGAGGTAGTTGTGTCTGGGGGGATGAGGGATGTACAAAGTGCACAGGAAGATAGCTTTTATAGACATGAAGTAGTTACATAATATGATGAAATGCAGAGAGGCAGAGCTCTAGGGCACAATCATTCTCTACTAGCAAAATGCTCGTTCATGCAAAAGACATTTCCAAACAACAAATTAACCCAACAGGAATAGAAATTGCAGCTGTAAAGAAAAAAAATGCCATACTCAGCATTAAGGTTATTCTGACTGATAACTGTGTATGTGAGGAGCTTTTCTGTTCAGCTCCACATTCTCCATCCATTAAACAAAGCAAGCAATACAACCTTAAACGAGGTGCAGGAAAATACTGGGGAGATTTCTCCCTGTAAAATTTTGTGTCCTTTTGTATTTTTAACCTTATTTCCTAAAGGAGTAGTATTTGTTGTGGTATTGCTGGCAGGATGTCGATTAGCCTGTTTCATGAATATTCCCTCTTCTTCCAAAAACTTTGGGACCTATTTGGTTTTTATCAAATTTGAAGTAAGGTCAGAAATCTTACAACTCTGTAAATTTGGGCACCAAGCAGGAAAAACCTACTCTTCCACAGGACAGAAGACAGGCAGAACTTACCAGTTATGCTGGTGCTTGACAAAAGTCAACTTAATAAGAACATTTTATGATTTTTATACACCAAATTAAATATGTATTTAATATATTATAATTTATAACCTCTGTGCACACTATTGAGGTGGACTAGATTGTTTAAGAGAAAGGATGTTCAGAATGATTTTGGGAGGAGAAAAATGAAGAAGCTTCTTGTATTCAGGGATGATCTTCCTGAAGTGTTTAGTGCTGGGTGCTCCTTTTTGAGGCACCTGCATTCATTACTGTTTCCAAGGCCAAAAGAAAATGTGGTACAGGTATATGAACCAACAGGTAGAAATATATGAGATGGAGTGGAGACGGAAATGTCAATTTGTAGTTTTTTGAACATACTGTCAATAACAGGAAAGTACTAGTCCTTCAGCAGCACCTTCTAGACATCAAAACAAGTTCCTTCAGAAACTCTTTCTCTTTCTCTAACTGTATTTACTGTCCTTCTCACTTTCATATGTCAAACAGTGTCTGTTCTTAGCTTTGGCTGACCGCCTTAAATTTTTAAAATTTTTTCCACAGAGCTTTATTTACCATGCTTTTTGATCCCATGTGTACTCTAAGGGATACTTCATAGGTTTAATTTAATTTCATATCTTCTCTCACTTTCCATCTCATCTGTCAAATTAGTGACACTATTTCACAGTAGTTACTTTTATTAATAATTAATTGATTAAATAGTGTATAAAAAGTTAATCATTTGTGGTAATGCATAGCTATAAAACATGGAAATTACATATTGACCATTTTATTTATAAAAATTTTCGCATAAGAAGATGTCAGCCCTTTAATGAGAATGAGAGGAGAAGCTAAATATTTGATATCTGTAGAAGGTACATTCTCTTTGCCAGTATCACTATCTAACGGGCTAATTTCCATCTCTTATTTCTGTATCAGCATATTCTATCTTTATCAAACCAAAACACTGTTGTAAAGGTGAAAAACCGAAAATGTTTTTTCTAAGTATAAATCTAATTAAGACTTTTGAGGTTCGTAGAAAGCCATAATGACTGTCCTGGAAGTCCTTAGGGAAAAAAGTATAAATTCAGGAGAGCAACTGTATTCATTGTACATGTTGATAAAATCTGAGACTGCATTTAGAAAGAAAATAGCAAATCATTATAGCCAGAGTTTAGAACAATGGAACAAGCCCATCTCACTATAAAGACAAGTGGTGGTTAGAAAGATAACCTGTAATCAGAGCCCTAGGTCTAACAACCTGATAAAATGCTACTACATATTGTGACTAGAACTGCTGTGTTTTCATTACTACTTTAACACTTTACTTACACTATTACTTACTTGTTTTCAAACTGAATCTGGTTTCTGTACCTCAAATATATGCAAAATAAGGGAATTTTATGATTAAATGAACAAAAGCCTTTATCCCTTATAGATTTCCTTCAAATTACTACTCACTTTCTAAATGTTCTGGTAGCCTATAGTAACATGTCCTAGCTCATAACTGTATTAATCACTGAAATAATATGTGGTGATGCACTAAGTGATGAAAGGTATGATATTTAAGAATTCTTCTGAAAATGAATGGAGAAAGTTGGATGATTTGCAGCAACCAGCAGAAGGCTCATCTTTTGATGTTGCAAGAGAGAGCAAGAAACACTGTAGAAGGTTAGTGAAAGATGAAACTGCTGTTTCTATCCAATTTATTGAAAACAATAGATAGCTTGAAGCCAACAAGTCTAAAATTTCTAATAAGCTCATACATCTGAACTGCTTAGAGGAACAGCACCTTACAGGGTAATTTTTGTAGGTGAAGTTGCTCACATATGTGGTGGTACAGATTAAATGTTGGTTACACTGTGTAGGCACTTAACAGAGTCTTAACTTTGCTAATGAGATTTAACCTATTTTTTTCTGAAGGAAAAAGTTTCAGTATTACTTTTCCATTACTGAAATTCATACTACCAAGCTGTGTACATTTTAAAAATTATTTTCTCCAGTCAGATTCAACTGATCCTAATTAACATTAGTATTACTTCAGTGAAACAGATTTTACAGTCCTGGATAACCTCTGCACCACCAAGAGACCCAGACCAGACTGGCTGAAAATGGATGTTGGAACATTCCCCTTTCATTTGAGAAGCAGCCAAACGTCTTAATTCTTTTTTGCATAACCAACATATATAAGGGTGCAAGGGATTAAATAAATTCTGGGTGATAGTGATCAAACAAATAAACTCCCAAAGCAATATATTTGCTTTCTGATAGTTTATATTTTGCTTTTTTCCCATGCAAAATCTTTTCAGTCATCTCTTTTAGCTCTGTAGTTTATTTTGTATTTCATAAATGCATTCTGTGCATAATTAAACCAGCACTGATTTTCAAAGTCATAATGAACTTAATGTTAATTTTGACACTGGCTTATGCAGAGACAGGATTTCATCTGGAGTAAAAGGAGGGACTTCTCAATGACTGAACATGCAGAAAAGAATGTTTTGCAGTTCAATCAAATCTCAGAGTCTGTTTAGAAGATGCTGAAAAAAAATCAAGAGAATAAATAATAAATTCTGCAGATGTAGCAATTAGTAGTTCTGAGAAGGCCTGTAACTGTTACCACAGTAATATTAAATTTTTCTGTCACTGAACATGATCTATTATCATTAATTTTAAATGCCAGTACAGTTCCATTGCCATAACAGTGGGGTATAATCTGCATTCTTTGACAAGGGTTTGTAATTAACTTTTACTGAGGGCACTGAGTGCTTTGATGGAGATCTGCTAATTTTACTGAAGTCTGATCAGTAGGAAGCAAGATGCCACCTCTAGCATTGCCAGGTTTAGTTCTGTGTGCTCTCTTTTCATCCGTGAAATGGAGCACGAGTGCCCTGCAACTGCAGCCTGACAGTTCACAGGAAAAAGAACGGAAGCATGGGAGGTTCTTCAGAAGTGCAACAACATTTAGTACTGCTGGTGCCTTATCAGGCTGAATACAGGTTATCTGCAGATAACCCTGCCTTAAGGTAAACCCAGCCCTAACTCAGCAGAACACACAAACCTAAAACACCCCTTATGATTTTCTCATTGCAGTTCAGGGCACACTCTTTCTCACTTTGGTGGGATCAGCATTCCTTGATGAGTCCTGCCATGACAGGCTTTCATTACAGCATGTTAGATTCATGCACCAGTTAGGTTTTCAGAGTTTCTTTTTTTTCTCCCCTTGAGGAGGAACATGGAGGAACACATCATCGATAAACATGAATAGATGGAACAGAAGATATTAACTCTCGTTGGAGGTTATCTACTTCACTGAGTGAGCTTACGTAAGTCTAGAGATGGTCTAGTTATTGGGAGACAGCTAGAGAAGGACTGATGCTGCGAGACACAGAGCATGTTCAACCTCCCTGATATGCAGATGCATTTAGGAGTAGGTGGGCTCTTCAGGATCAAATACAGTCACAGTCACTGCAAGGACACATGGTAGAGTGAAATTCGTGCAACTAAATTTGAGAAGCAGGGCTGTTTAGTAAACCTGACTTTAAAAGATGGAGTGTTGCATTTTCCTGGGAGCATGACACAAAAAGGCTCAGAATAAATGGGATTTCTAATTTCCAGTGAACTTATTTAAAGTTTAATAAACCTTCAAAGAACAAAGTTTGGTGCATTTGGGCTGTTTAATTCTTTAAGCGCAATGTTGGCAGTTTCTCAGTATTTGCTGATGGCTGTAGCTGCCTGGCAATCTGCCAAACATAAATACTGTGCAAAGCAGTCTTTTAAAGTTCACTAAGCAGTTGCTTCTAGTTAATTTCTACTTAGTTAGTTTTGTGACATCCACATGTTACTATTTCCCCCCAAAAAATGTGGAAAAATAATGAGTGGTCTAATGAGGAATACATACGATCCACCTAAATTTCTTTATCACTTTTATCTGTACAGCGGAATCACCTCACCAATCTTCGTTATCCTTGCACCCCGTAGGAGTGCAGTTTCAATTGCTATCAAACAATTCATCATAGTATTTTACCTAATTTAATCTAGAGACAAGTGTATAAACTTATTATATTTTCTTTCCTGCAGGGTATTAACATTCATATTTCATCCAGCTAGGCACCCAGTTCCATTTGAATACTTATCTGATCTGATTAACCCTCCTGCACTGATGAGTTGATGGGAAAACCTTAGAAAGGTGTATTTACTTCTGTTACTTTCAGCACCCATGGTGAAATCACAGTCCCAGTTTTATCACAATCACAGTTTTATTACTGACTTCAAGATTTTACATCACCAGAAGAAAAATCTTGAAGAGATGACAGGCTAAGACAGGCTTCTGTTCTTGACCTGAATTATACCTTGTGTCAGAAAATAGTAATAAAAAGGCCTTTTCCAGGCCAACCCCCCGTTTTTGGCCTCTGCTAAGACATGGTTGCAAACTGGCAGTCCTTTCTAATGATAGCAAGATGAGATCAAATCAGAAGCATTGCTTATGGGAAAGTTTGGAAGTACACTCTGAACAGAAATCTTAAGGACTGTAGGAAACACAGAAAAAAATAGCTACTGGAGCAAAAATCTGACCTTTTCACTGTTTCTAGGAACTTTGTTTTGAGAATTGAATTTTGTTCCTCCAGCCATCCCTTGCCATTCCCTGAGGGGTAGAGACAAGCTTCCAGTGGCTGCACAAATACTGTCCATCAGTACAAACTGACCTCTACTCATCACTCAGTCCGGTCATACCATCCGTTTATCCTTTGCTTCATTGCACATATTGGATGTCAGTGCCCACCTTCTGGACAAGGCTGCTAAAAATGCAGTTGAATACAAACCTGCAAATTGGGCTGAATTGCTGTGATTTGTCTCCAGCCAGGTGACCTGTCCAGTCAAAGCTGGCATCATCCCCTCACAGAGGATGTACTGGTGGGAATGGCACTAAGGGTCTTGCCAAACGGTATTTAGAAGATCATCAGTGATTTTGTTGCTGGAAGCGTCACACTTTTGGCTCATATTATATTGCAGGGTATTTCAAGTGTGTCATTTGTTCTTGGTATTGGAGCCAGTGAAATTATCAACTGTGAATAATTTATGTGAAGAATTCTGGCAGTCTACATCCAAAATTTTAGTTTCATGAAGACTGGTATTTCACACAGATACAAAGCAAACGCATGCGTTTCAAGTCATTTTTTTGTTCTTTTTCTCCAGCCAATAAATTCAGTGTGTACACACACATATAATTAATCTGCCTAATTCTTCAGTAGCACTTTGCTTCAAAATTGCATTGAAGTCTTTCAGTGGTAAAAGAGAATTGATATCTTCTCACTTATTTGACTGCTGGTTTGTTTTACAGGAATCTGCACCTTGGGTGAGGTTTTCCAAAGCCAGTGGAAGTTGTCTGAAGTTCCTCTTGCATTGTCAGAGGTAAAACCACTGTTCATTTCTGTGGGAGCAGTATGCCATAGTAATTTTTTCTTGTTTTCACCTTTCATATTCCTTGTCCTAAGGTCAAATGTGGTTAAAGTTTGGTTTTCTCATAGAAACTTGTTTTTCAGAATAATCACTTCTGAAACATAATTTAAGATTGTGAAAAGTTACAAAAGACTGATACTTTCCCATAGAAAGCTTTCTTCTTGAAAATCTTTCATATGCCAGTCCAGGATAGGAAAAGACAGGGATTCATAAAAGGGACACAGTTCATAGAACCATAGGATCATGAAATATCCTGAGTCAGAAGGGACTGACAAGGATCATCAAAGTACAACTCCTAGCCCTTCACAAGACACCCCAAGAAACTCACCCTGTGCCTGAGAGTGTTGTTCAAACACTTCTTTAACTGTCAGGCTGTTGATGTGACCACTTCCCTGGGGAGCCTGTTCAGTGCCCACCCACCCTCTGAGTGAGGAACCTTTTCCTGATATCCAATCTAAGCCTCCACTGACACAGCTTCATGTCATTCCCTTGGGTCCTGTTGCTGGTCGCCAGAGAGTAGAGAAGACAATAGTTGTGTTATTAGGAAAAAAATCATGTTTGTCGCTTAATTCTATGCCTTGCTTGTTACATACAAGCACACACCTCAGTGGAGCATACGCGGTTTTATAAATTGCAGCTTGCTTCACTTAAGGCAAGTCTGAGATCACATTTCCTAGCTACTGGCTGGTTCAGATGAAGTTACTATCTCTCTGACTTTTGTAACCCTCTGAAAGAGTGCATGCAACCTTTACAGCTTCCCTGTGTTGCAAAGCTTCTGCATTCAAGACAGGCCAATGATATTGCTACTTTTGGAGGAAAAAAAGAAATTTTTGGTATTTTTTAATCTTTGAATTACTGGAACAATGGAAGTGTGTTGGCTACCAGATGGCTATGTACACTCTCACTCTTTACACCTTTATAATACTCTCTGTTGGGCAAAGCAAAGTCATGTACATCTGTGAATACTTATAGGACAACATCATTTGATTTGCACAGCGCCTGTTTCTGGAGTGCATATGTGTATAAATTATATGTATAAATATGTGCATAATTTATATGTATAAATATGTGCATATAAAAAAAATTGTAATTTCTCCTGAAATGCCAACCCTAATTAGCACATATTCAAAAGGAGAAGTATGTTTTCCCCTAGAGTTTAAAGTCTAATTAAATCTAAAATTTCAGATATGTTGTCCTTTATTGGAGAAGGGAAATAGCAGCTCACTGATAAGAGAAAAGAACTTTAAGTTTCTGCAACATTCCATAGATACCTGCGAAACAGAAGTGCTTCCTTCGTATAAACAGGTTTCTGACCTTTTATAGCTCATGAAGCAGAGTAAAAGGTGAAGTGTAAACATTTTCTGGTCTTTGTCACAATGCTGCTGCTTTATCTTCTATTTGCCTTCTGAACCTAGGCTCTGATGTGCCGTTCCCAAACAGTCACTTTTTCTTGTTTCCTTATTGATCATGGTGGCTGGCTTCTGCCTTTAGGAAAGTCCTGACATTGATGGTCCCTGCTTGAGGGCTGGGCAAAGATCACAAATAATTGTGCCTACTGATGGGATGCTGCTAATAAGACACTCAGGAGCAAACTGGGACTTCCTTAATAACATCAACAAAGTGGCACATCTCAAGACACTTAAAATGAAAAGTACTTTCATGTGCTACTCAAGATAACTGGGGTCTTACCTCTCATAAATACTCCATTAAAAGCAAAAAGGGAATTGACAAAGTGTGACAGAATTTGAGAAAGATAAACAAAGAAAGTGGAGGTGAAATGCAGAACTTTCCACTCATACTTTATTGCTACGTGAAATGAGTGAAATGGGATTCTGTAGTTCTCTGCTTAGACAAACCCGCATGAGTGACTGGTATCCACATAACACAGCATTATTTGGCCTAGACTGCCCGATTCCCTTCAGAGAAATACCCTTACACCTTCTCTATTCTAACTGCAAGAGGGCCTTAGTCTTACATCTAAAAAACAGTTAGATACTGTCCATGTCATAACCTTAAAAAAAAATTTCAAATATAAAATTGGATTTTAAAAATGCATTCCAAATGTCATTGTTGGGCTCTTTGGGACTCTCTTTTCATCACTATTATTTATTCAGTAGCACACCTTGAAACTAGCTGGATGCCTCTTTGAAAAAGTTATATTTTAATACTTTTTAATGTAATGCGGATTATTAATATATTACTTAAAACCCAAGATTTGCTTATTTTCATTTTCACACATTTTAAAAGGTTGCTGAAACTGCATAGAAATAATGTGTGAAATTGCTAAATGAGGCTATTATTTCCTTTTTTCCTATGCTAATGAATTCATTAACAGTTGCTCAGTTATTATCAAGGATATTCTTTAGTTGTTGGATTAGACAGATTTTTATCTTATTCTGACTGTGAATCTGCTCATTACATATCTGACAAAAAGCAGATGATTTCTCCTGCAGAAAACTAACACCCAAGCCCCCAAAACACAACCAGGAAATATTCTCATAATTTCCTTGACTCTGATGTGTGTTTAAGCTCTTCAGTTTGCTTTTTGAGACTGTTCAGAACATCATAATGAACTGTGTAAACATGTCAACAACTGTAAGCAAGGAATAATAATATCAATGCTGAACTTATAACAGGCAGTGTAAACACTAAGACAGGGTTTCCCAGTTGTATCATTTGTCAAATAATCTTTCTAAGGCATAGAATAAGATAGAAATCTGTTCTACACTTATATGTTCACCTACCTTTCATTTAATGAAGGATAAAAGTGCTTATCTTGTAGATTACATTATTTCTTGCTCCTTACAGATTTTCAACACCCAACAATGAATATTCATTAAAGATATAGCCCATTTAATCAAAAAACTTAGAAGTATTTTGAAATTAATTAATTAGTGACACCTAACGTCACATCTATTTGTGAACATATTTCAAGTACACTTCACTGTTTTGCCTGATGGTCCTGTACTTCATACCTGTTCTTATTCCTGCTGTCTTTAGATTTATCACTTCTTTTATCCAAGAGCTCTTTGGAGATAGGAGCTTGTTAGATACATTTAAGAAACATAGTACAGGAAGGTCTTGATGCCAGGTTGAATCTTGTACAGTTTTATGAATTACGGATGGCCTTAGTACATGACACAATAGGTGAAATTTATGATACAATTATCCTTATAGACAACAGCTGTTCTTTCTAGAAGGAAAATTTGTGCATTAGGTGAACGAGAAATGCAAACTGAAGAGAAATGTATTACACAATATTGTCCTTGATACTTTACGAGTCTGCAGGGATGGTGTGGGGTCACAGGTGTGGCTGAAGTATACTGTAGAAAACCTGTGAGATAATCCCAACCTGTGGGATTATCTCACATTACCAGGTTTGCATGTGCTCACATTCTTGCAAGTGTATAATCTTCTCTAGACTGCTCTGCATTCTCTCTCTTCCTATTACCCAGCAAAGATGTTTAATGAGGGATAAAAGTGCTTATTTGTAGGTGACATTATTTTTTGCTCCATACAGATTTTCAACACCCAACAATGAATATTCTTTAAAAATATAGCCCATTTAATCAAAAAACCTAGAAGTATTTTGAAATTAATTAATTAGTGATGCCTAATGGCGTTTCTAAATGAGTCAAATGCTAAACGGCACAATCGTATAAACAACCTCATGAGTGGAAAAAAGAGGAAGGTGAAGTTTTAGGACAGTCATTATCCTTTTGAAGGCTGTGGTGATGTTTAACATGTTTAAAAGTAACCTGGGATAATAGCTAGAGCACTCAGTATGTGGCAGATTAAAACCTCTCTTCTTTTGCAGCAGCAGCAGCTATTTGACAGTATAGACAAACCAGCTACATTTGCCTTATTGCAGTTCCAGCCCTTTACCCTGGTGACATGGCTCTTTGCAGTCATTCTGAGATGCTTCATAAGGCAAAACAAAGGCTCCTTCCAGCCAGCAAAACAAAAAGTAGCCCCATAATCATACTGTGTGGAGATACACCACACAAATACACTGGCCACCTCTGCTAGTTACCCACTCCTTCCCACCCTGAGTCCGAAGGGAGTGTTTGAGGGTCAAGAGAAGCTTTCTGTCCTGTAAGAACGTGCTGGGTGTTGTGAAAAGAAGGTTCTTTTTATACATTACTTCCTACCACAGTATGGAGAAGCCACCATGAGACGTGGGTTCACAAAGTACAGATACAGAGGCGTTTATTACCTGCTGTGAGATGAATTAAAATGTATCCAGTAGAAAGTATTCAAGCAGTGTGAGATAAGGAGCAGCAAATTCCAGATTTTGTAGTATGTGACAGAAAATAAAGTTGTTCCCAGAGAACAGCTGCAGTGCTGGGATCCTCTGATTAAATAATTTGCCTGAGGCCTAAGGGAGCTGGGAACTATAACCATCATGGACAAATGCCCACTTTTACAGTCTATTTTGGCTTTCAGGATTATGCGTCTTCTATAAAAGAGAAGTTACCATTAAAATGAAAGTGATGGGCTTAAGGCAGAAATTATGGGTGGAGGCTTCTGTGCTTGTGTTATGTGGGCAGACAGATGAAACAGCCAGAGAGGTCCCTTCTGGCTTAAAGAGCTCAAGGAGTTGAGCATAAAAGATTATGGCTTCCCAAATAAGCTGGGTCAAGGGTGTAGGATAGATCCCGAGGGAGTTTTGAAAGCAGAATGCTGAGGTCTGACAGGTCAGAAAGGGTATCTTTGAAAGAATAAATCAGTGTTGAGCTCCTAACATAAAAACTGCTCTGGGAGAATCCACGAAAATGCTCCATGTGCTTTAGATATATTTATTCCAAATTTATATATGCCTTCCAATAAATTTTGAACAATTATATGATCATAGAGGATAAATTTTAAACTTTCATGTGCAATTGACATTTCATTCTAAACTCATGTGTACTGAAAAAATATAAAACATGGGGACTACAAGGGTTCCAAAGACCTCTATGCCAGAGTTTAGACAGCCAGATAAGACACACAAGCATCTAGTTTCATTGTTGCTGTTAAGACATGAAGAATTACTTTATAGGGATGTGATGAGACAAAATTAAATTTAAAGCACTAGGTTAGTCAATAAATTTTGTAATAGTCCAATTTCTCAAGGAATCTTGCCTTAGGCCATGAGTACAATAGGAAAGTGACATATTTTCTTTTTTTTTTTTTTTTTTAGCTTCTACTGCCATTTGTCAGTTTTCTCCATTTAAAGGAATCAGTGTGTCATCAGCTTTATAATTACATTTTTCCAGTCAAGAACTAGAAGTATTATTGCACATTTTATATATCTACCCAAGAAATTGTGATAGGCAGATGTGATATAAAACTGTCAATCTGCAAATTAAAAATAATAATGATGTTATGTACGTACCAACAAACAGGTCCTAAGGAATAATATGGGCATTGCTAATGGACATGCTAATGTCACTAATTATTCCCATATATATGTTTTTCCCCTCTGTGCTGCGAATAACGTGAGGGATGACTTCATAAGCAACTAAGATGTGGTTTGAATATTGCTCAATGTTTCCGTGTTTGAATGGGTACCAAGCAAGCTTCATCTATTTAAAAATTGCTACCATTCTTTCTTTAAAGATGTTTACCTTTTAAAATTTTAAAACCTTATTTTATTAGGATGCTAGTCCCTGTCAGTGGACACTTCTGACAGAGGAAAGCTCCAGGTATGATTTCTTTCTAATATCCTTATACAGCCCAAAACTTAATCACCCCTGTGTAAAAGTCTTTATAATTATCAAATGACATTGCCAAATTCAAGATTTCTAATGCAATATTAAGGAAAAAATGCATTTGTAAATTTATTTTCAGACATGTAAACATAGTTGACAAGGTGGATTTTTAAGCTCTAACATCTATTGTATCTTGAAAGGGCTCCACACATAATTATAAAAAAAGTGGGAAAAACTCAAGGTGTCTGTTAGTCTCCTTTAAGAGTAGCAGCTCTAGGCTCTTCCTGTTTTGTACCATCTGTATACTAACATGACTTATTTTTTCTGCAACACCTTCATACGTCCATGACTACCAATGTTCATAGCAGTAAATTCATGCTATAAATGGTAATCTCACTAAATGCAAATAACAGTTTGTTACAGGAGATCTCTTGTCAAAGGAGAGATGATAGGTGATAATCTTTGTCCCTAAACCCCATGTGCACATAGGGATGCTGCTGGCTGTGTGTTGGCCAACATTTCTCCTTTCTTTATGCTTTCTTGTCTGTGTCAGAGGTGGATAAGAGAAAACAGAGTATGGCAAGCATGGGGAGAACAGTGGCTGGGATGGGGGGGCGGAAATATCTGCTGTGTGCAGCTGTAGAGGAGAACTAGAAGCATTTAGGAGAGGATCTTACAGGGGAGTGAAACAGCCAGGTCTTTGCATTTGTAATTCCAGGTTCCTTTCCATGTGGAGACAGAAATACAGCATAGGCCCCAATAGGCTGTTGTAATATTGTTCTGCATTACATTTGAAAAAATCTTACGAACAGATCAGTGAAAGTATTGCTCTCAAGCTGGTTTCCAAGGGGAGAGACAGTCTAGCCTAGTGTCACTGTTTCAGTCAAATACTAATTTATAACACCCAGTCTGGTAGTATGATAATGGAAATATTTTTCTCCTGTTGTAGGTGAGTTTGCCTATTGTTAGCCACTTGTAGGTTCTTCTGAAACTATTTTTACTTGCAAGTTTTATCACTCTTTCCATTTGCTTACAGTTTCTGAGTGGAAATGTATGACCTTTCATTCTTGCTTCCTTAGTGCTTTTCAAGCCCCAATGTTTGCATACCAATAGCAATTTTCTTAATTTTTTTGCTTCCCAAGGTACTCTATCTAAATAAAGAAATTTTAAAAAATCTGCTTGAAATTTGATGAGCCTTCATCCTTATTAGATATTTTGTAGGCCGACAAATATTTGTTTGTTGTATCTGTGACAATTCATTCCTCTTTTCAGCTATTCCTATTCCTGAATGTTAGATTTGTGTTGAAAAATGCATATTTGTTTTGCCCTGAAACTGCTCACTACTTCTGTTGGCTTTACATAAATCTTTTCTTTTAGGCTGGAAATTTCAGAGCACCTTCAGTGAGTTTTTAAAGTGCAAAATTATTTAAATTTGTTTCTTTAGTTCTTTCTTCTCACTCATCTTTTAAAAAAAAGTCTTTTCAGACTATGCATTGAAGTTGGAAATTCATGCCCATGCTAAGGGAAGCATAAGAAACTGTTTTAAGCTTTCTAACCAAAGTCGCAGCGAGGCATAAGCATTTTGCTGTGCCCTCAGCAGGACTGGATTTCATTCTAAGCACCAGAGACTTCAGAGCACTTTGAAGACTTGCCAGTTTGTCATTAATCCTTGTGTTTCTGCCTCATAGTTTTCATATCCTCAGTAACTTTATTATCCGTGTTTCTCCTTCTACATGCCAGGGTCAATAAAATTCATGTGAGAAGTACACTATTTTACCAGCCAGAAATATCATAGTGGCTAGGATAATTCCATGAAACTTGGAAATACTTATGAGACCTCTGTCTCGTGCCTACTCACACTGCAGTCATGTCTGCTGAGTGAGAAATGCCAGCAAATTTCCCAGGGCAATACACTGGGCTGACACTAAACTAGCTGCAGGCTCTTTGGACAGATTGAACAGCAGGGTCTTGTCCCATGTAGCAAGTGATAATTTGCCCAGGTGGGACAGGACTGCCATCACTGGAGGTCAAATCTGCACCACTTACTTCAGTGTAGCGATACATGTTGAGCATGACAAGCAGAATTGGGCTCAATGTCTAACTATTAATTCTGCTTCATGTTCGATTATCAAGACACAGTCAAATTCCACACCAGAAAAAGAAAGCACAACTAGTTAGGGATAGTTTAGCTCTTCTCCAGTTATTTGTCTGGATGATTCTCTCTCTTCTTTGTATGCATTTGAGAAAATATTTCTTTTGGGCCATAAGGATTAGCCTCTGAAGTCAGAGATTGGATTAGACATCAGCTGATAAAGAGTGTTCCCTTTCTGCCTATCCCTGAAGAATCATGGAATTACAGAACGGTTTGAGTTGGAAGGGACCTTAAAGATCACCCAGTTACAACTCACCTGACATGGGCAGGAAGACCTTTCACTTGACCAGGTTGCTCAAAGTCACATCCAACCTGACCTTGAACACTTCCAGGGATGGGGCATCCACAGCTTCTCTGGGCATAAGAGAAATGGGACTGTTACATTCATGGCGCTCACTGTCTTTCCCTGTGGAGGGCACCATAAACATCGTTATTTAGCACAGCATCACAGAGAAGGAGCAGATGGGTGTTTGAAGGAGAAAAATCATCATTTAGAGTTTAGAGACATAACTTTTTTTAATCAGAAAAAATGTCAGAAAAAAATTTTGTAAGAATGTAAATAAATAGCTATTTGTTACAATATGCTGTAAAAATAGACTCCTGGCAGTGAATTAAGAGATTTTATTTTTCCATGAGTTCTGCTTTAATGTAGGCTCCCATAAAAACTGACTTGGACTTTTACATGGAATTGAGAGGATTATATGCTGTATTTAATAACCCCTGTCAAATAAAGGTACAAACCTAATTAAGCAATAAATCCATAAAAAATTTTACAGACAGTTAATGAGTAGCTTCCATTTTTATAACAGCAATAGCATATTAAAAAAAGCATTAGCTGTTCTAGTATGGCTGAAGTAGTTGTACTGATAAATTAGTCCTTCTGGCATTGCATGACTAATTTTAATTACTTGGAGCTGTGGAGATGTGCTTGGTTTAGAATTTGGGCTATTATTCTTAAATTAAATTTAAAAAAGTTAATCTAAGTATCTGTCCATATTTGTAAAATATTAATTGTCAAAAAAAAAAAGAAATGTAATATTTTCCTGTTAAAGCTAATGTTCTCAACACCAGCAGCCTCTTGGGCTCAATGATATCTAGGATTAATACCAGCAAGTAGATACTGAAATCACCTAGTTTATAGTTATAAAATGTCATAGCAACTTTTTCAACAAGAGTTAAATAAAGAGGTACATTTGTGTAGTATCTTAATTTCAAGAATATGACATTAGTTTTGCCCATTTGGTCTGACATGAGTAAGTCATGGGGATGTCTAAATTTATTTTGAATTAAGGAAAAGCAATAGTTATGATTCCATTCCCTCCACCTCCCTTTCTCTAATTTAATGACTAGATGAGACAGTTAGCTGTTCCTTTTTCTTTCTTTTTTTAGGAAAACCTATTAGTTATTAGTTAATGTTGCAGGTCACTCACACTGAACAGAGCATGCTTCCTGTCTGTTTCCCTGGCAAGCAGGGAATTGTACGTGCTGTAGATAGTGGATTCCTCATTTCTAACACTAGCAAATCTAATGATCTTAGGGGAGCTGGAGAGTACTATCTGGAGTCCAAAGGGTGGCAGTCAGCTTGGTACCAGTGACCTCTTCTGGGGTCATGAACGGAATTAGATAGATGAGAGAGGCTTTTGGTAGTTCATAAGGAAGAGGGGAAGGTGGTTACCTTCCAGGTAAGGCAGAGAGAATCACAAGCTACCTTGAGGATTAATTAGTCTTTAATTGGGGCATGACTTCACTATTAAATCGCTATTTCAGTTTATACCAGGAAATGTTATTTACTGTATTGTTCTTGACTGAACTAAAGTAATAATTCAGATGTTTCTTTATGTATAATCATATGTATATAATATATAATGTATAATCATATGCCTTTAAACCACTTCATAATAGAATGAAGGACAGCAAGCAATACATTCAAAAACTTTAAAAATAAGTTTGTCAGATATCTTATGATATGTCCATTCCTGCAATGCATTTAACAGTGAGGGAGAGCCAGGTGGTGTTTTTATTTTTACCAGATAAAACTTATGTCCAGCTGGTTTAGTTTGTGATCTTAAATATGTTTACATGACTTGTGGCTGTTGTAATATGCTTAGTAATACTGCTTCATAGCCCTGCAGCATATTGCAAGTGAAGATACAAACACTCTTATACACATTAATGAATTAAAGTTCAAACCACCATTACCTGACAAAGAACCACTGTATCCCTCCTGAACAAGAATCCATGATACCTATTATTTTAAGATAAAAAAGCTAATAAACCCCATGGGCCATTGTGCTGGTCTTGGCTGGCGTAGAATTTCCTTCACAGTGGCTAGTTTGGGGCTGTGTTTTGGATTTGTGTTGGAAAGAGTGTTGATAATTCAGGGACGTTTTTGTTATTGCTGAGCAGGGCTTACACAGAGTCAAAGTATTTTCTGCTTTTCATATGGCCACGTTGGTGAGGGAGTTGGGGGTGTGGGGGGGGCTGGGAGGTGACACAGTGGGACAGCTGACCCCAACTGGCCCAAAGGATATTCCATACCATATGACATCATGCTCAGTATATAAAGGGGGATGTGGGGGGACATTCAAAGCTGTGGCATTTATTTTCCCAAGTCACCATTATGGGTGATGGGGCCCTGCTGTCCTGGAGATGGCTGAACACCTGCCTGCCCATGGGAAGCAGTGAATTAATTTCTTTTTTTGCTTTGCTTGTGTGGCTTTTTCTTTCCCTATTAAACTATCTTTATCTCAACCCACAAATTTTAACACTTTTCCGCTTCTGATTCTGATCCTGCTGAAGGGGGAGTGAGTGAGAGGCTATGTGGTACTTGGATTGCTGGCTCGGGTTAAATCACAACAGCCATCTTTAATTATATCTCTTTCAGACCAGAAGTCTGCATTTGCTCATGAATGTCATAGGTGAAAAATCAAACTTCTGCAGAAAGGTCACAAAGCTTTCAGAATTTGTTAGTCTCAAAGAAAATCTTGTATAAAAACTAGCCCATATGTAGGATTTCTCATGTGAAGAAGAAAGAACTGCAAAAGTTGAGTCAGGTCTTTCATTCTTGAGGAAAACTGGCTGAATCATTGTATTTTAGAAATGTGTTTATATATAAATCTCCTCTATGGAATCACATATTTTTTAACAGGGTTTTTTCTTTTCCTTTAGGAGATTCTTTTCCACCAAATTTAAGTGTGGTAAGAATTAAAAGGAAATTTAGATTGTGGGTTTGTGCCACATTATACTCTTCTATTCCTTTTTACTTCTATGAAGCGACCCTATTTAAAAGCACAGGTGGTGGGAGTGGGTCACCACATAGCCCACACCACCCCCCTGCTCCTGATGCTGTGGAGGTTGAAGCACGGAGACGGAAATTGAGGTTCTCCTTGGAAAAGTGTCAACCACAGGTAGTATAATTTTCTTTGTAACCGATTATC
Source organism: Corvus kubaryi (assembly GCF_017639235.1). Taxonomy (NCBI): domain Eukaryota; kingdom Metazoa; phylum Chordata; class Aves; order Passeriformes; family Corvidae; genus Corvus; species Corvus kubaryi. The sequence goes on from NW_024582056.1 coordinate 11,912,509, forward strand.
TGAAGTTCTTTTGTAGATTATTTGTGAGCTGTACCCACATGTTGGTATGTTAAACACACTGGGGACAAGGAGGTAGATGGCAGCTTCAAATGGTTCATTTGATCCAGAAACCTCCAGTGGTGCTTGACTGAAACCATCAATTTGCCTACCATCATCTGTGAGGGCCATAAAGAAAGTTAGCTAAAAGCTGTGTGTGGGGACCTTGTGACACACACTTTGGGCAGATGATATGAATAAATTTGGTCTTCTCTTATTTATGCATGCAGGAACTAATCTGGCAGGGATTCAAATAACTCTCTAATACTCTTCCTTATACTGGCCTGTATAGATCATAGTAGCAGATGAAGGATTTCATGGCTTTACCATGGTAATAATGCTGAATTTCATGGTTTGTTAGCTTGTCAAGGATTAACAAGGCTGACATTAAATTACTGGAGGAGCTGTCATGTAGTAAAAGATGGAAATCTCAATTTTTTAAAGATTTTTTGCATTAGCTTTTCTTTTCTAGAAATTGCTAATGTTCTTATTAAAGAGACTTAATTCATCTCCCCCTAACAAAAGTTATATGCCATTCACATATGGATCACTCAGATATGTTTGAATTCAGGGAAAGCCGTAGAAAACCAACCATTTCAGGTATGGAATAATCAGAATATATTTTCTTTATATTCATCCTTGGATAATATTTACTTGGTACAGAGCATTAGTTCGTGCACGTGTAAGGAGAATTTAATTAGAATTTACCTGGAATGTGTCATTTCCTTCATGAAAGCAGTTTTCATAAGAGCAAACGTCACTGGTCTTTATTTTGTGCTCAAGAAATTTCTAAGCAGACTTTCTAGAGTGTGATTTCAGGCTTATTTCCTGTTTTTTCCCCCCTCCATATTATTCCAATCCTCAGTGTCACAAGGCATTTAAAAACACCTGTCCACTGTTGAATGGTCCACGGACAAATATTTTATGTATTTCAGTTTTACTATGGCTAGTTCATGTCACTCACTTAAGATCTGTATTACAGTGCTATTGCACAGACTCTCACATTTTCAAAACACAGTTTGCTTTTTCTTTTTTCTCAGAATAATGATGTATATGAAATATTACTCATGTATATATACTGAAGAGAGAAACAATATTTTAATAAGTCCATTCATAAACTTTATGCATCCTTTCTTTATCTGTCTGGATCATAAAGCAAATATATTTGTTATGGTCTTTCATTTAATACACTTGCAAAGTTTCTCTAGTTAGTTCCT